>NW_027397067.1:30282049-30357620 GCF_003265705.2 Callorhinus ursinus
CCGATGTGGGACTCGATCCCGGGACTCCAGGATCATGACCTGAGCCGAAGGCAGTCGCTTAACCAACTGAGCCACCCAGGCGCCCGAGGCATATATAATTTTTTTAAATATAAGAATATTGGTCAGATTATATAAAAAGGTTATGAGACAAAGCAATTTGAAATCAGTCAACAATAATCGGATCCTGTCACTCCTGACAATTCAACTAACAATGCCTCAGTTCTCTGTAACAGCACCACATCCATGCACAGAGCCATCAGTTGGCTTCAGCTCTGAGTGGCTATTTGCAGCCTATACCACACTCATACACTCAAGAGGCAAATGTCTCCAGTTAAAGTAAACAGGAGATCTTTCTTTAGCAGAGGCTCAAGAACACACTAAACTAAAAATTAAACTTCCCTTGTTGTGCGCCTGGGTGGCTCAGTTGGTTAAGTGACTGCCTTTGGCTCAGGTCATGATCCTGGAGTCCCGGGATCAAGTCCCGCATCGGGCTCCCTGCTCGGCAGGGAGTCTGCTTCTCCCTCTGACCCTCTTCTCTCTCGTGCTATCTCTCATTCTCTCTCTCTCTCAAATAAATAAATAAAATCTTTAAAAAAAAAAAAGCTTCCCTTGTCTTCTGCAAACATAACCTGTTTGGCCTAATAATTGCCTAGCAATACCTTAAGTTGTATGTACACATTTTATAGACTACACACATTCAAATGTGGGAAAACGAGTTTCAAACATTAATGTTTGGCAGCATGCCTTCATGCTATGGGGCATTTACAGGGCAATGGCAAAGCACTGCGTAAATGGAATGGCAAACCCTGGTTTACCACTCCAGAGTTTCTATATTTTCTGGCTTTCCTACTAGGAAATGATCAGTTTCACAGAATTCTCAACCTTGTGGTCATTTCCCTACGGGAAGTTTCAGAAAGAGTTTTAATTTCTTGTCTTTCCCCCCATTTTCTGATTCCTCACAGTTAAAACTCCCAGCAGAGCCAGGCTATCAGCATAACTTGTCTGGTGTCTGCAGACATGCAGGAGGCACACGAAGAAGGAAGGGCCCTGGCACAACCAAGCAACATGTCAACATCACCAGAAACTAGGGTTGTTCCCAGAGGTCCACCACTCAGAATCGTCACATGTCACCAATTTAGATGTAGGGCCAGCTAGTGTGACACCTGTCACTTCACTGATGACCAGCACTGATTTGCTGAGCCCAGAGGGCCTCTGAAACACAGGCTAAAGGAGAATGACCTTCCTAATCAGCTTCCTAGAGGAGTGCAGAATTAATTTTCCAAAGATAGGGAAGAAGGGTAGGATTAAAGAATATGAAGTTGATGATATTGGAGGAATGTCAAGAAGACTTTGGAGGACTTTGTGAAAGCTGTTTAGAAAACATAACAAATAACCTTAACATAATGGTTACAGTCCAAATAGCCAACTCCTTCCTCTTCAAACAGGCCCAGTAGTGTGCCCTTCACGCCAGGCAGTTTGAGTTTCTGCTGAAGATAAGATCTCAACCTCACAGCAGCAATGTCCACAAAAGCCAAACTGTGGAAGGAGCTGAGATGTCCTTCAACAGATGAATGGATAAAGATGTGGTTTATATATATATAATGGAATATTACTTAGCCATCAGAAAGGATGAATACCCACCACTTGCATTGACATGGATGGAACTGGAGGGGACTGTGCTAAGTGAAATAAGCCAAGCAGAGAAAGATAATTATCATATGGTTTTACTCATATGTGGAACATAAAGAATACGCATTTTATTTTATTACGTTATGTTAATCACCATACATTACATCATTAGTTTTTGACGTAGTGTTCCATGTTGATATTTTCTAAAAATATTTTCTAAAAAGGAAGGAAAGAGGAAACGAAAGAAAAAAATGGATAGTTGAAATGAGGAATATTTTTTCATGAAAAATAGATTTTTCCAATTTCAGGGGTCCACAGGTCTCTCTGTGCAGAGGACCACAGAGGAAGGGAGGGAAAACTGAATGGGAAGAAATCAGAGAGGGAGACAAACCATGAGAGACTCTGGGAACCAAACTGAGGGTTACAGAAGGAAGGGGGTGGGAGGATGGGGTAACCGGGTGATGGGTATTAAGGAGGGCACGTGATGTGATGAGCACTGTGATGAGTTGTTATATGCAACTGATGAATCGTTGAACATTACATCAAAAACATGAAGTACTATATGCTGGTTAACTGAACATAATAATCACAATAATAATAAAAAAAAAAAGATCTCAACCTTGGCGCTCCAAAAAAGCAGCTCTTAGAATCTTCTCACTTTTGCCAAGTGAGCCATCTGCTCATGAAATGAACAGCAACATTCTTGGAACTTACTGGGAGAAACCCTAGAACACAGACGTGCCACCAGGCTGTGTCAATGCCTAACGCTGTGAGACAAAGAAAACCAAATGTGACCAGCAGTGAACAGTAACCACAGTGAACAGCTTTACATCCTTTCCTTTCTAGTTTCTAGAACCCTCCTCTGAAGAGGCTCTCACTGCTGCTTCTAGGAGAGAGGAAGCAGGGGAAATCCAAAGAGGCAGTATCTTAGAGACTTCTCCCAAAGCTCTGGAGGGGGACTGGGGCCCCCTGGGAGCTACAGACCCAGACAGAGCACCCAGCTGCTCTCCGAAGCAAGCGGCGAAGTTTCCAGTTCCTAAACTCAAGGTGTGTCCTCAATGGTTCTGAGCTTTCTAAGGAAACTGTGGCTACTGGTAGTTGAGCTAATCATCTGAAATCTTCTCACAGAAAATTGTGGACCACTGAAACTGGAAAAATCTATTTTTCCTGAAAAAATATTCTGCATTTCAACTATCCATTTTTTTCTTTTGTTCCTCTTTCCTTCCTTTTTAGAAAATAGCAACATGGAACCCTACATCAAAAACGAATGATGTAATGTATGGTGATTAACATAATAAAATAAAAATAAAAAAAGAAAATATCAAGTAGTTACTCTCAAAAGGAAAAAAAAAGTCTTGATATACAGAAGACTACAGAAGTCAAGTGAATGTCTGCCATTCCACAAACCCTCACTTACCTTTATTTAAATGAACAAACACAATGACACTATAAACAAAAACTTTAGTCCTTGAGAAGTTCAAGAACAGAAGTTCAAGGCAGATGCTTAACTGACTGAACGTTGGGTCACCCAGCTGCTAGGAGTTAAATAATGAAACTAGCGTCTAGGTCATCTGACTCCCCAGCCAGTTCTACTGTGCTAAGATCAGATAGCTAACAGAAAATTGATATTTAAAATTCCAGGGGCACCTGGGTGGCTCAGTCAGTTAAGCATCTGACTTGTTTTTTGGCTCAGGTCATGACCTCATGGGGCATGAGATCGAGCCCCGTGGTGGGCTTGGCACTCAGTGGGGGGTCTGCCCGAGAGTCTCTCTGTCCCTCTCCCTCTGCCCCTTCCCCCACTCACATGTGCATGCTCTCTCTCTCCCCCAAGTAAGTAAGTAAATAAAAATTTTTAAAAAGATAGAGTAAAATTCCAGATGGTAACATTCTAGCCATTAGATACATTTTTAATCGCTTAAAAATCAGCTGATGTTAAAAAATTTAGACGAACCCACACCCATGTATCAACAAAAAGTGAACAGAATTATGCGTGACTTATACAGCCTAGCTATGCAGAGAGTGGTCATATATTCTTTTTTTTTTTTAAGATTTTATTTATTTATTTGAGAGAGAAAGTGAGAGAGAGAGCATGAGCATAGGGGGAGGGTTAGAGGGAGAGGGAGAAGCAGGCTCCCCGCTCAGCAGGGAGCCCGATGCGGGGCTCGATCCCAGGACCCTGAGATCATGACCTGAGCCGAAGGCAGATGCTTAACTGACTGAGGCACCCAGGCGCCACAGAGAGCTACCATATCTTCTTAAAATACCACCAAGTAGACAAAAGTATTCCAAAGTGAAGGAAGTATCCCCAAAATGGAACACACCTGTGTTCCCTGCCCATTGGGTAGAAAAACCCACGCTTTTGGATCCCTGCACTATGGGGCAACATGACAGGGCTGAGATCAACAGGGCCAGCACATCTTTCAGGAGCGAGCTGACAGATTTGGTGTCAACAAGGGGTTGTCGCCGAAGCTTTGATTCTATCCAGCCTGATGTTCCAATTTTAGTTACACTTCATTTAGGTTCATTTGAAAAGTGGCACCAAAAAAAACCCAAAAAACAAAAAACAGAGAAATGGAAGTTAACCATATGCTGAAATTTTCCTTTCATACTTGGAAGCACAGCAAATGCACTTCTTCAGGCGTATGAAGTAACCCTCTAGCATCATTGATTTTTGAGTCTTACAAAAAAGCTCTCCGTATTGTGCCCGTACCATAGATTTACACTGCTATAAGTCCTGTCAGACATCATCTTAGCTTTATGAATAAATAAAACTACGCTCTAGGGAAACATTGATTTAAGAGGAAAAATCAATACCCATCTAGCATGTGATAGACTTGAGCTTTAAGGCTACCTATCCCCAAAGTACAATGCAATACTGAGTGTAAAACCATACTTTTTGCACCTTAATAAAAGGTAAGCGAGGGTATGGGAAATTGCCATAGTTCTTAGCATAACACGATACCCCTTTTCCTTTACAAAGTAGTTAGCAGGTATTTCCAAAAGGAAAGAGGAAGGGAAAGAAAATAAAAGAGATGGATGAACCAATGGTACCAAAATCTCGATAATTTGTGAATATGGATTGTGAATATATGAGAACTCACTATATTATTAATTCTCCTATGTATGCAAAATTTTGCATAAGAATTTGAAAAGTATGTATGCTTGCGTGGAGAAAACTCTGTAAAGCTAATATCAGCCAAGATGCTGGCAATGGTTCTCTTTGGGTAAGAGCCTCCTGTGGAAGCTTTTTTTCCTTCCTAGGGAGTTTTGCATTTTCCAATTTTCTGCAGTGAATATGCCTATTGCTTTTATAACTCAGAAGACACATACACAATAAATGTAGCTAAGGACGGCAAGAAAAAAAGAGAAAGATTAGAGTGACTGCCAAGTATTTTGTTGACTACTGGCCCAGAGAAAGCCAAGATTCACAACATAACACATACTTATATTCAGCTCTTTCTTACTGCTCTTGGACATTTTTCAGGGCAGAAGCAGGTTGCTATTAAAACGGACTGATTTAAAAAATAAAGCTAATAGCTTATGCTGCAATTAACCTCATCTTTGTGAGCCAAAGATCAAACAAGAGATAAAAGCTGGCAAAAGTCACTATTTGCTCAGCCCTGCACTCACCCGACAAGCTAAACCTATTTTCACAGTGGAGACAGTTGTTCAAAGTCCTGACAGGCTTGTGGTAACCTCTGATTACAAAGCCACTCCAGAAAGCCAAGCCTTTGGCTTTCCTGCTCACAATTGGTTGGAATTAAAAATGAATCCCATTCTTTTTTCTAGCTCCTCAAAGATGCAGTCTATCGCTAATTGTGTTAACTGTGGTCTCTCAAGAAACACACTCATGTGTTGATTTGGATTAGGGGCTCATGTCTCACCAAATAGTTACTGATGCTGTTCGTTCTCATTGCTTGTCTTTCTGATAAGTGGGAAGAACAACTCTGGAAATTTAAAACACACTTCCAAGTCAAACGCACATTAGAAGCCTGAAAATGGGTTGGGGTAATTTAAATTTTGAACCTCAAATTTAAGCACAGTGAAAAGTAACTACCGTCATCACCAAAGTTGGTGAGAATATTGGCTGAATCTACTTCTAAGGTGGAAATGACACACAATTAAAAGTTCCAAAAGTATCTATAGGAGGGTCAGAGATACAAGTGGATAATTAAATACACCGTGATCAGAGAAACAACTTAAGAATTGTGGAAGCCCGGTTATATTGGCGGATCGGGAGGGCTTCTCGGAGGACATGGAAACTGAGGTGGATCTGGAAAGATACACTGGAATTTATGAAGAAAAAAGGGGCAAGGGCATTCTAAGAAGTGAGAACAGCATGCACAAAGGCACGTGTGCCCGAAAGCACACACTGTGTGTTGGAATATCCTGAGAAATTCAGTCTAAATGAAGCAGAGATGCCAAAGTGGGGGAAAGGTAAGCAGTGAATGGGAGGGGTGCACAGGGCCAACTGTGGAGTCCACACCAAAGTGTTTGGATCTATTTTCAAGGTTAAAGGACCCACAGAAGTCACTGAGCAGGAAACCATGTTCTAAATCTGGGAGCAAGGTACCTAGAATGGGTAGAGCCTATTGGAAGAGAGCTATGCTATCCAGCAACAGACCGATACCGAGTCACGAGGGTCAGAGCTAATGTCGTGACGGAAGGAGGCAGAGGAGAGACTGGGAAGATATTTACAATGAACTTTTGTAGATGCTGCCAGTTAATATTTGGCCTCATCAAGCCCCAGTCACTGCTCTTGGAATTTTCATATATGATCTTAAATACAGAATCTGGTGTGGATTGAATGCAGATGGTGAAGCAATGTCAGGTCGGAGATTTCTGGCTTGAGTCATGGGGTCGACACGATGTCTTTAATTGAAATATTGATTCCAGGAGAAGGAATCCGTTATAAGCACAAGGCAAGTGACATGGGCAGGGGGAGAGGTTTCATTGAATCCGTATTAATTTTGAGAGCTGCTCGGGATATACAGGTGAAAATAACCAAAACATTGGGGTTAGGAATTTGGCAGAGAGCACACTGGAAATTAGGCAGAAAAAAAAAGAAATCCTTAGTTAAATTTACGCAAGCAGCCAAGTACAAAAAAAAAAGTAGCACACGATACAATGCTTTCCAAAAACTCAAGACTGTGATTCGACTATAGAAACATCTGAGACCTATTCTAGAATATACAGATTCTTGAGTTAAATCTTAATGCCCCCTAACTGGAAAATGCTCTACATTTCAGGCCCACAAATAAAATGAGTAAGGCAAGCAGCTAGTGGAAATGGAAGTGCATTAGAGAAAATATTTAATCCCCAAATCGAGATTCTTGTCAAATGTTGGGAGATCAGAGGAAGGCATTTTTGGAGTGTGGATAATCAAAGCTCTTAATGCACTGATTCTTTAGAATAAGTTAACTAACAGAAGGCAGGCTGTTTTCCAGGATCTGTAGTTATATTTAGAAAGATCTCAGAGGGTAATCAAAATGACCCTGAAAATGCTCCCTGTTCTCGTTAAGAGGAAGGGGTTACTCTGGAAGACAATGAAATTCTCAGCAACTTAAAAGAAAGATTTAATTAAAAGACAGTGGCCTATTTTACAAGATTTGTTCTGTAAAGAGATTGGGAACATTTGAGCCAGATGTACGCCTCTCTTTCTAGCCCCATAGAGGAATTGGGTAATGATGTATAATTGATAGGGGTCAGCCAGGTCACAGTGTTTGAGGTTTGTAAACCTCTTAAATGGGTGAACATAGCACTTCACAGTCCAGGATTCATTATAAAAATTGATAATCCAGTAGTCAGGTAATTGCTACAATTAAATATAAAATGTCTTTGTGTTAACTTGTCCTTCACTTAGGTTGGACAATATTTTTCTGGATTTGGTTCTATTCGAAGATGACCCAAGATCATTAAGGAAATTTGATACAACTTTATCATTAGCATATATAAGATTACTAACACCACTAATAACAGTAAACACAGCCTCATATAATTTTGTTTGTGGTGGTGGTGATGATAGTGGTGAACACTACTGTATCCTACTAATCTAACAAACCCGTTAGACTATCCAATGATTATCCCAATCTCAAAGTTGAGTAGAGAAACTGAAAGGGTAGGCATTTTGCCCAGTCTCTTATTGGCATTAGAAGGCAGAGCCAGGGTAGTGCCCGTCACTGAAAGGAAACACCAGACTATAGAAAGCATAACCATTGGTGTCTCACAATCTCTATGGCAAAAACCCGTGGTGCTAAATTTGAAACTGCACGAGCTAATACTCTTGAGACTTTTCAACTTCAAAGCTGTGTCTGCAGTCATACAATGCAGTCCCCAAATAATCTACAGATACAACTTTTGACTTACCTTACAAAGGTAAGTCAAAAGCAAGCTTGAATAACCGAGAATGTAGAATATATCAGATACATGAATACCTTGCAATCACTCTTTCCCAGCTCTGAAGTTACATCCAACTGCTGAAATAAGAGAAGACCTCGTGTTCTCTGGAAAGGAAACACAAGAAGAAACAATTTCAAAACTCTGAACTGAAGGAAAATTACAATAACTAAGGGTAAAATGATTAACTTTTCATTTACTTATTAAAGTTTTGAGCAATAAGAAAAGCAACTGACAACTATTTAATTAACCTTTACTATTTTAATACTATAAAAAAAGGATGTTGAAAAACAAAGGTTAAAACTTGCTCTTAAAATATTCACAGACTTATATATTTATCCTAAATTTTATATATGTAGAAAAGTGAAAATGACATTAATCACATCCCAATGATGAATAATTATGCCCATGCTGTTTTAGACACATTGTTTCATTCTACCTCTCTCTCCACAGACACAGACAGTGACTGTGGGCCAGTACCACACACCTTACACATAGACCTTTTCAGTTCTGCAAGGTACCGTGGATTAAAACAAAAAGGGTTGCATGCCCCTCAAGAAGATGACAGCCTTATCAGAACAAAGATGGCTGGAACAAAGTGGTACAGAATGGTGTGATAATTATTACAATATACTTAGCCATAGTATTTTGTTTTCATCTTGAAACATGCTATATTTTTGTTAGCATGGTTTCTTACCTTAAAATAAAAACTATATTACTTATAAAGATCACTTCCTCTAAGAGAAAGTGTGATGCAAGTTTGAGGAATGTAATCTCAAATCTGAAATTCTGTTTTTGTTGACTTTGGATCTAGGAAGGCAACTTAAAGTATGTTAAGTGGAAGTAAAAAGCAGGGGTCATGAAAGAATGGCCCTATAACTAGACTGAATATTCTCGGAAACAGTATCCACTGAGGTAAAACAATGCAATTTTTTTTCTTTTTTTGGTAAAATTTAAAAGAGGAGAGAAAGCCATTTCTTAGGGAAAAAAATGAAAAGTAAAGCAATGCTAGAAGATAAAAAAAATAGTAAATTTGACAACAAGCAAGATGGTGGTCTCTCCATGACCTGCCATGTCAGACTCTCCAGTGGCCAACAAGACAAGAGCTCCCCAACCCCTACTGTACCTCATAGGGCCTCTACCCACATGGTCTCTAAGAGCCTGAATATAAGCTCCAAAAGAAAAGTGCAGCAAAAGGCAAGGGAGAGTTACACATTGGGAGTCAGGAAAAGAGTAAAAATCACATTTACCAACTTTCAACAAAGAAAGGCAATGGAGATTCTTTCCTCTTTGCCTTTTGCTGGGAAATTCCCCATTCTGAACCACTAAGCCTTACAGTTCGGCAATATTATGGGTTTTGGTAGGTTTCCTGAAAACTTATCATTTATAAAACCTTCCTGGTTTTTATTTCAAGCTCTAATCAACTGCCTCAGAAACAAGTGTTGGGAATGGCCACCTATTCAAAAGTGGAGAACTATTCTGAGACACTGTGAAATCTGCCTAATAAGCCTTATTGATAAACCTCTGTGCTATCTAAAAGCAAAGATGAGAAGGCCAAGTTCAAGAGACCAAGTTACCAATATATATGATACAGAGACACAGGTAACCACAGATGTATGTACAGGTTGTGAGTAGAGTACAAAAAAGAGCGTGAGGGCTCCGTATGTAGAACCCTCTACAGCTCTTGAGATAAAACCCAAGCCACCTGGCATGGTGTGACAAGCTCCCTGTCATGGCACCTGCCACCATGCCCAGCGTCCTAGCTCAGCATCTGTCTCATCTTCCCTAGCTCCCACCCAGAGTTCTCCATGCTTCTGCCACACTGTTTGTTTACTGCTGTTTTTTTAAAGAGGCTAAACAACTAATCTAGAAATGAGTATCTAGGAAGCTAGTTTTGAAGCTGGAAACCATCTGGAAACCATCTGGAATATGCTTATTAAGAGTAAGTGGATCCTGGTACCTGGAAGGTGGGTCCTCCAACCTAGATCCCCAGCCTGTCACATCCTTCTCAATCTGGCCCTTCTTTTATTTAGAGTCCAGTGGAGAAATGAACTATAAACAGCAGTGCAAAGTATAGAGCACTGGAATTTGGGGCTGGATAATTCCTTGTTTTGAGGGGTTGGTGTTCCTCTGCCACTCAGTGGTGACAACCAAAAAGGTCTCTGGACTTTGGCAAATGTCCCCTGAATGGCAAAAATCACTTCCCAGTTGAAAATCACTGGTCTCGAATGATGACTTATTAAAACGTAGTAATAGTTATATCCTAACTTCCTTCCTATGCAGGAAGACAACAATTTGGATGGGGACCATCAGAAAGGGTACAGGTGGGGGAAGAGAGAGGGAGGAAAGCACATATATTGAGCACCCTCTGTATTCCCGGCCCTATGTGAGGTCAGTCATCTTATCTAATACTCACAAAACACACTCTGCTTTTGCTTCCTAAACCAGAGCTTGCTCAAAACCTTGCGAGGCAAGGATTTATGCTGGAATGTTATTAAAAGCAAAACTCTTCAGAATGAAATTAAATATTTCTAGAACTTTGCACACTGATACGCTTTTCCTTCACTTGCAACGGACCAACTGCCTAACTTCTCATCCTTGAGAATGAGCATCACTATACATTCCCAAAGAGAGTGCCTCCATTTGTGGCCTCATAGGATATTTCCTCTACCAACTTAAAGCCATGTGGTTGTTTTCATAAGTGTAGGCCCAAATGGTGTCATATGCATGGCCAAAAATATCCTCTTTCCTAAACGCACGACGAAGTAGGCATAGTTAGCCTGTGGAATTGTCGAATGCTACTTCAGTATAGCTCTTTGTCAGTGTCCCAGGTGAAGACATCATGCTCTATAGCCCAGAGCCCTGACTTAACTACCGACCTCCCTGAAAGTAATTAGAGAAGACAGGAAATCTTGGACAGAACTGGATGTTGGTCATTTTCCCTCCTGATCCCACAAGGGCCTAGCAGGCTCAACAATCTCTGTGACATTCAGCATAGTCAGGTCCGAAAGGGTCCCCCAAACAGGGGTCTTCTGTAGCCTTGTCTATTCAGAAAGGATGACAGTGGCTTTTAAAATATATATGTTGATATGTAGTTTTTGTTATAATTGGCTTTTCAGATTCTGTTCAAATATAATCACATCTTCCACTCTAATACATCTGATATCTAGTATCTGTTCAAATGCTTTATTTAAGGATAGTTTCCATGTGCTGGACACTATTCCTGGTGGTGTTTCCATACTGACCAAGACAGACAAAATTCCCAGCCTTCATGGAGCTTTCTGGTGGGGGTGGGAGACAAACGAGCCATCTGGCAAAACAGTTATGATAATTACTGAACAACTGAAGCTAGTTTAGGGCATGGGTACAGTCATGCTGGCCCCTCCATGTGACCATCATGATGGCACCACTGGCAGAATCAGAGAATGCCCAGTGCTTCCATGGCTCCTGCAGGGAAGACCCCAGACATGGGTCTACATGAAGACATGGGGTGAATCCAATAGAGAGAATGTCAGAAGCAAGGTTATCAGCTGAGAGTAAGGAGGGGGAAAAAAACAGTGAAGGTTTCGTAGGAGAGCAGAAAGTAGGGAGACGTCCTCTGGGAGAGGGAAAGTGTGAATGGACAAGGAAACCAGCAGTCTTAGGGGCCCACTGAGTTAAAAATGAGACCTATTAGCATAGGGGTGTGTGTGTTCCTCTAGCCACATCTAGCAGCACAGGTGAAGATGTGGGGCAGGTAGAGTGATGAAGTATGCAGGTGAGTACAATGAGGAAAGAGAGAAAGAAGCAAAGAACTTGAAGGTGTAGGCAAAGGAGTGTTATAAAGAGAGCGAATGGAATCTAAGCTGCGGTAAGTGGGGAAGAAGAACCGGCGGGAGTGACAGAATAGTGGAAATTAGTAGGATCAATGGATTGTAGGTCCTGGCAGAGCCCAAAAATGATTGAAAATGAGGTGTGGGGTACAGTTGAACAGAAAGAGGTGGTGGTGACCAGAGAACAGGATGCTTGGAGGGAGAGTGGGTTAAACCCTCACTATTCAAAGTGTGGTCCCTGGACCAGTAGTAGTATCAGCACCTGGGGACATGTGTGAAATGCAGAATCTCAGATCTACTGAATCAGAACCTACATTTTACCAGGTGTCTCATGTGCACACTAAATTTGAGGGAGAACTGGCTTATGTCTAAGCCTCACCAGAAGCCACAGGAACCAGATAAAAAGGTGCTACTGAATCAGTTTCTGAGGTTAGGGACTTCCCTGGGGCTCTGCTCCCCCTCCTCCACTTTAAACGGCTCACTTTGGCTTCCTGGGTTTCCGTCCAGCTGCCTCATGCCCTTGCTCTGTCCTGCCCTGCAGCCTTACAATATTGGTGGCAGGCTTTAGATTCCATTTACCAAAGAATGCTGCCCCTCCCAGCGCCTCATTCACATTCCCACCCTTGCTGTAAGCAAATGGCCTCCCCTTGCTTCCTGAGACCAAGTTCCTGCTTGGTCCTAGCTCCCTCTGCTCTCACTGGCCCTCGAGGTGGCAAGCTGATTCTTAGTGCCCTCCATTCAGCCTGAATAATTCCACGTGCCTACACAGGCCGATTACTTGGCACTGATGGAAAATATATGGTATTGGCAAAATGTGTAATACGGCTTTTCAAAGGTTTAGCTTCCTGCTATCATAATTACTCAGGATTTTGTATCTCCTTTAATATGAGCAGAACGCCTTCACTCTTTATAGTTAATTTCATAAAACAAAGGAAACAACAGCTGTACACATTACAGAATGAAAGATGAGCTTGAGCCTAGTTAATGTAGGCTATGCTTCAATAACAGCTTTATTCCTAATAACAGAGTGTGACATTTTCATTAACCCAGATACAAACTCCCGTACAAATACTCACAGGTGAAATAATATAAAAATCCCAAATTTAGAATCTCTCACTCTTCTCTTTCAAGCCCCAAATGATTCCAGATGCTGTCACTTCCAATACTTTTATTTTGATAATTAAAAATTACCGGGTTATGGGTCCTACTATTTGCAGATGCAAATACACATCCCATACATCCTCATCTCATGTAATGCTCATGAGAATTCCACGGGATCTGTACTACTGTTAATGCTGGTTCTACAGATGGGAAAACTGAGCCTTGGAAAGGTTGAGTAACACAGTCAGTGAGTGACTGAGCCAAGTTTCAAACCCAAGTTTGATCCAAAGTGGGGCCTCACTGACACATACCATTTCAGACCGGATTCCCTTAATAGCTGTCACCTCAGAGTGTGGCCGTACAGTTTTCTTTGCATCCCTGCATCCCAAAGCCTATGCACCGTCATTGCTAAATATTATATGTGCCTACATGAATCAAGATGCTCTCTAATCTCATCATCAGTCAATATTTGATACAGACACTCTTGGTTAGATGGGGCCCTTTTCTAGATCTGTGATAATTCTTTTAGCTGTTTCTCAGCTAGAATAAATGAACAAACTGAGCCAATCGAGCATCACTCTGATACATTTTGATATGGTTATAACAAAGCTGCTCATGACTATGGGTACATGAATGCAATCTCGGTTGGCTGGGTAGCATGGCCCGGAGGAACAGAATCTGTTCTGCTGTCAGGAGAAAATGCTGGCTATGGCCACTCGTCTGACCCCTTCCTCCACCAAGGCAGCAGATACCTCAGGTCTGTTTAGCAAGCATACAGGAAAAAAGAGAACCAAATACAAACCTTCCTGAGTGAATTAGTTACCACGAGACTTTGGACACACCAGCTTCCTTCCCTGAATCACTTAACCGCCCACAATTCAGAGGTACCAATGTCTGGCCCTGCCTGCCCTGCTTCCCAAGGACAGCATGAGGATGAACTGATGGGCCCAAGGCCCTGGGATGGGAAGAGCTGAGGTTAATGAAACTTGTCCACACACTCACACTGTGCAATACAAAATCAGGCCAGGACACCTACACATGTAATCAGAGTTAGGACAAGTGAGACCAATAAAATTTATTTTTTAAGATTTTATTTATTTATTTGACAGATAGCAGGAGGGAGAGGGGGAGAGGGAGGGAGAGGGAGGGAGAGAGAGAGAGAGAGAGAGAGAGCGAGCGAGTGCACAAGCAGGGGGAAGAGCAGAGGGAGAGGGAGAAGCAGGCTCCCCACTGAGCAGGGAGCCCATTGCAAGGGCTCGATCCCAGGACCCCAGGATCATGACCTGAGCTGAAGGCAGTCACTTAACCAACTGAGCCACCCAGGTGCCCCTAAATATTTCTTTTGAAGTTAGTACAGCCAAAATAAACGATAACAACAAAGGAAGCCTCAGAAACTGACCTTCCCATTCCCGAATCCCCATCGGTAAAACAGAAACAGAAACCTCTTTAAGTAAAAATTACAGAACCACCTTTCCAATTTCCCAGATTTTAAAAGGAACAAAAGCTGTAAGAAAATAAATATGCTAAGGCCCATGCTAAATACATAACCTTTTTATTTTAATATGTCCTATATCTGGATGAATATTTATCATATATTTATTACTGTCTCTACGCATATTTCTCCATCTGTCTTAGGTTGTCAAGTCTGGTAAGGCAAGGGCCAAACCTATTTAGTTCTTTTGGTAAAGCATGTGAAATTGTTATGCATAATTAGGCACTTAAAGGGTTTTTGATGAAGATGATTATGAAGACTGAGAACAGTTAATACCATGGCAGGCATGTTTCCTGAAACCTTCCCGTCTTTCTGAAATGTCAGATGATCACACCCATAGACTTGTAGAGCTAGTGGGTTCGGGGATGGTGCAGAGCTAGCGAAACAACATGTGGTCTGTGGCCCAGCAGCAGCATCCCCGCCGGAGGAAGCTCCTTAGAAAGGCAAAGCTCGGGCCCCACCCCAGACCTACGAAATGAGACCCCGCAGTTTAACAGGATGCCCAGGCAACGTGTATGCACATAGCACAGACCAGACAACCATATATAGAGTTCAACGTCCTTCATTTCACAGATGGGGAAGTAAGACACCCAGAAAGGCTGAGTGACAGATCCTGAACTGGGCCTGGTACTTCCCACCCTAATGTTCCACCACCTCTTGGCTCTTGTTCCTTCAGCCATATTCCTCCCAAAAGTACTCTTCTGTGCATCTGTGAATACATTACAGTCCACAGCTTCCTGAGAACCCCAGGTTGCTTTTGTTTGCCATAGAGGCCTCAATTCTTTCAACATTTTCTTAAAGATTTTATTTCAGAGAGAGAGAGGGCACCAGCGTGGGGACGGGGAAGGGACAGAGGGGGAGGGAGAAGCAGACTCTCTGCTGAGCAGGGAGCCCGAAGCAGACCCCATCCCAGGACCCCGGGATCATGACCTGAGCCAAAAGCAGGCGTTTAACTGACTGAGCCACCCAGGCACCCTCTTTCAACATTTTGAATACTTATAAGATGCTGGAAACAGAGCTCTAGAAAACCATTTCCTAGTAGTGGGCTGGCTCACTGCATGCTGCCCATGATGACAGACCACACCGTGATGGCATGTGAAACTGGACACCAGGCTTCTTGGTCGAAATCCAGGTCCCACATTTCTGCACATTTCAGGTCTAGGGATGCAGCCCAGGCTGCCAATCATCTTTACCCTTTATTCCCTACTTCACTAAATGCTCCTAAGTCCTGGTTGCTCCATGGCTCTGCCTTGGAGTTCAAGTAAATGAATATGTCAAACCCTCGGGGATATGTATTTCAAGAAAAAAAAAAAAAGAACCATTTGAAAATTTGCAAAAACTTCTTTGAGTTGCTGTTGACCCAACTGGTTTGTCACTACCTCTTTTAAGCCAGCTCCCTCCACACCTTCCTGGTCCAGCTACGTTATGCATTTCCTATATCGGATCAGGAACCATTAATTTCTAATTAAATTAGGGGAATTTTATTATGGGTTTCCCCTTAAACTTCAGCCACAAAAAGTAAAGAGTATTCGACACTCAAATTCCATCACTGTTGTGCAACTAATATTTTCCAAAAGGTAGAAAAGGACTGAGGCACACTTTAGTCAGATCTGTATATGGCAGATGTCTGTCTTGACTTCACATGTGAATACCAAACGGCACCCTCCAACATGTGGTGAAAATATTAATTTCTGGAAAAAATATTAATTTCTCCAGGTATGAAAATATCGGCTATATTTTTTCAACAACTTGGAGTTTTTTCTGCATATTTAGAAATCAGAAATAATTTACTGAACATAAAAGAAAAGCTGAAGAAAGTATGTTTTAAAAACACAAAAGATTAATTGAATCAATAATTCGATGTTTAGACTAACGGTTTGGGGAAAAAATGTGAAAATTTTATTGAAAGCAACACATTTAGATTAGTTGGAGACAAGAACAGACTGACCTATGTTGTAGGTACCACTTCCTAAATAAACCTTGAGAGAGACCACCATACAAAAGACAGCCAGGCTTACCTCAGAAGCATTCTCCTCTCTTCTCTAGGCAACATCCTTCATAAGAGAACAACATTCCATCATTTGAGGGTACAAAGCACCCCCAGAAAAGATAAAGGAGAAAAAGTGCCAAGAGAAGATACTGCTTGCTGAAATGCATAGCCCAAGAAGCCTATCACAAACTAGTTGAAGTATCAGGTTTTAAGAAACCTTCATTGCATCTTTGAGGTTGTGTTAAATCAGTATATTAAGCACTAAGAACAGGGCCTCGCTTACAGTCAGTGGGGGGAACATAAAATCTACCAGCATTAGACCCATATTTCCAATTCGAGAAAAGCAGCAACTGAATGAAACTTCAACTGCTGCCTTTTAGATAAAGCATATGCCCCCTGTCGGCCACAGTCCTCACGGCTCCCAAGTGTGTCCCAGATACCTCAGCCAGGTACTAGCTGCTTCTGATCACTGCAGGGCAGTTGTTCTTAGAGTTAACACAAAGGGATGTAGTTTACCCACCTCTCTACCAAATCACTGACCTCCTGGGAGGGCTTTGAGATCTGGCTCACTTAACTCATTTATGGTACCCACCTAAGCTTGTGACTCTTGCCCTGAATAATGCTTTCAAGCTGTTGCTTCTGCCAGGACCATTCTCTTCCCCCCCTTTCCCATCCCCAGTTAGAATTCACTTCTTCAAGGCTTTTCTGACCTCCTCAGTTAGAATCTACTGCTTCCTTATTATATGTATTAAAATTTTAGAATGAGTCCTCTGGACTATGAATCACTTTAGGCCAATGGTTGAATCTTCTAATCTTCTTCCTCATCTCGGAGTTCGGATTGCTCACAACAACCAGCTGCAGCTTCTCAACCTTTCTGTTGGAGCCATAATCATCACCATCCTACACATACATGCATACCTCAGCATGGGCCTGAAGTGTGAGTGTGTGTGGCGGGGTGGGGGGCCCTCTGCCGAGAAGGAGGGTGGGAGGAAGGGAAGAGGTAAAAAGGACCCAGAAGGCATTTGTATGCTTTCCGGATTTGGATCTCTTGTCCCCACACGACCTATAAAGAAACACAGTAAGTGATCAAGAAGACTGGAAAAGATGGAAGGCAAAAAGTTGTTTCATTTTCTTCCAGTACTTCTAGAACTCCCCTCCCCAGCTTCCACTCCACAGGTCTGTGTGACAAGGGAGCATCAAGAGTGAGGTGGAGGAGGCAAGAGACGAGAGAGAGAAACATCCCCACTTTTACTCCTTACGCACTCTCCATAATCCCCCACCTCAGAGATAAAGTCTGCAGCTGCTGACAGGAGAGAGAGGATATCAGAGAAGAAGGGGCAGTCAGATCTCCTCACACCAACCGTGCCTGCCATCTCAAGAGCCTCTAAACCTCCTTCACTGCCGTGTGTGCTTCTCAGTCCCAGTCTTCTCCCTGGCCACGCGAATGTCTCTGCTCACGAATCAGTCTGCTCTCTCTGCTCCCTCCCTAAATCCACTCCAAGAAACCACACCCGGGGCTGGAAGAGCAGCTCCTTGAAGACCGGACTCTCCTCCTGCCCAGCTGGGGTATAACTGTGCCTACCACTGCCTGCCTGGTCCAGGAATCAAGGCCATGTGAATGGAACTAGACAGATGAAAACTCCTGAACTCAAAAAGACACTTCCTTATAGGATCATTGTGACAAATGTACTCAGGAAACCTCTTGACATATAGAAGAAGGAAAAATATAGAAACTGTCTGCTAGGGTATTTCTTTCTTTTTCTTTTTTCCTTAGAGAGAGAGAGAGAGAGAGAGAGAGAGAGAGAGAGTGCACCCGTGACTGGGGAGAGGGGCAGAGAGAGGGAGAGAGAGAATCTGAAGCAGGCTCCATGCCCAGCACCAAGCCGACACGAGGCTGGATCTCACAACCCTGAGATCATGACCTGAGCCAAAATCAAGAGTTGGACACTTGACTGACTGAGCCACCCAGGCACCCCCTGCTAGGGTATTTCTTTGAATGCTACAGTTTCTGGGTTCAAATTACTCGGTTGCATGTTATTTCTCCTGTACTTGTTTCTCGAGGTAAGATGACAAGTTTTTCATCTGCATAATAAAATTGCCTGCAAAAATATTTCAATCTATTACTAAAGATACCTTAAAAACAAATCAGTTTCACAGTTAGGAAAGTGGGGATAAGAACTAAGGCATTTTCCAACAGGGGCAAAGATCTTCCTAACATTTTATAAGTCATGAATGGCCGTATTTTGGAAATGAGCAGATATTTGGGTTTAGTGCAAAGACTAAACCTGAAAAAACAGCTAAGGTTGGAAGCCAGCCCGCAAACAGATGTCTGAGAACACTCACACATTGATAAGTGCCTCAAAAGCATGTGTAGTTTTGACTGCCATTCTTTATCCTTCCTTATTCGTATCTAAGTTAGTTCCCAGGCTCCTGACTCATTACATTAAAAGACAAGCTGTTTCAGATGACCTTGTAGGTACAGAATAAAAAGAGCAATTGACAAAAAAGAAAAAAAAATGTACAGTGCAGAAATGTTGCTATTTATGAAAGGAAACATTGACTGTTTGGTGCAGGAAAGAGCAGGCCCGTCTTCTGCCCTTGCCCTGTGAGCCCTCCCTCCTAGAAGAGCCAACGTTGCCAGTGGGCTGACAACACATAGCAGGCACTGTTCTATGCACTTTTCATATGGCAACAATCCTATGAGGGAAATACAATTATTATCCCATTTTACAGATGAGGAAACTGAAGTACTGAGAGATTTGTTATTTGCTCAAGGGCACCGAGCAAGTACGGGAAGGGGGTGGGAGGGAGACATACAGCAGAAGTCTGGCTCCAGAGGACAAGCTCTTATCCTCGCAACCCTTACTCTATTTGACACTCTTTGACTCACTTCTCCATTCTCTTCCTTCCCTCCTGCAAATGCTCCAGTCTTGCCCACAGCAGCATTATAAGCTAAGCAGTTGCCGATGCCCTGGTCTGGTGAAACCCCAGCCACGTCTCAGCCTTCTCAGACCTTCCCTTTGAATGAAGATGACGCGGATTAGCAGTGAGCTGTGAAATGGGCAGGAGTCCACAGATGAGAGCCCAGCAGACTTCCCATTCCTGAAACCTCCCCCCTTTTTATACCATTATCTTGAGACAATATCGAATCACTTAGGAGTTCAACATTGAGCATAATCAGTTCACATCTCAATGTCTGCTCTGTAACAAAAATGGGCTAAGTACTACAAAGTATATCAATATGAATAATTTATTAATCCTTCCCTCATGGTAAATTTCCCTTTAACTTTTTTTACTCCTATTTCCTACTAGGTCAACTATTTCAGACTGAGTATCTGAGAATCAGGAGAGACGCTCAAGGTTGGGCCTCTCAGGAAGCAGCTGGGGTCTCTGAGTTGTAAAACTGAAAACAGCTTGAATATTTTCTTGGAAAACTGGATGCAGAAAAAATATTAGCTCTTACTATGCATATTATGTACCATGAAACCAAATCAATTTATAAGTACCTCATTGAAACTCCAGATAGAACTACCAGAAAGTCCTTAGGGAGGACCATAAAAGTAACTGTAACAATGAAGACAGTAACTGCACAATACACATTCTTATTGATTTAACAAATGCCAAAGGAGACATATTCCCTTCCATGTATACCAATTTCATTTTAGTGAATAACTTTCATAGATGGGCAAATGATATTCACTCCTCCAACTATACCGAAGTCTTAGAATGGCAAATTCTCAAATAACAGAGGTTTTCAGAAATAGGACTTGACTTTATAATTAGGGAAGATACAACTATACAAATTGCTGAGATAAAAGGTAGAACATTAAAGCCATGAGAAAGAAACGTGGCTTGTGAAGGAAGGAAGGAAGGAAGGAAGGAAGGAAAGAAGGAAGGAGAGAAGGAAATAAAGAAAGAAAGAGAGAAGAAAGAAAGACAGCAATAGATTTCTTACTGAAGAGATCAGAAAGGCTGCATAAACTTGGAAGAATAAGTCCCATTTGGGCAGGTGAGGTGAGGGAGGGAGAATAGGGTCCTAGCAGAGGTAACAGCATTGCAGTATCAGGAAGGGCAAGAGTCAGAAATTCAAGTGCTCACCCCTGTCAGGCAGGTACCATATATGAATGGAATGTACGAGAGGAACCCAAAACCTTCTCAGGTCTATGACTGGGTAGAGAGGTGGGTTAAAATGTGACTTTCCTCTACTCTGCTTTAAGAAAAACGACAGTGCTTAGGCAAGGATAAAAAGTTGCTGACTGGCTGTGTTATCCGGAGGCAATAAGGAGTGCTGAGGCCTGTGGCAAACATTCCTCTTCTAAAGAGCCAGTCACCAAGCATATGTATCCAACCTCTTTGGGGGAATTTGGGAATGTGAACCCAATGTGGGCAGATTTTCTGTGTTTTCCTCAGAGAAGCTAGAAATTTGGATTTTTATATACCTCACAATGTTTTAGTGTATGCTAACATAAATTTTAAAATAGCACTTTCCCACCCAACACTAAGCAGGTCAACAAAATAGGCTTGAGGATGAGCTCTGAGGGCCATGTGATATATGGCTTCTGAGGAGGTGGGAGTAAGGTGGAATTTGGATAGCAAAGGCCTGGACTTCCAATTCCAGATTGACTCCCCCTCTGGCCTGGGAAAAAATGCTTAAACTTCCTGAGGTCATCACCTTACTCCAGAGAGATACTTGGGAGACAAAATTAACAGCCCACAAGGAGAGGCAGAAGAGTCAGTCATTGAGAAAGAATGCTAATGATGTTGAACATCTTTTCATGTGTTTATTTGCCATCTGCATACCTTCTTCAGTGAAAGGTCTAGTTCTTTCATTTTCTGATTGCATTGTTTCTTTGTACTGTTGAGTTTTATTAGACCTTTATTAAACACATGGTTTGCAAATATTTTTCCTCACTCAGTAGCTTTTCATCCTTCAACAGGGTCCTCTGGAGAGCAAAAGTGTTTAATTTTGACTACATCCAATTTATCACATTTTCCTTTTACAGATTATACTTTTTGGTGTCAGGTCTAAAACCTTTATACCTAGCTCCAGGTCGTAAAGATTTGTTTCTATATTTTTCCCAAGAGTTTTATACTTTTATTCTTTACATTTAAATCCACGGCCCCTCTTTCTTCAGATTGGGTAATTTCTATTGTTCTCTCTTCTAGGGCAGTGATTCTTTCCTCTGTCCTTGCCATTGTGCTGTTCAACCCATCTACTGAGATTTTTACCTTGATTGTTATATTTTTCCAGTTTAAGATGCCCACTAGGTTCTTCATTAAATTTTTTTTTTTTTTAGATTTTATTTATTTGTCAGAGAGAGAGAGAGAGAGCACAAGCAGGGGGAGTGGCAGGCAGAGGGAGAGGGAGAAGGAGGCTCCCCGCTGAGCAAGGAACCCTATGCAGGACTCGATCCCGGGGTCCTGGGATCATGACCTGAGCCCAAGGCAGACGCTTAACAACTGAGCCACCCAGGCTCCCTGACACCTTCTATTTTTCATGTGTATCCTGCATGTTCACAATTGCTCAACAAGCCTCTTTATGATGACTGCTTTAACATCTAAAATCTCAGTGTTGGCCTCTAGTGAGTGTCTTGTTTTCATTTGGTTTGAGGTATTCCTAGTTGTAGGCATGACAAGGGATTTTTATTAAAACCTGGACATTTGGGGTAGGGTGACACTGGATCTTACATAAACCTTCTGTTTTAGCTGCTTCCTCCAATACCACTCTGACAAGGGAGGAGGGAGACTGTGTCATCATTGCCAGATTGGGGTGGAATCAGGGGCCCCGTACACCCCCCACTGACACCTGAGAGAGGGGTTCCTCCTTGCTGCTGGGCAGAGAGTAGTTTGGGCTCTCCACTGGGCCCCTGCTGACACCCTCCCGGCTGGGAGGAGTAGTGTTCCTGCTTCCCACATAGTCTCCGCTGACACCACCCCAGTGGTGGGGGGGAGGGGGGTGGAATCCAGACTCCTCTTGTGGTTTCCATTTATACACAGAGGTGGAGGTGGCAGGTTTTGTGACGACGCAGCAGAAATCAAAGTCTTGGCTTCCTACTACTCAGCCTTCTGTGACACTGCCCAGTGTAGGGGGCTTGGGGGCCTCCTTAGAAACTGGCAAGAGTGGAAATCTCAGCTTCCCAATCGGCCTTTCCTGGTAGGGTGGGGCCACAGTTTATGTGTGAGTGTGAGCGTGAGTGTGTGTGTGTGTGTGTGTGTGTGTGTGTGTGAGAGAGAGAGAGAGAGAGAGATTGATTGAGAGAGAGAATAAGGATGTTTGGCTAGAGTACAGCAGTTGCTGCATAAAAGTTTTTCATCTTGGTGGGGTGTCCCTCTTTTGGTCCCTGGGAAGAGGACAGGCTTTTGTTGTTGTTGTTCTGTCTGTTCCCACTGGTGTTTCTTGATTGCTGGTTTCTCTAACTCCAAATCTGGGATATAGGAGGCAAAAAGAAAACCCATGTAACTCATCACTGTGTCATTCCTTGGGTCTTGAGGTCCACTGATGCGCTGCTTCTTCTCTCCACCTTCCACATCTTCTTATATTTGTTTTACATAGAGTGTCCAGGGTTTTGGGGTGTATGTTGTGGGAATAACAGGTTAAAAAAAAAAGGCATGTTCACTCCATCTTCCCAGAAACAGAAATAGTCCTTCCTTTCATTTTGAGGTTAAAATGAGAAACCTTCTCAAGTAAGGAAATTGCATTTACTATGATGAAAAAACTACATCAAGTACTAGCAGAAGTTTACATGAAATCAACTTAGAATACTCATCAAAAAACTTTAAGAAAAACTTTAAAACTGTGCATGGCATTTAACAAATAAGAAAACCAATTCACAAAAAGTATGTTCTAAATGCTCTCCAAAAATACCCAAATTCTAGGGTTAACCTTTAATTTCAAGATATTTCAGGAAAAAGAAAGGGACTTTATCCCTGTGGCTAATGTTTTACAATTGATTATGTAGAATACTGAGGTTTTTAGCTTTTTTTTCCCACTTCGGTCATTATTTGAAGGTGTCTTTCTTTCCTAAGCTGTCTGTAGGAAGTAGCTGTGCAGGTCTTATGTATGATTATATTTATATTATCTGAAAGCTCTTTTCCCAAACAACCTCTTTAGAGAGTTTAAGAGAACCAGATGTATGCTAAAGGATGGCAGTCATCATGAGAGAGCAGACAGGGTCCTAACATTACATCAATTTTCCCTTAATCAACCCTTTACTTTAGATGAATAGCAAAGACACTGCTAAAAGTAAAAGTCTGCCTAAAATACATTGAGATGAAGTCTGTTTTTGACAGAAATTATTTTTTACAGTTCAATATAAAAGGTTACTCTTAAGAAATTTAAGAAAGTGTCAGAATCAAATAAGATATAGAAAGTCCCAAGAAATGTGTAAATTAGAATAACCTTCAAATTGATAATGAACTTTAAACAATCTAAGAGCAGCTCTGAGTTAAGACAGCTGGGCATTTACTTGGAATAGTTCTGGAAAAATCAGGGTTTGAATTTGTGCTTCACTTGCCAATTAGAAGCAAATGGCAATTCCTTAGGGTAGTCTCCAAATTCATCATGTTATTACTTCACATAGCCTTTCTCTTCTTTGGATGAACAGAAGGAAACTGCATGGTACAGCACTCAATGAAATGTAAAATAAGGATTAACAAGCCATTCTGGAGATTTAGCAAAATTAAGCTTCATCAACCAGCTTGACTCACAGCCAATCTGGCAAAAAGCATCCTAGAAAGAAAACTAACAGTGAAGTGACACATAGCACAAAAAATTTAAATCCCTCCCAGAAGCATTAAAATCATGAAAAGGTGCATTGTGTTCTGTGATCAACCAAGTCCATTACTAGAATAACAAGAGTCCATTCTGTACTCAATATGCAAGTCCAAAAGAGCCCACTGGCCCACTGTAAAATCTGCTTAGGATACACATAGTACATTCCCCTACCTATCTCCACAGAAGAGAACTAGTCAATGGAGAGGAACGCATAGGACAGTATGGAGACTTATTTTCCCTCTATGCGAAAAGGACACATGAGACATCCTCACAGAGCTAAGGTGTGGCAAAGGCCATCTCTGGCTGCCTGGGACGTAGAAGACGGAATAAATTTGGGGTCTGTTTAGTCTGAATACGTCTTTCATATACAAAACAGAACTGTTAATACAGTCAGGGAAACTTAAGTATGCTGTCAATATACAAAGTCTTTGAATACTTGAAAACAAAAAGGATGCATTTTGGTCAATTATGTTTTATGATTTTTTTTTCCACATACAATTCTAATTCTTCTGGTAAGCCGTCATATTTTTTAGTCTGGCCAGGATATATGGGCTATTTAAAAAACTGAATTTTGCCCTATTTAATAGCTATTACATACTATAAATCAGAATTTGCAGCTGGGAGCACTGTAAAAAGTCATATAGTTCATTTTTTTATCTTCAGGCGAGACTCCATTAAAGTAGTTCAGGTCCAACATCAGTACTTCTTATTCTTACTGATAGGAAAGGAGAAAAAAGAGTATGTATGTGTGAGTGTGTTTACTTTCCATGAGTTTATTTATTTAATATTTATGCTCTAACTTAAACCTATTTCCAAGTATCCATGTCTCCTAGTCTGAAAATACTATCACCAATGTCTTCCTTTAAAATGCTTGCATATTATTAAAAATCCTAGAGCAACTAGTTAGTCATGTAATTATTAGATCCTACCACACAACCTGATTCAAACATCAACTTCAGATAAATTAAATGCAAAACCATAGAACATTGAGAAGACAATGGAAGTCTTCCTACAACCTCAGGATCAGAAGGATTTTCTAAGGACACAAAAAAATGTAAGCTGTATTCTTTTAAATATGTACATAGAATTACATAAAATGAAATCATATTAACTGGGGATTTTTTTCACCTGTTTTTTCCTCTAATGTGTATAATCCTAATGTGCTTCTCCCTGTTATGGGGAAATTGCAAAGTGACTACAATACCTTTGGTTGCAATCAGAGAAAAATGGGTAGGGAAACCTGGACAGAGTTGGAAAGTGCTAAGACTTAGAAAGAAACCCACTAAATCTGCCTTGCCAAGCAAACATTTAAACTAAACAAAACAAAACCACTACACACACATTCAGAAAAAAGCTAGCTTAACATGCCATCGGAAAGAACCAGAGATGCTAAGTTCTAGGAAGGGCTTGGAAAAGTTACTACCCAAAATGTCAAAATGAAAGGCTTTGGATAAACTGAAGAAGTTCATCTGTCATCCTTGGAGGGGAGGGTGGGTTAAGTCAGCAAAGAACTGGAGTCTCCTTCCGGGCAATAGCTAAGTCTATTTGTTCTTAGCTTTTTGGGAAATCATTGTACCAAATTCTTACTGTTCCTCTTGAAATTCATTATGCTAAATTATGTTTATAAGTGGAGATTTATCATGATGCTGTCAAGAACTGTGAAGGCTCCAAGATTTTATCCAATTTGTAAGCTAACTAGTTGGCCTGCCAATATTCACAGATACTGTAAGAAGATACAAAACTCCTGGGTCAGAGACAAAGGATTTTATTACTTGAAGCATAGCAAGCAGCATGAGTTTCATGGTTAGTCACTTCTGCGTGGTGTTCACGTCCCATGTGATGGAGGGACTCAGGTGGATGCTGTGTTTACAGTGGGCTTGCATTACACCTAAAGAACCCTGAGTTTGGAGAACAGGAATTATTCATAATGGAGCCTTGCCCTGAAGGAAGACATTATCTTTACTGTAATGAACAGTAAATAAACCCACGTTCTGGTCTGAATGCAGACACTAACTTCTAAAGCTATTCATATTACAAACATCCTTGAAAAAATAGTTCAGAACGAAAAGGCATTTAGTACTTCTGCTTGCAAGACATGCAGAAATGTGAGAGATGCCCCCCTCAACACTCATGAAATAAAAAATCAACAAAACCTGTGAAGACTTTGATGAAAATTGCATTACAATTATAGATTAATTTGGAGAATGACTGCACCTTTCCTATTCTGAGTTTCTCAATCCATGAACACTGTATGTCTTTCCATTTCCTTGTCTTTAATCTGTTTCAATAAAGTCTCATACTTCTCTTCATGAAAGTAAGATTTTTCCATTCTTAGATCTTTTGTAGTTTCTGTTGCTAATGTAAGTGGTATTTTTTTGTATTATGTCAAACAATCTAAAGCAATTGTCTAATTCTCTTGGTGTATAGGAACACAATAATGATCTATCCCACAATCTTTCTGAACTGTTTCCAAGGGAACTTCTGGAATTCCCACTCTGCTTTATTAATCGATAGCATTCCACAAATATTCAGTACCTTTAGCATATGTCTTTGGAGTGACTATAAAAACAGTTAAGCATTATGTAGCTCTTACTATATGCCAGTACTATACTGATGCTTTCTATGTAGTAGCTCTTTTATTTCTCAAAAATACTCTATGAGATAAATTCTGTTATTCATATGAGGACATTGAAACAGACACGATATGTTACTCGCCCCAGATAACACATGTGCAAGTGGAAGAACATGCTAAGTGCCCTCAAGGAACTTCCAGTCAAGCCTTAATATTTATATATGTGTGAAAATATATATTTTATACACACACACACACACACACACACACACACACTGATTTTACTCTCCAGTAGGGAGTTTCTGGGATTGGTTAAAATGTAGCTATGGCCCTCACGATAGGAGATTTAGTTCAGAGTCCTGTCTCACAAACTCCTAGCTTTTTGATGTATACAGGCAAGTAATGTACTAGCTTTAAGTCTTCACTTTCAATGCCACAAAGAAAATGCTAATTATTCTATGAATTTCACAGGCTTAGCAAGAGAAGCAAGTGAGAAAATGATAAATTGTGTAAAATGTCATAAAAGGTAAGTAAAGTGTAAACTGTCATAAAATTACAGGTTTTGATCTTTCTCTCCTATTTAGGCAGTGTCTATAGAACAACATCCGCCCATCCTACTTTTATATTCAGTTCATTTCAGATCAATTCAGCAAATACTTGATTGGTTACTAGAGACTAGATTCAATGCTAGACACTGGGGAAATAAACATTAATAAGGTCTTTTGTCTGCCTTTAAGGAGCTCATAGTCCAATGGGAGAAAGAGAGACCACTAACCAGGCAATTACAAGAATGTGAGTCACTCATTAAAGGGGATGTAATAGAGTATTATGGGAATGCAAATAAGAGAGATCTAAATCAGGTTAGGTTAGGGTGGTTGTACAATCAGGGTCAGCTGCTCAGAGAAAGGGACACCTGAAGATGAAGCAGGAGTCTGGTAAGGGATTTAGGGAGTAGTTTATGCAAAGTCTCAGGCCACATTTGAGGGACTCTGATTTGATGTATAACTAGGACACACAGGAGAGTGTAAAAGATGAGGCTGGATTGCCCATCAGGGTCCAGATCACTAAAGACTTTGTATACCATGTTTTCCAGGAAGCCAGAAAAATCAATGGAGAATTTTAAAGGATGGCATGAACCAATCTGCATATTAGGTCATTTTCCCTGGTACTAGAATAGAAGATAGTATAGTTCTGGCTGTGTCTGGCATAATGGAGACCAATTAGAAGACTTCAAAAATAATACTGGGGCATATGTCACCCAGATGGTAACAATCTAAACTAAGAAAATGGCAGAGGGATTTGAAATTAAAAGACTGATTCAATATTTAATAGATATCGTGTACAAACCTTGTTGGCCAAAGGCTATGAAGATGAGGGAAAAAGAGGCACCAAGACCTAAATGTGAGACCTGAAAGCATAAAAACCCTAGAAGAGAGCAGAGGCAGTAATGTCTGACAACAGCCATAGCAACATTTTTCTAGATATATCTCTGAGGCAAGGGAAAAAAAAAAACAAAAATAAACTACTGAGACTTCATCAAAATAAACAGCTTTTGCACAGCGAAGGAAACAATCAGCAAAACTAAAAGGCAGCCTACTGAATGGGAGAAGATATTTGCAAATGACATATCCAATAACAAGTTAATGTCCAAAATATACAAAGAACTGATACAACTCAACACCCAAAAAACAACCCAATTTAAAAATGGGCAAAAAACATGAGCAGACACTCCAAAGAAGACATATAGATGCCAACAGAACTCAACACGAAAAGATGCTCAACATCACTCATCATCAGGGAAATGCAAATCAAAACTATAATGAAATATCACCTCACACCTGTCAGAATTACTAAAATCAAAAGCACAAGAAAAAACAAGTGTTGGTGAGGATGTGGAGAAAAAGGAACCCTCGTGCACTGTTGGTGGGAATGCAAACTGGTGCAGCCACTGTGGAAAACAGAATGGAGGTGCCTCAGAAAGTCAAAAATAGAACTACCCTATGATCCAGTAATCATGCTACTGGGTATTTTACCCCCAAAATACAAAAACACTAATTCAAAGAGATACATACGCTCCTGCGTTTACTGCAGCATTATTTACAGCAGCCAGATTATGGAGGCAGCCCAGTGTCCATCGATAGTGAATGGGTAAAGATGTGGTGTACACACACACACGCACACACACACACACACAGGAATATTATTCAGCCATAAAAAAGAATGAAATCTTGCTATTTGCAACAGCACAGATCTAGAGAGTGTGACACAGATCTAGAGAGAGTGAAATAAGTCAGAGAAAGACAAATACCATATGATTTTACCCATATGTGCAATTTAAGAAACAAAACAAATGAACAAAGGGGGAGGGGAGACAGACTCTTCACTATAGAGAACAAACAGATGGTCACCAGAGGGGAGGTGGGTTGGGGATGGGTGAAACAGGTGGTGGAGATTAAAGATTACACTTATCATGATGAGCACTGAGTAGTGTACAGAATTGTTGAATCACTATATTGTACACATGAAACTAATAGAACACTATGTTAACTGGGATTAAAATTAAAAACTTAGTTAAAAAAAGTGACTTCCTGTGTTATTTGCCCAGTCTACCGAATGAGTGACAATAAGTAAGGCAAAGACTACAGGAAAAGGTAAGACGTAGCAGAAGGAAAGGGGGGGGTGCTCTGAAAAAAGGCACTAAACATAATTCTTCTTCTCCATGATCTGATTGAGAATATATATATATATATATATATATATATATATATATGGATAAACTATTTACAGCAGGACTTGATAAATGCTAGGGTCAATGAAACCATCAACAGTGAATGGGAAATTGTATCAATAAGTCGTACCACACAGTTGCATCACAGAGTGAAGCAAAAAAACTCTTCTATTAGTTTGGACATATGTTTGAATAAAGATAAATCCATTTATGAATATTAAAATGACTTTGCTTTGTATAATGAGGCTTCAGAGAAATATTTATTCTTATGATTTCATCTTTGTCAAAATGACAAACCCAAAGAACTGTTGCATCTCAGAGCAAAGAAGTTTCTAAATGTCAATCAACTAACCATCAAATGTTGATGTTCCTCTACAGATTTAGCAATCTTAGGTTAGTCCAAAATTTTAACATGTCACAGAACTGATTAAACAACTGCAATAGTGTTACAACTTTATAAATTAAGCCCATCCTTTAGCAGAATGCTTTTCCCAACATCATACAAAACAAAAAACAAAAACAACAACAATGAAGAAAACTATTTCTCAAGTCAAGTTGTGGTGTATACAGATTTAACATGTGAGAAGGACATGTGATCTGATTTAATAATTCATTCTTTAGCCCCTAACTGATCTCAAAACTAGGATCTATTTCTTGTGAGGGTGAGCTTTAATAGGGAAATCACGGGAAAGTAGAGGGAGTGAGCACAGAATATGACTTCTGTCAGACCTCCTGTTAAGCCCCAACCCAGAGACTTCCTAGCCTGCAGCCCAGTAGTCATGGCACAGCTTCAACGAGATTTCTTCCCTTTCAAAGTACAAACTACAGGGCCTTGATAATATACATTGTGTTTGAAAAATGCTTGGTTTTCAAAAAAGGTTTGATGAATGAGGACTCCAAGACATATACTGAACAAAACAAAATATAAAACAAAGAAGATAATATGCTAACTATATGCAGCCTTTTTGGCACCATCAAAACTAGCTGCCGGGAAACAGACGGGACTAGATCCCCGACCCAAGGCTGCTCCAGGTAAGGAATCCTCCTTTCAGTGGGTGAACCAGGAATCAAGGGCGCAGCTGGGGCTTAGGGGAACAAACTAGTACAATCAATTTTTAAAAAGCTTGAGGGTGGTCATACGTCTAGAAATTGCTGAGTACACATAACAAATGGCATGTTATTACTTTACAAGCCGCAGTATGTTCTAGGACACATATATCTGTTTCTGGACTTTACAATCTACATGATCATCACATAAACGCTTTAGGGAAGATCATAAAGCCAAAGTCTCTCCCCTTTACAAAGCCACCGTTCTTTAAACTGCAGTTAAACCTTTAGTTTTCTTTCCCTTTTAAGATTGCCACTGAAGCGCCTCTTTCACTTACATACAAATGCAGGCACAGATGGGGGGACATTCTGCCTTCACGACAGGGTGCCTTGTCTTGCATGCTATATCCCCAGAGGTGGCTCTGAGCCCACCTGACACCCTTAGTGATGGGAATGAGACTGACCACCAACACCAAGCACCAAAACGTGCCCCGTGGAAAACCTGTACACAAGAAATGAGCCTCTCTGGACAGGGTGTCCCACATAGTAGCAAATGAAGCTGATGGCTGCTGATAAAAATAACCTCAGGAAGGAGTGTTCATCTAATGTTCATCATCAAAGCAGCAATCTGTGCTGTGACAGTCATGGCCGGGTCTATAAACCAAAAGGCCTGCCTCTTCCCTGCCAATTCTACACGACCTAGCGTTCGAGCTTCAGGGGAGAGAGCCCCCTTCATCACTTCAAGGAAGCTCATTCCAACTGGCTCAGCCAGAGCCAGGCAGTTCACAACTGGAGTCTAGTAGAGAGGATGCTACCCTATGGCTGGCAGCTTGCAGTGGTCCTCCCCTTGGCCTGCGGCAGGGGGATCAGGGTAGGGTAGGACATGGTGTGGGGTGGCGGGGGAGGAGGGAACCTTGCTCTGGGAAAATTTTTTCTTGTCCTTTTTTTTCATGTTCTTCCTCTCTACCTTTCCCCCCTGGGACGGGGGGCTTTTATGAGTTGAACTGTGTTTCCCCAAAATTCACACAATGAGGTTCGAACCCCCAGTACCTTAGAATGTGAGACAAGACCTTTAAGGAGGTAATTAAGTTAAAATGAAGTCATTAGGGTGGGCCCTAATCCAATATGACAGGTGTCCTTCTACGAAGAGATCAGGACCCGCAGAGACACATCAGGGGCACGCACGCACAGAGGCACAGAGGGACGATGATGTGAAGAGGCAGCAAAAGGATGGCCATCTGCAGACCAAGCAGAGAGGGCGGAGAGGGGCCTTGGGAGAAACAGAACCTGCTGACACGCTGGTCTTGGACCCCCAGTCTCCGGAACTGTGAGAAAATAAATGTCTGTGGTTAAGGCCACCGTGTCTGTTATTTGTTATGGGAGCCCTAGCAAACTAATACAGGATGCTGTTTAAAAGTCAGGCCAACATACACCTCATTATGAAATTAAATCTTCCAGATAAATACATTCAATACCCTATTAACAGAAGAAAATAAAGCTGGAAACTTCCTCACGCTTTCACATGGGGCAGGCAGGTAATTCATTTAAGTAAATGTGCTTTCAAGCTAGCTTTTAAACAAGAGTTCTAATCATCAGCGGACTTTTCACTCAGCAACCCTCCTCCACCTCTTCAACATCGTTTTACAACTCTCAGTTCAAGAGCCACTTAAGAAATAAATGATTCATGGCAACTGAAAGGAGATGATAATTTTCTGTGAGGCATAATGGTTGGGTTTGTAGGTCTATGGCTAATAAAAAAAAAATGCTACCCCTTAACCCTCTTAAATTCTTTTATGGAAAAAAGGCAAAAAGACCCCCAGGAAGACCTATAAAGATCAAATCTCTCCTTTGCAATATATGTTTCTTCCAAGGGTTTAAATTCTATCTTTGAGAAACAAAATTAAGGGGTGCCAAGTTCAAGGCCTGTCTTGGGCTCCACACTGGGAATGGAGCGAGGAAGGAAGGAAGGAAGGAAGGAAAAGAAAGAGGCAGGCAAGCAAATTAAACTTTTCATTTAGAAAAGAAAAGCTGGTTAAAAAATGAGCATTTCTGGTTTTATCTGAAGATGGGATATATTGAGTCTTGGATTTGAGAGAAGGATCCTGTTCATTCATAAGACACATTAACCTGCAAAGGTTTTCTGGATCTTGCAAGGCCAAAATTCCCATTTTCACACAGGCAGGGCTATCTATAAAAAGGGGCAGATTGCTTTGCCAGTCATAACACGAACCAGTGGTGTCACCTTGGGCCTGATGCTTAATCACACTGACCCTGTTTCCTGATCTGTAATCTACAGAAAACACACTTCTCTTACAGAGTTGTTGAGAGAATTAAACTGGATACTCAAGTAACAGCACAGTCTGTAAACACAATATTTCAAAAATTGGTCCACAGACTCCACACATCAGACACCTGGAAGCTTAATGAAATCTTGGGTTCTATTCCATATCACGAGACTGGGATGGGGTGTGGAAATTGGCATTTTTTTAAAAAGATTTTGTTCATTTATGGGAGAGAGAGAGAGAGAACGTGCATGAGTGTACAAGATTGGGGAGGGGCACAGGGAGAAGCCAACTCCCTGATGAGCAGGGCTTTATCTCGGGACCTTGAGACCATGACCTGAGCCGAAGGTAGATGCTTAACTGACTGAACCACCCAGGCACCCCTGGAAATTAGCATTTTTAACAAGCATTTTAACAGGTGAATTAAGGCTCGTGTCCTCAACAGGCTGAGAGGCTCAATCTGGGTCTGGACAGGCGACAGAGGAGGAACCCGGGATCAGCCTCTTAGCATCCAGCTGGCATGCTGCCTATTCTGTTCTCAGCAGGTACCCTGGTTCCAAGATCTGGGCTCCAGGCTGGGGCCCCACCATCCCTGTCTCTGATTCCAGTTCACCTTCTGCACTGCTCCAAAGTGATCTTCCTAAAATACAAACCTGGCCAGGCTGCTCCCTGCTGCAGCATACTCAGCCTCAACTCTCTGCCCAAGCCCTATCTTCTGACTGCCTGGGTCTGTTCTGCCCAAGCTGGTCTCTGAATTCCCACCAGTCCTGGTTGCTTTGTTCAGAAGGCAGCTTAAATTTCACCCCCTCAAGGGGGCTCTCCCCAATTGCCCAGTCATTCCTAATAACATAAATACATCTTACTTCTCTGTCCAGAACCTAATACCTGCTGATAGTCCCTCTTTATGTGGTTATTTCCTCCCACCAGAACATCAGAAGAGGTAGCTTATTGGCTGCTCTATCCACTGCCTATCATGGTGCCCAGCAAATAGTAGGAACTCAATCAATGTATGCTGAATAGATGAACACATTAATGAATTATTGGCCTACACCGATGCCAGCCTTGGCAAGGTTCTCACACCGGATGTGTGAGGCTGACAGAAAAGTTCCATTTCTTACCACGCAGTAGGATGACCGTGGGGCAGAATTTTCTTTGTGCAGTATCTGTGGCTCAGGGGAAAGTCTTAAACATAATTACTGTAAACTGACCCCATTATATTAAAGAAAACTGGCATTTAAATCATTCCTGTATCTTCCTAGTTGTTTGTGAAGTGAGACATTTCTTCTTTTTCCCCCCACAACTGGATTTTCTACAAATTTCACATGGGATGTCCTTAAAAGAGTGAGTTGTGTATACTTTTTATGAACACAAAAATCGCCTCACTTAGGTTTTCCTACCTACTGAAAAAAATAAAGGTACTGTCTTTAGAACAAAATATTCCTCAACAACAAAACAGTCAGGCTCGGACAGTATTATAAATCTATTCATGTTAGACTGTTCTCAGCCCCTTTAGAAACTGTGGAACAATGGAGCCCACCCAAAGGCTCTTGTGTGCCACTCTCTGGAAGACGGACAGGCATTATGACCACGGAAAGTCTAGAGAAGAGGCTTTATAAGGAAGGCTATCTGAACGCATTCTGTCCAACGTCTGAATTCCTTATTATGTAAGGAAGGATTTCAGAGACCCATAGGTATATTAAGAATAAAAGAAAACTATGAATAGAGGGCAGTTCAATTTTCGTAGTGGCCTCCCCTCCCCCACTAATTCAGAAAAATTATATTCTCTACAATCGCTTCCCAGCAAAGTCCCTGCCACCCATCTTTCTCACAAGGGAAAAGCAAAGTGAAAAATCTCCACCTCGGAACTTTAACTGGTTCTCCTGTGTGTGTCTTTATGGCAGTGAGTTTCAAACTAACAACAAATGAGGGAGGAGGGCACACGGCTTTGGTTTACAGAGAGGGACAGAAAGGAAAAATGGAAATAGTGGGTTGCAAGGCAGGAGGCCATAGTTATGAAAGTAAAATAAGGCCCCTTGTGGCCAGCCTCACGAGGAGGTAAGTACACACTTCACCTCCAATGGTTCCTGACCTGCTGGGGGCACATGGCCGCCAGGGATTTACAGATGGGAATGCAGTCCAAGGGGAAGAAGCGGCCACACTTGGCCGGTGTAGGTGGCCCTTAAGAGAAACCCATTCCCCCGAATGGAACTAAAAGTAAACAAAGGGGCAAGGGAGTGTTGCTCTTGTTCAATCTCTTCTCATCTTTTTTCCAACTTCCCTCCTCCTCCCTCCACAGTGGCTTGTGACCTACAGCACCTGACAGCAGCTATCATGCCCTCTAAACGGGTGGTTCTCCGTGATGGCTGTATTCCTGGGGTGGGGGGGAGGGGGAGAGGGGAGGTGCCTTTCAAAAACCACCAAGGTCTGGGGTGCCTGGAGGGCTCTGTTGGTTGAGCGTCTGACTCTTGATCTCAGCTCAGGTCTAGATCTCAGGGTCGTGAGTTCAAGCCCCGTGTTGGGCTCCACCCTGGGTGTGGACCCCACTTTAAAACAAAACAAAACAAAACAAACCAAGGTGGAGGCCCCCTAGGGCATGTTAATCAGAACTACTGGGGGGAGGCCCTGGACATCACTAAGTAGTACACCTCCCCAGGTGAACCACTGCTCTAAAGGCAGCTAGACCGAAAGAGGGAGAAAGATAAAGGTGAGACAGATCAGATGATCTGACCCCAAAGAGAGGGAAAGCATCACCAGAACACAAAGGGGGCTGTACTTAATGAGGAAGGGAATGCAGCAGTGACAACGTGAGGCCCCTGTGGGCTGTCAGCTCTTTAACAACAGGAAATGTGGTAATAAGAAGAAATGCTTGCAAACTCAGGAAGACGCTTGGCAAGAAAAGACAGGTGCAAAACCAAGGCGGGACAAGTTTAGCTCTTTAAAGTTGGGAGATGGGAAAGAAAATGATACTTGCGAGGAGGCTGCAGCTGGAGTAGGAGGTGGGTATAAACCAAGACACCCAAGAATGAAGTCGGCAGATGGGAAAGGTGAGGGACGTACTTCCACTACCAAGGGGCAATGATTCAACGTCTTTTCATGCGGATTTCAGGTTCACCTTCAGATGAAATGTTGCTGTGACACTGAAGCAATGAAGAACTTTGTAACCCCTACTACATACTCCTAAATGCCTACAGAAACATTCAAAATTACCTTCTTCACGCAGTTGACTGTTAGCTCACATTGATGATGCTCTTGAGTTCTCAAAACGCAAAATTCTTGGATGTCCCTAGACACATGCAGTATTTCCCCAAGGCTGGTGTAACACCACACTCTGTTCTTTTCTCTAATTTACAGAAATTGGGTCCCCCTTGCTGGTAAATGGGTCCCACAACCTGCAGTATGTTCTGCCTAAGTAACACTGCCACGGGAGTACACACACTCACATGCAGCAAGAGCAAATTTTGCACATTGATCGAAATATTCATTCACATTCATAGTCACTTAGGAGTGCCATGGAAAATTAGTTAAACCCCAGTGCCATATAGTTACAATTTTCTGAGTACTACCACTGGAACCTGGAAATTAATAAAGATATGAAATTTATGTGAAATAAATACATGTGAAAATAAATACATGTGAAAAGAAACTAACAAGGCTCTCTAAGTACCATTAGGCAAATTATGTAAGATTATGCAGAATTTTTTAAAAATTGGAACAAGTCTGAAGTATCTCACTTTGTACTAGCGTCTTACCTCCGAGCTGAGAACCCACTAGATACCACACGTTGTTTTCTTCATGTCTTTATCTTTCATCTCACTGCCCAAAGATTTTGGGATGGGTGTGATGGTTACTTAGCATGAGTCTGGGGCTACCTGGAGTGACAGCTGCCATTGTTCCCTTTGGATTTTTCTCCATGGACATCTTTTTGACCTAACAAAACCATCTTCATCTTCTGGGGCCCTGGGCCCCCAGAGGTTCTGGAGTAAATGAACATGGCTACAATCCAGGCCTATAACAGGGAGGTGAAACCACAAACCACAAGAGAATGTAGATCTGGCCGCCATAACACACCCATACCTGGCCTTCTTCCACCAAAACTGAACAGCTAACTTGGCATTGTATCAAGTCTGATGGGAAGCTAATGATATGAAAGCAAGACAAGTATACTCAGGGCTAAACGGTATGAAATGTGTATGTGGCAGAGGGGATGGGAGGGTGGGAGTGGGAAAGAGGAAGGAACAATTATTTGAGATGTAACATCCTGGGAGCCACTGAGGCAAATTCACAAGCCTTTCCCCCCAGTTTTGAAATGCAAAATTTTCTGAACACAGGGTTTCTTTGTTACTTTGCTACCAAATGAATTGACTCCAAAAACTGACCTGAACTGACATCAAGTTATTTGGTCATCCTCTGTCCTCCTAAATGTGAATATTCATCCACTTTGCTACAGAAATTACTGTTTCTTGGGATCACATGGGACTATTACATAACATACTGTATATAAACCCTATTACCTTTCTAAAAGCTGAATTCTGAAAGACATGTGGCCCCAAAGGGATTGCTGACCCCCTACACAACTCTCCAGACAGGTGAATTCTCTGGATTTAATCCTTTTGTAGTTTCCCCACATGATGCAGTATTCATCTGACCTCAGTCAGCTTATCAACGATTTCAATGACATTATTTTAGTAGACAGAGTCACAGGGAAAAAAACTGAGCAAAGCTGAAAAACAGGCACACTACGGACTCTTTGATGTAGCACATACACCACATTAAATATACATGCTTATCTTCTCCTTTGCCACCTTTTTCACCTGATCAACCTGAGAATTCTGATAACGAAGTATACTCAAACCTGCACTGTACCAAGGTGTGGCAATGGTAGTAAGGAAAATATAAACAAGATAACCTTCAAAAAGAAGACATCAAACTACATTTTTACTTGTAAAAATTAATATCCCAAACGAAATGTCCAGAGATTTCCTAAAAGGTAAATCTATACAGACAGAAAGTGAGAAGAGAGAAAGAGACAGATCAGCAGTGGTTGCCTGGGGTTGGCCATGGGAATATAGTGGCCACAAAGAGGCACAACGGATCTTTTTGGGGTGATGGAAAAGCCCTAAAACTGGAATGTGATGGCGGTTCCATAATTCTGTACATTTACTAAAAACCAGTGAATTGTACACTTAAAACAGGAGACTTTTATGACATGTAAATTATAACTCAATGAAGATGTTAAAAACTAATATGCTAAATTTCTAAAGTAACACTTTTTATGTCAATACCTCCTCTTCTTTCCTGATGTTTCAAATAATATCAGTTGAAATGGAGAGAGAGAAAGGCAAATAAAGGGGACCTATTCATCATTATCAAGGGAAAAAGAAATTTTACCCATAAATGACTAATTTTACATCTAGCCAGAGAACATAAATTTCTTCTGGATAGTCCCTGATATTTAGCAAATAAAATCAAAATCATTTTTTAACATGTCATATATTTCTCTAATTACAGCATACACCACACATTGAATAATAGCATTTTATTTGCAAGTCATCTTCAAAGAGAGCATAAACTCTTGAGGGCTGGGACGATGTCACTGCTTGCCCTGTATTTTCAGGACCTTTTAAGTGCTCAATAAATGATTATATTGATTGCAATGATTTCTTTCCAAGGACCATCTATCACATTTCCATTTGCTTGAACAATAGAAAGCAAATTAAACAGACATTACCTACTTTCTAGATCAGGGTTTTTCTCAACTTCAGCACTATTGACATTTGGAGTCAGAGAATTTTTCCCTGAAGAGGGCTGTTTTGTGCCTTGCAGAATGTAGGATGGCATCCCTGGTCTCTACCCACTCATCCCTGGTCTCTGCCCCTCTCCCGTCATGACAACCAAAACTGTCTCCAGACATGGTCAAACGTCTCCTGCAGGACAAGAGTAAGACAGATCAACCCAAACTAACGCGTTCACATTTCAACAATGCCTTTTGTGTTGTTACTTTCTGTAGTTAGTGAGATCAAGAAAGAAAAAGCCTATCACCAGGAAATGATGATTTTCTGACTACAGGCCTTGGCATACTGTAGGGAGAAGAAAAGGAGAACATTCTTTTTATTCTTCCTGTAACTGTGGAGATGCGAAAGGCTTATTCTAATGCAAGGCTGACAGTTTTCAGGATATGTGGAGCTGTGAAAATACATAAGAGAAGAGTCCAAATGCCAAATGTCCCATGGCTATAAAACAGTATAAAAGAAGCATGTTCACTGCCAGCACTGGGCTGTTTATTATGAACTGCATCTAGGAGAACAATTTTGAAAATGCTATTGAATATTTATTAAAAGAAAAGATCTACAATAATTTGGGTCCTGACATGCCACTATTAGCAAATCACTCAGCCAGTGGGAAAGGTTAAGAGCCATGGTGGCAGAAACCATTAAATTAAGTGTAAGTTTAACACTTTTGGTGTTTTATTTTATTTTTCTCAACAACCATAGTGTTTAGTAATCTTGTTCCAAATATCCCAGCACAAAGCCTGAAAAGCTGTTATCCATACTGTATGCTTTTTTCCCCTAAGATTTGATTTATTTGAGAGGGAGAAAGATTGGAAGAGAGGAGGAGCACACGGAGGGGCAGAGGGAGAAGCAGACTCCCTGCTGAGCAGGGAGCCCGATGGGGGACTCGATCCCAGGACCCTGCGATCACGACCTGAGCCCAAGGCAGCGGCTTAACCGACTGAGCCACCCAGGCGCCCCCATCCTGTATGCTTTTAATGAGACTCCAAAGTTTTTAGTTTTAATTCCATTTTGGAGATACTGAGCATTTCATATTGATGGTAAAGCTTAAGACACACATTTTGGGCAAAGTGACTATTACATAATGCAGCAAAGGAAAAATATTCTTAACATTTTCCAAATATGTTTAAATGAGATTCATAACACTTTACTTGAAAGCATCTTTATTTTTTATTTAGAAAAATAAAGGTATACACTTCTGACTTCAACACCAACAATTCGGGCACTACATATGACACTATTCTCGTTTATAACCACCTCGGCATTTATTAATGTTATATATAAGAAAAAGCTACAGTAGACAGTTCCGTGTCGATTCCTAACATTTGAAAAGGAAGCATATCTTTTAAATTCTGTTTGAAAAATGTTTATATTTTTCCCTCTGTGCCTATCAGTAAACATAAGCAGGTTTAGGACTTTGAATATTAAACATATAATTCCTAAATCCACTAAGAGAAAGAATAGACACGATATGCAAAAACACTCTATTCAATCAAGTGCTAACTATACACGTCATTATGGTATTAAAATTAGATTATTAATTTAGACATGTTCTATCATGTCAAGTATACACTGGCATAAAAATGTCTGAACAAAATTCAGTAGCAAGTAAAAAGAGGTAAAGAAAATTCAATTATTCTTTTTAGCAAATGAAAACTCCTAGTACATAACATTAAAATGCATACTCGGGGGAAGATGAGTAGGAAATGCAGCTTAATTATTTATCTTGGTAGTGGGTTATAAATACAGTAGTATCAAATCACCTCAACAGAATACTAACTCTGTGCCCTGGAATATCATATTTGCATTTGGATGAAATTGGGACACATGAGGCATGAAATGGCCAGATTAATTTTCATCTTACTTCATTTGTGTTTCTTCACATATTATAAATATAAAATGCAATAAAATCATATATAAAATGCTGTATTACTTTATATTATTATCTAAATTTTCATATCTTCTCTACACTGCACTAAGGCCACTGTAATACACCAAGTGTAATGGTAATTACCAGAATTAAGGCAGGTGACTAACATTTTCATAAGACTTTTTAAAATGTATAAATGTAGAGTTATTTTTTAAAAAATCAGCACCAGTAACAAAAGATCACCCCACCAAATGTAGCAAAAGCATAAGTCCCTTTAGAGTCTACTTTTCCTACTGAAAGCTAAAATGTAAAATTGGTACTGTGAAGCTTGAAATTGAGATTTAAGGATAAGCACTGGTACCAGCCCTTTGCAACTTGCTAGAAATTGCTTTCATCTGGAAACTGCCATTTAGCAAGGTTTGTAGATATTTTTTTATGAAATAAAAAAATAGCACCATAAACTTTTCAAACTATTATGAAATTCCATGTTCTCATGATTCTAACATTCCTGCATATTAATAGCTAATATCCGATTTAAAGTAGCAAAATTCGATAAATCATAATTTTAGAATATCAGGAGCCAAAAGAGAAGTTGTAAAACGAAAACAAACCCTTTAGATTTATCCTGCATCATTTTACACTCCTCAAGTATAAAATGCTCAAGGCAAATGTTTTACTACTTTGGCATTAAACGGGTAACGTAATAGCGGCTTTGGTGAGATAAAGCAAGCGACATCATTTAATGGATTTGTAATATACAAGAATAATAAAAGGAAAACCAATAGCTTAAACTTAATTTGGTTAATTTTTATTTCACAGGTACACCTACACACACACACACACACACACACACACACACACACACACACACACTCCTCAAGTACAACAGCCACTGTAACAACTGACCCAAACTTGTTGCAACAACACATTTGCATTGCATCACAAGTACCAGGTTTAACTACAATAATTTTGCAGTTTAAAATATTCAATCTTTTTATTTTATAACTCAGATGCTTTTAAGCTTTTAAGATAATGAAAGAGAAAGATGCTTATTTTGTGAAGAAAGATCCCCCCCCCAGTCTAACTTAATTACATACATTTGCATAAATAACCCTGGCTCATTAAATAAAGACTGTAGCCAGCGCAGTTTCTACTGTGGGTACTTTGAGCAACTATGAAATGTTCCACCTGCTAATCTTTCTTTAGCAGCTCTTCACGAAGACACAGGCAACATGATGAGTGGCAGGAACCTGGAATGTGAAGTCAGAACGCCTCAGTTTGGGTCCTAGGAGCTGTGCCGTTTATTAGCTGTTTTATCTCAACCCAGTTATCTGAACCCTGTATCTCAGTTCTTTCTATAATTGGAGTAGTTCTGCCTTTAGGTCAAAATTAAAGCCAAAATGGGTGACGGCTAACATGTATGATATAAACTAAAATACATGGTCACTATTTCCCTCATCCTCAAATACTCTAGTTTGTCTATAATGTAACGAGGACTGTTTTTATGATAAGTGAAAATTATAGGAAACTATACTCAACATATCTCAAATAAACCATTGAGCCAAAAGATTCATTCATAACTATAAAAGGATTGGTTCAAAGGTCCAAACCCTCTTAAGATGCTATGACCACGATAAAAGCTTAGTTTCTGTAAACTGCCAAATAATATGCCCTTTACCACTTTTCCTCCCAGCGTGTTTGTTCACGGATACAGTAAGGCATGTCTGTTAGAAGAACCAAGCACTTTATCCACCGAGAAAGTGACTCTCTCATCTTTCCCACTTTCCCAAGTGCCCACGACCTGCAGCCAATGAAGGAGATAAATGAATGGAGGAGAAAAATAAGAAAGGGCAATTCTTCCCCTATGCAGCTTCAGATCCAGGATCGTGTTTTTTCATGATTTCCTTTCTTTTCCCTTTACCCTTACCCATGGCATCCACTTTCCAGATGTGAGGCCTTCATGTTTATTGACAGACCAGAAAGCTGTACGAGAAGGAGCCACCGTCATCTGTGCAGATACAAGCCAGTTAACAGGCAGACCTGACCCTCTGCTCGCTGCTTTCTTCTATTTCATTGCTTTGTTACCCAGCTCCCATTCCATCAGCACCTCGTTTTGCTTTGCCTCTGGCTTCTGCCACTTTGTGTCCAAGCACTTGTCAAAAACTTCCCTCATTTAATCTCACTAGCCCATCTCCTTTTCTTCCGCCTGCCACCTTGGCCCTCATCTTTTTTTTTTTCTCCACTCCACGTGTTCTCCCAGGCAGATCGCCACCTCAACCACAATGTGAAACACACAGAAGGCTGGCAAGCTTTTATTTTCAGCTCGGCCTCTGCCCTGAATTCCAGAACCACACGGTCACCCGAATCTCAAGTTGACCTGGGTAAGCCTCTGGTACCTCACGTTACATAAATTCACCAATAAATTCATCAGCTTCCCCTGCAGACTGCACCATCCTCTGTATTCACGATCATGACCAATGGCACCTCTCTCCAGGCAATCACCCAAGCCAGAGACCTGGGAGTCATCCTCAAAGTCACCATCCCCTCCCTGCCTCTCCCCACTCTTACCAGTCTAAGTTCAGACCTTAAACCTGCACTAGGATTCATTCAACAGTTTTTGTTTGTTTTTTTTACAGGACTTCTGTGTCTGCCCCCTGACTCGACACCCCCTATTCTCTACAAAACACCCAGAGTAATTATTCTAAAACACTCACCTAAAGCGCCCAAATTCATCTGGACCAAGCATGGTCCCCAAGACCCTTCCTAAACTGGCCCCATCTCCGGCCTCATCTGCGGCCCTGGATGTGCACCAGCCACAGCGAACGACCAGCTGTTTTACAGACATGCCACCTGCCTGCTGGGTATTTGCACGGTACTGTTCTCTCTGGTTCCTCTGCTCAGAATGATTTCTGTCAGCCCACTCCCATCCTCAGCTGCCTGGTCCCTTCTGACTTGCCTGCCAGACTCAGATCCAGCCCTATACTTCCAAGGGGAAAGCATTCCCTTGGAGTCAGGTACCCCTGCCAGAGCCCAGCATCTTTTATGCACTGCTTACAACTGCATCTTTTCCCCTCCATTCTGCTGAGATTCTGGAGGGCAGTGTGAGGATGCTTCTTCTGTTTGAGGTTTCAACATTCAACAACAAGGCTGATATCCTATCAATATATATGCGGTAAATGCATAAATGAGTAAATATCATTCCAATTCAATCTGACTCAAACAAGGCCAACCTGTTAGTGATTGATTACGTGTGAATTTGAGGTTCACAGCTCTCCCCAGAAGGTGTCAGGGAAAAATAAGGCCACAGCGGTTGCAACTCCCCAGTGCTGAATGCAGAGGTTGCAGTATTCTTGTGTACAATTGTGTTACAGCTTGGCTTTTTTTTTTTTTTTAAAGATTTTATTTATTTGACAGAGAGAGACACAGCAAGAAAGGGAACACAAGGAGAGGGAGTGGGAGAGGGAGAAGCAGGCTTCCCGCTGAGCAGGGAGCCCGTACAGCTTGGCTTTTTCTAATTTAAAAAAAAAAAAAACAAACCATTGTGCTGTGTGGTTTTATTGCCCCTAACTTATAACATGAGCTGCCTCCACATTAAAGTTTGCCAGTAGCTTCGGCATGTTCAATCATTATGGGAATGACAGAGGAATGGGTACGGTCAGGGGTGAAGGGCCGGAGCGAGCAGAAGCAATATCAACAGTAATGACCGAGTCACAGATGTAGTGAGAACAGATGCCCAAAGACGTACCTGATTACCCTTCTTCACTTAGAGAATAAATCCACAGGAAGGCTTATGTATGCAACACCGGGAGCTTTATGAAGACTAGAAGGACAGATGACAACAATGTTGACTTAGTCACATCTTTTGGTATTTTTACAAAATCAACTGAAGCTGATCTTGCAAATTGCAAACTTGCAAATGAATAAGGGATACAGTATGTAGATATTGGGTCCTATGAAATCGTAGAGAAAGATATAAAGCTGCTGCTGATCAATTACAAAACTTTTTTTTTTTTTTTTACTTGCCTACTCCATAAGGTTCATAGGGTTTCCAGCACTCTGCATTTTAAGTAAAGGCCCTCTAGTCAGGCCAAATTTCCCTGTCCTCTGCAATAGCGTCTATAATTTAGAAAATTGAATTTTTCGTAAGTTTTGAGTGACTCACAGGTCTGAAAATTGTGCAGTCCTATAAAATCAAGGAGGGAGAGTAGATGAAACATCAACACAATATGCCAAAATGTTTTTTTTTTGGAAGATTTTATTTATTTATTTGACAGAGAGAGACACAGCGAGAGAGGGAACACAAGCAGGGGGAGTGGGAGAGGGAGAAGCAGGCTCCCCGCTGAGCAGGGAGCCCGATGTGGGGCTCGATCCTAGGAACCTGGGATCATGACCTGAGCCGAAGGCAGACGCTTAACCACTGAGCCACCCAGGCGCCCCCCAAAATGTTTTAACAACAAGAAAAATAATAACTCAAAACCCAAGGAATATGAAGAACTTACTGAACAAATGCTGACTCCAATGTGAAATCAAGAAAAAATGGAGGAAGTGAGGCTCAGGGGAAGGGTTTTAAAAATATCACAAATTAGTTATAAATTCTTTGTATTGTGCATTTGGACTGGAATTAGACTATAATACAGGCATAGAAGATTTGATGCAATTCTGAGACAACACTCTTGACCCTTACTTGTTAAGACATATATATTCACTGAATTTAAAAACCATCGTCTCATTGTGAATAGCGTATGACACTGTTGCAGTAATCTTCATTACTGATACTTTTTTATAAACATTTTTTTTAATCACCAGAGAAAATCTCAGGTTTCTATACTTCCCCTTTCTTTAATGAGAGTGACACAAGAATGTTACCCAAACACAAATGAAGTTAACATGCCTCTCCGCTGCGTCCCATTATCAGTGGAAGGTTTACGCTTCTTACTGCACAAGGCTAACATGTGGTTTTCTTTTCTGAGCTTGTTGTATGTACTAAGCCAAGTTCTTCCTCCACAAAGACATGGAGATGACACTATGTAGTCAATGCCAGATGCTGCCTATGGGCAAGAGGGTGGGCAATGGGCCCTCCCACCATCTCTTTAGTGCTCTCCCAGGGTCACTGTGGGAACCAAGCGAGATAGTACAGGATTATTTTGAGAAGCACAATCTAGGACACCTATGCAGCACAGCTGAACGATCATGAAAGCTCCAAGATTAGATGCAGAAGGTACTGGATGGAACCCAGGCCTTGTCAGACAGCCGTGGGCTCCATTCTTGGCTCCAAAACTCACTAATGTGACCCTGGAGAGGTGCCCTGACCGTTCCAGGCCGCAGTTTCCACTTTTTGAAAAACAGGATAATAAAGTAACTACCATATAAGGTTGCCGTGAGGATTAAAGTAAATACCGTATGTGAACTTCTTAGCACGGCAGCCGGCACATGGTAAGTTCTCTGTGTTAACTATTCACTCCAGTTCTTATCCAGAAGGCACGACGGAGGAGCACCAGAAATGTGGCAGATAAATCATTCTCAGAGCTGTCTCCCCCATCTCTGCCCCTTGTGCTCAAAATCAGCAATGCCCCAGCCTTGAGGGACTGTCTCTGCCATGATGAATACGAACTGCTTGCTTGTATAACCAGAAACTTGTCTAATTCCCCAACATATCTCTCACGGATGTACAGAGCAAGAGCTCTAGAAAGAGAATCAGCTCCCAACTCCCCAAGCCAGAAGTGAAGATAATTCAAAACAGTAGCTATGACTAGGGAGAGTAAATGATCTTCATTCACTTTATCCATATTAAAATTACCTTGTGTTTCCTGTAAATATATTTTCTGACAGCAGGAAAAAGCTGATGTCAAAGAAGTTATTTGGAGATCTAGAGGTGGCCACAGATAAGCCAATAAATAGTTCACACAGACGAGAAATAAAACAGAGCTATGTAAATTCTAAAGAATTAGTTAAAACTAAATTATGGACCCAGCTTATGTCAAAATGATCAAGGAAGACTTCAATTATAGAATAACCCAGAACAGAAGAGCATTTGAAATGTAAATATTGATTGAAGAGAAGGGAATATTTGTACTCTGACAAGGAGGGTTAAAATTGAAGTAGAAGATATTTCAAAGATGTAAAAGGGCTGTTGATGGCAAGGGCTCTTTTTGGCACACTGTCTCTGTGGGATTGTGTCCTCGGGCATACTGAGGGATTCTCCTAAAAGCTCATTCCCAAAAAGTTTTGATTTTTTTTAAACTGACATATACAATTATATCAGTTTCAGGTGTACAACTTAATGATTTGATATATGTACATGTTGCAAAATGATTTCAATAAGTCCAGTTAGCATCTGTCACCAAACAGTTACAACTTGTGATGAGAACTTTTGAGATCTACTCTCTTAGCGACTATCAAATATGCAATATGGTATTATTAACTATAGTCACCATGCTGTACAGAGAGTCTTGATTTTAAAAAAAGAAAGCCAACTTAGAACATCTGTCCCAAAGTACTGTCAGTCGTAGAATAGTACATTAGCTAAGAGGTTACACCGGTCTACAAGGAGTCTGTTGCTTATGTGCCTTATATAGCAATTAGATTTTAACATCTAGAAAACAGAATATTTACCAGAACCAGAACACTATGTAGTATCTGGATGATAACCTAGGAAAGTCTCTCTCTCTCTCTCTCTCTCTCTCTCTCTCTCACACACACACACACACACACACACACACACACACACACACACACACAAAGTGGCCTCTCAATCATTCCCACCCTCTGAAGTCAGGTGAGAAGTTCAACAGGCTATGGACCAGACTACTCACAAAGGACCCCAGACACTGCTTCCTGTGACACCGGCATTAAGGCCTAGAAGAAGCATGCTTATTTAATGTAAAATATAAATGATTCCCATTTCTGAATATACAGCAAAATGCACGGGAAAGTACAAGGCCTCTCTCTTTCTCTCTCTGCCCCACGGTTGTTCTCCAGCTGGGACTGAATTCATGCTCAGGTATGATGCTCTTTGTGGATGGATGACTGCCGCCCGTGCTGGTTTTCTAGGCTGCGTGGATCACTGCAGCCACATCTGCAGGCAGAAACGAACCAGAGAGCACCGTCCTCCAGTGTGAACTGTCACATACCAGTTTTTTTCCCCAATGATTCTCTGAATACATGAATACGGAAGTAAAAAGCAATGGAATCCACTTGAAAGTGAAGGAGAAAACATACTTCACCTGCTGACACATCTACCCTATGCTAGGCTAAGCAAGTTATTTAATAATAATTATGGGAATAATAACAACTCCCAGCCTTGGAGAACTATGTTGTGAGTACTGGTAAGCACTTTGCATACTTTCATGCTTAACGTGAATTTCCTCATCTGTATACTGAAGATAATAGTGCACCTATTTTATTATTATGAGGATTAAAGGAGAATAGGTGGAAAAAGCACTTCGCAAGTTGAGGCAGCAAGGTCAAAGGGAACAGGATTTGAAAGAAACAGACATGGGCTAAAATCCTAACTCTGATCTGATCTCGCTGAGCTTCAGTTTCCTCATCTCCCAAGTGGAGAAGAAACCACTGACCTCAGTGAGGAACCGAGGGAGACAGTAAATTAAACACCAGCTGGTCTGCATCACTAGAAAGTGTTTAATAAATGTTTATATCCTTTCTCCTGTTATACATGTGACCTGCTTCCATTAACCTTCATCAGCAGCCATTCAATGTCCCTGGTATCCAAAGATAGGTTTCCTTTCATAGTAATGATAATTTTATCAGCTTAATATGCCAGACACTGGTTCAACGGCTTTACATCTATGAACTCATTTAATCCTCATCATAATCCCATGAAGTAGGTACTACTGTCATCCCCAGTTTACAGATGAGGATACTGAGGCACAGAGTTTAGGTAACTCACCTAGATTCAAACAGATGGTACGAGAGCCAGGAGCTCAGCTGCCTAGTCTACCCTCCCAACCATGATACAACAGTGCTGATGGGGTAAGTCTTTTGAGATGCCATGCTTGGATGTTTTCTCTTCTAGACATAAGCAATGGATGCTCTCACAAACCACAGTGTGTGCCTAACTTTTCAACTTCTGAAATAACATTTTTGTACTTTCCTAGAATTCTTTAAAAACCTAGCATATGTTCTTAAATGTGGTGCCTGTAACTAGCTTATCTTGTTCTATGTGTTGGAATACCATAAATAAAAGCACTTCTCTTTCTAAAGATTACTTAAATGAATCTTACATTAAAACACACTTCTGAGTTTTGGTTTAAACCTTTATTATAAGTCCAAATTTAAATATATGTAAGTATGTGTATGTGTGTGTGTTTGTGTATATATATCAAGTCTTAATGCTGTTTTGTTAAACTAATGACTTCGATGTCAAATAATCTGAAAATTCTCGTTTCTAATGTTCAGTTTTAACAGAGCAGTACCATATTTATTTCAAAGTATTCTTTTTACAAATTTAACCGACTCAAATATTAAGCATCAATGATGATAATCTATTGCTCTACTGAAAAGGAATCTCTAGGGGACAGATGAAAAAGAAACGTTATAGAATTCTATCCTTCAAAGTAGGACAAGACAGTTACCTATAAATCATGCTCTTTATTTATTAATATAATTAAGCCCATCAGTACACTTAACTTTCAGACTCAACAAATGTCTGGGATGAACAATTTCCACTTTTTCTAAAACAAAGGGGATGTGTTTAAAAAGGGTCCTCTGCAGGCTCTCTGCACAATGCCTGCTATTTTAAAACATGATTTATGTGTCTAATTCCTGGAGCTGCCTTGAAAAATATACTGGGTTTTTCCTCGCACGCTACCTATTAGGAGAAGACACTCCAATTTGAAGAGTGCACTCTGTTTCAGACTACAGAATGCTATATCATGTCAGCATTTTCATTAAATACTGTTCAAGCTGGACCTTAAACAAATGGCACGGAGAGCCACAGCTGCAGCCACTGCAGACAGTTATCCCGCCGGGAGGCTTATATAAGAGGCGCAGGACCGGCAGGGTGAAACCCAAGTGTCATCATCTGAATCCTATTTCTTTGAGACTTGCCCACATTCTTGAAATGTATTAAGTCATATACAATGAATGGATTTCTCATTTTATTTGCCTTACGGCACAAAACGCTGTATTGACTTAAAGGCTGTTTTCTCCCTAAAGGACTGGGCTCCAATTAGGGAAACACTGGCAACTTCTGCCTAGGGGAAGAGTAAAGTGGGATGCGCGGGAAGCCCGAAGGGCTGGGAAGGAATGACTTAGCTCCCACCCCCAAAGACCTATCGCATCCAGGAATATTACGGGAGTCACTCCCCGGAGGACATAGGATAGAGGGAGCAGACCCTGCACGCACCCTCCACTGCCAAACACACAGTCAAGGAGTTCGGAACGTGCAATCAGCAGCAGGCGAAATGCCCTCAGAGCACCTGTCCTCTCGCAGCATTTCCAACTGGCACATTCGTCTGAGGCTGCTGCCAGCCCGCGCTGGAATGCCTCTCCCCGCGTGCCGGGTCCGCTTCTTCGCACCCTGAACTCCCCGAGATGGAGCCCAGGTCCTAACAAGAGCGGCCACCCCCAGATTCCCCCATGTGGATAATAAAAACGCACCTCCCCTCCCCATGGCTCCCTCCAACTTCCGAAACTACAGTCAACTTACCGGGACGCAGGAGGCAGGGAGCCTTCCGAGGGTACCTCGCTCCGCCGCGCTCAGCCCCGCTGGCCCCGCACTGCCCGGGCGGCGGCGGGTGCAAGGCTAGGCGCTGTCGCTCTGCACCAGCCGCCTCGCTCCGCCGTGCCCGGGGCCGGGCACTCGCCAGGGCGCACCGGCCGGCGGCGGCGGCCGCAGCGGCGACTGGAGGCTGCACGCGGCCGCGCGGACCGAGAGCTGCAGATGGCACCGACCCCGGAGTGCGGCGCTCCTAGTCCCTGGTGCGTGTCTCCGGCTCCGAGGGAATGGCGACTCAACGAGGAACGCGGCAAGGGAAAAGCCGAGGCGCTGTTAGCCGCAGAGCCTCCAGCCCGCTCCCAGGCAGTGGGGTCACATCGCAGGCGCGCCAGCGGGGGAGCTAGCGGGCGAGCACCGCAGTCCGCACTCGCTGCCGCGCCGCGGAGAATGACAAGCGCCGAGGCGGAGCAGCTGTGCGGGGCGCGGGGCGCGAGTGCGCATGATCCCGGCCCGCTGCGGCACGTCACGGGGCAGGGAGGGGCGGGAAGGGAGCGAGCTGGGCGGGGCCGGGGTAGGGGCCCCCGGGGCGGACTCGGGAGCTGCGCCTTGCTCCCTTGCGGGAAGGTACAGGAAGTCTCCCGCCTTGGGTTTTGTGAACCTAAAGCTGCGTGGTTGAACTTGTCTCCAGAGTCCATTGTCCCTTAAAAGCCACTCTTTAAGCGGTCCTTAGGGCGGTGGGCAAGGCCAGGAAAGCCAGTTTAACTCAGGTTATAGCTTAAATCGTAAAGGACTGCGGTTTAGGGGACAATGCTCCTCTACCTGGCTGTACATTAAAATAACTTGGGAAGCTTGTAAGAGCCCTTTGCCCTCACCGCACCCCCGGAATCCAGACTCAGTACACGAGAATCCCTGGGCGAGGCGCAGGTATCAGTAGGTTGTAAAGCTTTCCAGATGATATCGACGTACAGCAGAGGTTTTCAAACCTTTAATGTGTGTCAGAATCTTCTGAGGATTTTGTTAAAATGCAGGTTTCTGATTCAATAGGCCTAGGCGCTTAGGGAAGATCCGTCATTTCTAACAAGATCCCAGATGATGCCAGTGCTGTAGGACCAGACCATCTCTTCCTTACTACTCAAAGTGTAGTGTAGGATCTGGAGCAGAGCTTATGAAACGTTGAAACGTTGGCCTGTATGAGAATCAACTGAGTAGTGTTTTGTTGTTGTTGTTTTTAAAGATTTCATCTATTTGTTTGACAGAGAGAGACACAGTGAGAGGGGGAACACAAGCAGGGGGAGTGGGAGAGGGAGAAGCAGGCTTCCCGCTGAGCAGGGAGCCCAATGCAGGGCTCAGTCCCAGCATCCTGGGATCATGAACCGAGCCGAAGGCCGTTGCTTAACCAACTGAGCCACCCAGGCACCCCTGTTTTGTTGTTTTTGTTTTAATTGCAGAGCACATTCCCAGGCCCTACACATGTGGTTCAGCCTCTGAGGCTCTCTCTGCTAATTCCACTGGTAAGGAGCACTCCAGGTAAGTCTGATATTGGGTGTTGTTAGACACACTTCATATTAGACCGCAACCTGGAGTTGGGCATACACTTTTGCAATGAGAAGGGCCAAGCTAGATCTAGAACTCAGAACATCTGAGTCCAAGTCCAAGCCCAAATAGTATTTTATCTAGTCCAAATTTTCTACAATTATTATGTATTGCTTTACTTCATAGGAAATATATATAAATCATATGAAACACATGCACACAACACATTCTGCATTCTTTACACATATTAAAGTGGCTTAAAGTTGGCTGAGGGAGAAGGCTTATTAGGAGGGGAGGGGTGGAATAAGGGATGTTAGATGGTCTGTCCCATAATGCATTGCTGAGGAAAGGGTATGTAGGAGGAAACAAACCTTAGCTTCACCCTACCTAGAGCCTGGAATTGCATCTTGGAGAAGATCCAGGAATCGGTCTTGGCCTCTTGTCTCATAGCACAGATTGAAAACTCAGGTGTTCAAGAGCTTATGAATATGTGACATGTCACATATGTTACCTCAATGAAATCTCACAATGGTCTGGTAAATTGGATAAAAAAGATAATGGTCCCATTTTATAGATAAAAAAGGATGCTCTGGACATTAGTTGACTTGCACAAACAGTGGAACTTGAACTAGAGTACAGATCTAAATGTTGGACATGGCTTCTATAATTCTAAGGAAAACAGTGGTTCAGATCTTACAAAGAAAATGGTTTCTGTGTTTATTGTTCACATTCTTTAAAGGCTGTGCCTAAATTTTGAGTTAGAAAGCATTTCATTTTTGTGAGAGGAAATGCATTTATTTTATGTCTTCACTCCACTTTTACAGCTCTACAAATTGGAATGCAAAATGTTCAGAGAGCAACCCAGTCCCGGGACATTGCAGTTACATAATGCAGGCTTCACCAACAAGTTCAAATAGCAACGCTCATATTTTCTGGTGACAAGTGTAATACCATCCTCATTTTATCCAGGCCCAAAGAAGCCAAGTGATTTAGACAGAATCCAGGCAATCTAGTCTCTGTCCTTTTCTGCTCCCGTTTTACCAAATGAAATACAATAATGAAGATTATTTTTCATTTCCAAATTTTTCATACCAAGATTTACCATCATTAAATTAGAACCAAATGTATTTCAAAGCCATTCCTTGATACAGAACCAGAAATATGAGGAACAATTCTTACGCTTGTGGTAAATGCTATAGACTATATTCTCAGTGCGTGTAAAGTTTTAGAAGGAAGTATGTGATACTTACACACAATCTCTCAATGCACAGGTTTGCCTTGGAATTCTACCCATCTTTATCTTTGCTTTTGATGTAACTTTTCCTTGGAGCTATTCTTCTGTGTGATTATGAAATAAAAAATGAATGGCTGATTAAAAGAGAATTCTCTGTAAATGAAGGAGCTGGTTGTAGAATTTTGTTAGTTCACTTTTCAATAAGAAAATATTTTAAATAAATTAAAAAAAAAAGAGGTGGTATACTAGTCATATTGGGACCTTTAGAAGAACCCAGAGTTGTCATCCTGTTTTCTAAGGTGTTAGAAACTCCAGTAAAAATATTTATCTGTATAGTATATGAATTCATTTGTATATTGACTCTAAGAAATCCAGAGTTTAATTTTATAAAAAGTTAATTAGTATGTCCCATTGCCATTGTATTTTGAGCCCTATTATTGGCATTAAACACATGAAATGTGTAATATTGGCTTAATATTGACTGCCTTAATATTGACCATGTATGATTTAGAATTTGCTTCTCATTAGCTGGTAGTGATGTCTGGTAGGAATAGCAGCTTCATTTTTTTTTTTTCTCTGAGGTTTACATTCCTTATGGGTCAGCAAAGCCTGCTCTTTGGGTGAGAATTTCTTCATTCAATGCCTCTAAAAGTCCCAACAGTGAGGACTTCAATTACATAGATGTTAGTGACTCCATTGAACCTATTCTCTGCTCATTAGAGAAACTGTACCTAGAATGGATTTTTATTAAACTCTTTTGGCTAAGAATCACAAGCAGAGCTGAGAGGTTTGGGACCCCAAATTTGTTAATTACATTTCTTCATCCATTTCACTCAAAGGGATTCTTTTTTTTTTTTTTAAGATTTTATTTATTTATTTGACAGACAGTGAGAGATAGTGAAAGAGGGAACACAAGCAGGGGGAGTGGGAGAGGGAGAAGCAGGCCTCCCGCTGAGCAGGGAGCCTCATGCGGGGCTGGATCCCAGGACCCCGGGACCATGACCTGAGCCGGAGGTAGACACTTAAGGACTGAGCCACCCAGGTGCCCCTCAAAGGGATTCTTTGACATGAAAATCTTTCAACCTCTGCCTACTTCATACTTATAGTCCAGATAAGAGAACTATGGGGAGTCCAAGGTGACTGGCAAAGCTGAGACAGAAGTGGGAACATAGAACAAGATTTCACCAGGCAAAAACTAAGGTTACCATAGAGATTAATACAAGTTGTGCTTGATTTCTGGACATGGCTTATTACGGTTTGCTTTGTTTGAACACATGCAGCTGCTAGTAACTTTACTGGAAACCATAACTGAATCCCTGGTGGAGTGTAGGGGGGAGGTAGTGGGGATAGGGAGATGAGCTTTCTGTCTTTTTCTCCTGGGAAACTTTGGAAAAATATCAGAAAGCCCAATTCCTCTCACTCGAACCTAGGAAATTTACCAAGTGCCTGAATTTTTACGTCTAAATTGTTTGTTCTAAATAATTTATTAGAACTTAGAACAGTCAATGTAATAAATGATCTGGATTTTTCAGACTAGCTCCAAAATGTTTTTTAAACCCACAAGAAAGTTAATATAGAGTTCACTGTAACCCCAACCCTGAAAGGAAATAAGTGCTGGGTAAGGATTCTGGCCTAATGGTAAGAGTAGGATTTGGGACTGGGGAAGATAGAATTTGGGGACTAAAGAGGAAGACTGATTATGGCCTTTGGTGGCTGGAGAGCAGGTGCTGGGGAAGACTGGATATCAGCAGCCTCTGAGATCAAGTTGGCAGAAGTATGGATTTGTAGCACTGAAACTGTACCTGGAACCTCGTGCTTTTGTCTCTACATAAAGATCTTAGGGGGTCCCATGTTTGACTTAATCTATAGGAAAGAATGATCAGAGATTAATAAATAGATTACAAACCCCTTATAAATAGAAATAGGTAAATGCTTTAAAGAACTACTCTACATTCAATTTTAATCTCTAAGAAATATACCTACACCTCCCCCCCGACCAAGTTGCCCACTAACAGAAGAAAGTGGCTGATGGAGAAGGCACATGCACACTTGGAACCAACCACACAGAAGCGTATAGCTCCAGGTCCCCTCATTTCCTTCTGTCCATTGAAAGCACATGGCTGCCATCTGTAATTACCTAACACGGAGTGGCGATAGCTTCAAGCTCATAGTAGGTTCTTAATAAAAGCCAGTTGTTAGTATCAGCTTTGTTTTCTCTCCTAGAGTTAAAATCTGCAGCTCGCTGTCTCCTAAGGTCCATTTTATCATTTTAATGTAAGCAGTGATTAACTGTAGATTTTAATGGAGTGCTTTCCTTTTCTGACAGAAGACTTAAGAGTGACTCCAGGGCTCTTCTGAGAACAGGGGAATCATGGAAAAAAGGCTTTCAGGGGAGATCAAGACAAAGACTGCTAATGTTACTCTGTGGCCTCACGCTGTACTGCAGGGGAAAATGCAGGGCTTAGAACCTGACATGTGTAGATCTTTCTACTGGGAGAAAGAAATGATGGTGGGAAGAGAGAGAGTACTTAACAGAAGTGAAAACAGAGCGTGCCTTAAGGAAATGTCTTTACATTACAAATTAAAGAATGGATATTCCCATCATCTTCTGGTATCCTGACCCTACACATTCCTTACATTTCTAACCCAACATCTTCACTCAAGATTTATGACTGTAAAACTAAGGTTGGATACTCATGATGCTGGCAGAGATTTCTTAGGTTCACTTTTTAATTCTTCTGCCTTTACTCTCTCCATAGAATGTAATTCTAACAAACTCATATTTGAAGTAGGCATCAGAGGAAACTGTGTTTCATTAGTGATAATCATTTGCCAGTCAACAAATAACAGTTCAAGATTGGGAAAGGAAGATGTGTAAAATTAGCAAGAGTTTTCATTCTAAGAGAAGCTAGTTGCACAGTCTCTAAAGTCAAAAAGCTGTAAAAGGTATTTAGTGGCTAAAGTGTGTCTATCATTTCTTGCCCTGTTGTACGTTTTCTTCCTCCATTCCCATCCCCTCAACACTTTTGAGGCCATCTCCTGTTACAGAGGATAAAAGATGTCAGGGAGAGGAAATTCAGCATACTGTGGCTTTCTCCTTGAGCCAGAAGCCCATTTAGAAATGCAGGAATGTGCACTGTTTACATGGGTTTCTTCCTCAGTCTACATAAGGTTCCTCATCTTGAAAATGAGGATAATAGTAGTGGCTATTATTAATCTCTGAGTCAGCCATTTACCTATTCCTACTTCCCCATGTAGAAGGAGCATCCAGTTTCTGCTAAACTCTCTTCCCGAAGGAAAAAAACCCCTTCTAGAGAGAAATCATGGTCAATACTAGTGAATGCTAGTGAGAGTGAGGGCTCCTCAAAGTTTCTATACACTTGGCAGTGGTCAAACCTACTAGTGTTCTGACCGGGCAACAAAAACCCCTGGAATGTGAGATGTTACTTGTGTGGTTGGTAGTTGGACCTTCAGTGGAGTCTCAAATGTATTCTTTGGGGAAATGAATAAAAACACAATTGTGTAGCCTGATGGGAAGGCAAGGGACCTTAGAGATTTCACAGAAATTCCTACAGAGAGAAGACTTGCAGAGGGAAAAGCCATAAAGTAAACCATCACTCCAAGATGTCTTATAAAAACAGCAGTCGGTTTTAGAAATATTTAATCCCAAATTCCACTGATGTGCACATGGTATTTCCTGTTTCTGGAAACTTAGAAAAAAAATTAAGCTCTGTTTGAAAGCAAGCAAGCAGAGCCAGATGTTGGTGTTGGTAATGATCCGCAGAGCCTAACACCCGTGTGGCGGCAGTCAGGAAAATGCATGACAGCTGTCTGAAGCCATGGGAGCCTAATTTCTCTTGGCCAGAAAAGAAACAAAATGTAGAGTCTGTTTTGTTTATATATACAAGAGGACAGCTGAACCCAAGAGACATTACTTTGGTTTATAGAGCCAGCAATTTAAAATATTATTTATATTCCTTTGACATACTTTGTCCAAATCACTTATTCAAGGAGTGTTCAGTATCCAACCAACTACAATGCCATTCTAAAGTTTGTTGTTTGGGTTTTTTCTTTCTTTTTTTTAAGAAAATATTAGACTATTAAATTTTAAAACCAAGTAGAGGCAACCTGATAATGGTTTGCTTTGTCCATATGAATAATTAGAGTTTTTTCTGAAAATACACGACTAAACTTCTTGACTAAAAGATCCGTGGTTAAGCGTCCAACTCTTGGTTTTCAGCTTAGGTCGTGATCTTAGGGTTGTGAGATTGGGCCCCTCATCAGGCTCCATGCTCAGCATGGAGTCTGTTTAGATTCTCTCTCTCCCTCTCCCTCTGCTCCTCCCACTCCTGTTCTCTCTCTCTCTCTCTCTCTCTCAAATAAATAAATTAAGGAAAAAAAAGAGACTTGGGTTTACAGAAGTGATCACAACCTACTTTATCTTTCACTATATCCCACCCTAAATCTTCTATTTTGGTCTAACTAGTTTTTTTTTCACTGCTTCACTATCCTGTGTACTTTCTTGCTTTTGTGTTTCACTGTTGTTTTTTACTGAAGTTCTACAGCCGTGTCTCTCTGTCCATTAAAGACTAGCCATGCTCTAATACCTAATTCATGTCTCACCACATTCATGAAGTTGACCTTGATCATTCTAGCTCCCCTGCTGAAGGGGTCTCTTCTCTCGGGAGCTTCTGAAACAACTACTTTCTATATATCATCCACATAGCACTCCTCCTAAACTGTCCCTGGTTCCTGGCACAGACCTTCAAAAACCCTTGGAATTTCTTGAGAGGAGTGTGTTATGATATATATAATGAACCCCCATGGACCATACTTGAGTTTTGCTAATGAAATGTGGAGGGAAATTTCCAGAACCTTCTTTCCAGAAGGTTAGAACCTTCTGCCTCACCTCCTGACCTCTGGGTGGCGAGGGAGGGCAGTGGAGTAGGGGGAAGCTGGAGATTGAAATTAATCACATGGCCAATGATTTAATCCATCATGTCTACATAATGAAACCCTGATAAAAACTCAGTACACCAAGGCTTGGGGAGCTTCCAGGTTGGTGAACATGTTGATGCACTGGGAGGGTGATGTACCCTGACTCCACAGAAGCTCCTACACTCAGCACTCTTCCAGACCTTGTGCTGTGTACTTCTTCATCTGGCTGTTCATTTGTATCCCTTATTACAAAACAGTAACCCTTAAGTATAGTGCTTTTCTGAGTTCTGGGAGTCATTCTACTGAATTATCAAATCTGAAGGAGGGTTCTGTGAGTCTCTGAATTTGTAGCCAAGTCAGACAGAAGTACAGGAAGCCCAGGGACCCCACTTGCAGCTAGCATGTGATGTAAGGGCAATCTTATTGGGGATCCTGCCCTTTAACTTGTGGGATCTGATGTTAACACCAGTTAGTTACTATCAGAATTTAATTGAATTGTGGGACACTCATTTGGTGTCAGAACACAATATTACATAGTGCATTTAAAAATACACCATGTTTTTGCATCGCCTTATTTATAGTTTTGATTAGCATACAGCAGAAATGACATCACCACCTCAAGATGAAGAAGAGAGCAATTATATCAAGTGCTTATGTCTGTATCAAACTGCAATGTTGATTGATGGTCAGAGAAGTAATCAACAAATTTTAGTATGTGCATCCCATCCCTTCAGCTGGACTGAGGGCTTCTGGGAACTGAGTTCACATTTTCAACATTTATGTATTTCAAACCATGCCTACTGCATTGTCTTAAAAGTCTTAAGTACTAATGACCTGCTTTATGGTTTATATGATGATGTACGAATAAGTATACTTATTAATTATAATACTCACCTTGCATTACATGCCATTTAACAGTCTTGTCTCTGTGAACATTGCTTTAATACTCTCTTTTCTCTCCTTATTTCATAAACAGGAAAGTCTAGGGCGCCTGGGTGGCTCAGTTGGTTGGGTGATTGCCTTCGGCTCAGGTCGTGGTCCTGGAGTCCCAGGATCGAGTCCCACATCAGGCTGCCTGCTCAGCGGGGAGTCTGCTTCTCCCTCTGACCCTCCTCCCTTTCATGCTCTCTATCATTCTCTCTCTCTCAATAAATAAATAAAAAAAATAAAAATCAACATTAAAAAAAAACACAGGAAAGGCTAAGCCATAGATAAGCATCTTTCCTAGGATCTCAGAGTAAGTCAGGACAAGAATTGAAATTAAAAGTCCATCTGCCCTGGATTTCCGAGCCTATTACTTAGCTAATCACACCCTTCTTTTTTTTTTTTTTTAAAGATTTTATTTATTTATTCATGAAAGACAGAGAGAGAGAGGCAGAGAGAGAAGCAGGCTCCCAAGGAGCAGGGAGCCCGAAGTGGGACTCGATCCCAGGACCCTGGGATCATGACCTGAGCCAAAGGCAGACGCTTAACCATCTGAGCCACCCAGGCACCTGCTAATCACACCTTTCTTAAGTAGTAAGAGCTACTGGTCATTTTCAGTGCCAACCCTGGCTATATGGATAATGATAGGCACTGAAGTAGCCATCGAAATTCAGAATCAGGTTTATTATGCACGGGGTGCTTGTCATTCATTTTAGAAGGGTTTGTTTAGCCTTATGTTTGTGCTAGTAATTAAATCCAGTGTCTTCTTGCCAGGTTAAGTCAATGAATCATTTATAATGATAGAAAAGTTTAGGAATCTAACTCAATTTAACATGTAAACTCTTAAAAATGATGAGAAATATACTTCAAGTACTGACAAAAACAGAAACAAACATTTAAAAAAAAGAAATCTCAAGGGTATAAAAATAATTGTATTGCTTATTTAGCAGGTTAAAATTTAATTAGCCCTATCGAGTCATAGCTGGACTCACTCTTTTTGAGTCTTCTTTACGTTATAAATCAGAATGGAAACAGTAACTTTAGCAGCCGGAGTTTTTAATAGCTATGGGGAATACCAGCCAACAATTTATTTCAGACTAGAGAACAGAGAGAAAAATCTCATTTTATTTTATCTGATTTAATGTTACTCTTCAGAAGTAATTACTTTCTTTTCTAACGCACCCAACTTTTACATTATTACTAAGAGAATCTCTGAAAATGATGGCACCTGGAGTTTGGGAACTGTCATTACTGTAACATTCGATTTGACAGCATGCAATCATGTCCATTAAGAGCTTTAAGTTCTCCTCAAAAATATGGTAGGAAACTTCAAAGTTTATTTAACCCAGTGCTGAGTACACAACAAGTTCAGTAATAAACGTGTTGATAGGCTGTATTTCAAACCATTTCCCTAGGAGCTTTATCTAAATAGCAAACATTGACAGAAATAATTGTTTTCTGGAGTCTTAAGTTTAGGCACTACTTGTGACACTTTTCTCAGAGACAAAATGGATCATTTCGGTGGCCATTTTGTAGTTAAAGGAAAGGTTCATGGTCCCTCCCTTCTAGAATACTCCTGGCTAAATAATGACATGCTCCTGACTTTGGAAATCCGTTCCATGCAAGCTTTTGTATACATATGCTGTTGAATAGGAGACATCTGTATGATAGGACTTTTCAAGAAGAGGCCTCAGAGTTGGCCTGATTTTAATTATTTCAACAGTATTTAATTCCAGGGAAGTCCAGATCCGTTTTTGTTGTTTTTTTTTTTTTTTAAGATCCCCCACTTAGGGTAATTTCAAACTTTCAGAATTTCAGATGAATGTCTCAACTAATCTAGACTCTTTTGAATTAGGGATGATAAGGTCCACTGTAGGCCCACTCTCCTGGGACCACAAGAGAATTGGTGGGGGCTTGGTTAGAAAAAAGTGGCTTTGGTTAGGGGTTTATATCTGCTACAGTAGGGACCCCAAAGCAATTTTTCTTTTATGTAGGAGAGAGCTGATAATGAGATTTGGCCCCCAGCACAGTGGTTAGCAGCATGGGCTCTGGGGGAAGGTAACCAGGTTTACAGGCCTCCAGTGACAGGTACAGAATCCTGGTCCAATTGCTTATTCTCACCATGTCTCAAGGAGCCTCCTTTATAAAATGTAGCCACAGCGTTTCTTATTTAATATTTAATAACAAGATACCAAGCAAAACTAATGGTTTTTAAGCATTTGGCACAGTCTCTGGAAACTAGAAAGTGTTCAGATAATAACCAATAGTGCTTACTCTGTCCCTGGGGAAGTCTGTGCATTACGTATATATAAGTCCTTTAGATTTCACAGTGTGGGATACCACATTCCCATCTGACAGATGAAGAAACCGAGGCACATGCAGGCTAAGTAGCTTGTCCAAGATCATACAGCTAGTAAGTAGCAGATTGCCTCTGCTCGTTTTAACTCAGGCCATGTCATTCCGAGTCTATGCATTTAGCCACTGTTTTCTGCCGCTTCTCTGATCAATACGTGTGATGTTTCATTACTGTTGTTTTCCTTCCTATAAGTCTTTCCAACTTCATGGCACAGATAGGACTTTTGTTCCCTCAGGGCTTGTGCTCCGAGAGGAGCAGCAGTTGCCCCCCCATTGCTAAGCCTCCCATAATTCATGACAAGCCCAATTCCCATTGTGAGGGAGAAATGGTGGCAGCAAGAGCCGAAAGACCATACATGAAGGCTTACATTCTTGTTTGGATTTTGACAGTCTCCTAGCCAAGTGAACTTAAAGATCTTCTCTGGGCCTTAATCTCCAAAATTATAAAATGACAGATTCAAACTGGAATATTTTTACATAACTTCCATATCTAGGATTTCACAATAGTCCACTTACTTAAACCTAAACATTTACTAAATACCTGCTAAATGAGAACATTGTGTTCTTTGCTAGGATGAAAAAAAAATTAGAAATACAAAATGATAGAAAAAAAGAATAAATTGAAGTTGTGATCTCAGCTAGAAGTAATTTTTATCTAACAGGGTAGACACCTGCATAAGTAAGCAGGAAAGAGAGACCTTGTGAGTTGGGAAGACCTGGGCTCAAATACGATTTTTCTTTCCTTTTTTTTTTTTTTAAAGATTTTATTTATTTATTTGAGAGAGAGTGAGAGAGCACGAGCAGTGGGGAGCCTGCTGTGGGACTCGATCAGAAGGTAGCCGCTTAACTGACTGAGCCACCCAGGTGCCCCAAAATCTTCTTTCCTATCTGTGCTTAATTTTAACCAAGTTTTCTAACTGGACCTTAATTTTCTCATTTATAAAATGGGTTTGATAATACTTTCCTTGAAAGAGTTGGATCGGTGCTGGCACTCATAAATGTTATTAAAAGTATTCAACAAATGCTTTGAATAAGTATGCTTTAAAAAGAAAGAACACAGGGATGTCAGCAGGAAAAATATGTGCTGTGGAAATTTTAAAAGTATATATGGAATCATGGACTTGCTTGATTTCCATGCTCTGTTTTCAAAATAAACTTAAAAAAAGTTATATGCCAAAATTCATTATAAACTGGTTAAGAATTTAAAGTCTAGATACCAACACAATTTTACAAATAGAGTCTCTTCTAGCTCATGATCTCCAGAAACACCCTCCCTGTATGCTTTGGCAGATGTGTTTGTGCTCCCCTGTGGGGGGTTGGGATTGGGGGTGGGGAAGTGGGTGGGGGTGTGGTATCTGTTCACGGAGGTAGCCACAGTGAAAGGCAAATCCCTGTGAAAGGCAGCAACATGTGTACAATCAAAAAAAAAAAAATGGGAGGGAAAACTGAATGGGAAGGAATCCGAGAGGGAGACAACACATGAGAGACGCTGGACCCCGGGAACCAAACTGAGGGTTCCAGAAGGAAGGGGGTGAGGGATGGGGTAACCGGGTGATGGGTATTAAGGAGGGCACGTGTTGTGATGAGCACTGGGGTGTTATACACAACTAATGAATCATTGAACACCACATCAAAAACTAATGATGTACTATATGCTGGCTAACTGAACATAATAAAAAAAAAGACATATTTTGTTTAAAAAAATTGTCTTTCAATAGTGAACAGTGAGGGGGAAGCTGTTCTTTCCTACCCTGATATTTTCTTCCATGTAAAAGGGGTTCCATCAGCCTAAGCTGTCTGGAGTCCTTTCTCCCTGTTACTAGTTCCCCACCCAGGGAGGGAGAGTGACTTATCTAACTGGTGAGGTTGAGAGAAGAAACAGGGTGTGTGTAGCCCACTCCCTCCTCTTCGCTTTTAGGTATGAGTTGCCAGGAGGAAGTGAGTGCTTTGCTCTGCTCTGCTCCTTCTCTTCTTTTTTGTGTTACAGAGACTGATCTGTTCCCAAAGCCCAGCACCCACTGCAGCAGAATGGGTGAGTCTGGTGTGCTGAGATCCCTGCTTGCCCATGGATGTGTAAGTTACATCCACCAATAACATCTTTATTGGTAATAAATAATATACTGTGGCCACCATCTACCTAACTACTGTATGTCTTAATTTATTTGGAATTCAAGTGAGGAAAACAATGGTGTTAATTACTGAGTACTCTTGATCTCTGACGTTTAAGACATTGTGGCCCCACCCCAGGGGACTTCTGGTTTTCCTGCTCAGAGGGATGGCTTACACTGAGTCCTTTGCATTGACTTCTTCTTTCACCCCTTGATGGTGCCGTGTAGTTTTCAAGGTGATTGTAGACTAATGGAGTAATTTCTTACATAGAATTTGAATAATTTAAACCTAAGTCAATTAGTGGGAAGAATTTAATTTAATAATCATTTCATCCTCTGCATGTGAAATGTGCTCTAGAAAGAGGTCAATGAATACTCTCATAATTACAAACACATAATATTAATATATTATTTTAATGCTAAAGGAACATGTTATTTTCAGACACTTGATAGGAATAAAATATGTATTAAAATGGGATACATCTATGAAAGACGAGCAGCATGCCATTTAACCAATTTATAAATAAAAAATGAAGTGGAAGGAGATGAGTATGGATTTGTGAATGTCCTGATTAGCCCTGACTCGGGGTGCAGAACATCATAGTGCAGAACTTACACATTGACCACTTTTAAATTCAGGGCTCCCACAAATGATGTTATCTGTTCAATTCAATTCAGTGAATATTTATTTGACTCAAATTTTCTGTATGCCATGTTCTATGTTCTGTTTGGGCAAATGAACCCAACAAAATATGGGCCATGCCCTCATGGAAAATAATGGAAAGAACCTAATTGCATTTGTTAGTTAATTTTGTAATTGCTAACAAAGAAATATTTTTTAAAATAAAAATGCCATATTTTCAATATATGTACCATGATTTTTATTGCTTTGTTTCTTTTAACAGGAAAAGATAAAGGAAAATATCCTGAGTGTCTATCAATAGAAGATGGCTTCATAAATTATTGTACTTCCATTCTATGGAATATTATGTACTTGTTAGATAGAATGAGGTAAATCTATATGAAGGGATTTAGGACAGCATAATGATTCATTGTTAAGAAAAAAGTTAGTTATGTGCATGATTTCATTTTTGTAAAACAAAAATAGCAGCGATGATATTTATATGTATATTCTATGCTAGTTTAGCAAAGGAACAAGGGAGGTGCATACCAAATTTTTCACAGTGATTACATTAATTGGGAAAACTTTTGAACTGTAACACAAGGAAGTAGTATCTTTAATTAAAGGTTTGGAATAAATGCTTCACTGGTAAAAAAAAATAATATTAAGTAGAAAAAATAGACTACATCTCAACTAACAAGAGTATGGTAGAGATGAAAATGTCAAAATGGTGACAATATTTGCCTCAAGACAGTATAATGATGATTATAAGTTAACTTTTCTATCCCTCTGGACACATTTATGTACTTTCTGTATTTTCTACAGAAGCATGCATTAATGTAACAATCAGAAAGAAAGAAAACTTATAATGAAGATGTTTGTGCCCTTTGACTTATAATTCTACTCTTAAGTTTCTTTCTGAAAATGGAACATACCAGACGAATCCAAATAAGAATAATTTCTTTTAAAGTAATTGGGGAGAGTATGTCGTTATTCCAGAAATGACTATTTGAAATCATTTTTGGAATTTCTTTTGGATTTTCCAGTGTATTCAGCAGAATTACTGGATATTACACCCACTTCAGTTAAGCAGAAGTTTATCTTTGAGCACATCTCTATGAGCTAATCATGTTCCAGTCATTCTGGGTAAGACGCACTCCACTCTAATCTGAGGTATCATGATGTACATTCATAGGAAAAAAAGCACACTTCTCAGAAATTACACAAGACTTTCCCTTCTAGCTGTTAACTATTTAAAAAGAGGCATCCTCTAAAGCCATCCAAAAGGAACAAATAATAAATAGGATACTTCTTTTTTTTTTTTAAAGATCTATTTGTTTATTTTAGAGAGAGAGGGAGGGTGCGCGCACACGTGAGTGGGGGTGGGGCAGAGGAAGAGAACCTTCAAGCAGACTCTCAACTGAGGGCAGAGCCCCGCCCAAGACCCATGAGATCATGACCTAAGCCAAAACCAAGAGTCAGGTGCTCAACCGACTGAGCTACCCAGGTACCCCAAGGATGCTTCTTATGTAGAAATTTATATTCTCAAACCTGAGGAGCTTAAAGCTTGAATAATTGTTTTTTTTTATATGAACATGTGAGGGTACAGCAGACAATCAATTTGACAAACACTATTGATCACCCATCATGGGTCATCTTGTCATCTTTGGGAAATGTAATGGCAGACGTGAATAGAAATTACACCAGGTGCGGTTGATGGTCACCCAGACCACTTTGGGGGCACTGCGGCTGGCACCAGGGAGTGAGAGGAGAGAAGGGAAATGCACAGAGAAGTGGAGGCTCATTTTGTCCCTGGAAAATTGAGGCTGTTAAAACCTGCAGGTGGAGCAGGAAGACCTGAGGTGGAGTTCTATCACTGCCAAGTTTTTGAACTTGAACATGTCAGTTAATGTCTGAGCAATGACTCTCTGATTTGATCTGTGCTGAATTGAGAAAAGTTGTAAAAAATATGCAAGTGCTTTGCAAAGTTATTGTGAAGTTTAAAGGAGATAATGTATGCAAAAGTATATTTAAAAAGTGTGAAGTTCAATACATAAATTCAATATGTTAACAATCAAGGGCTTATTTATATCATTGGGGACACAGAATACAGTGTCTTCCACTTGGGTCATTACCCATTGAATATTTATTAAATTTATTTGGAGAGACAGGACACATATTGGTGATAAAGTGATGTTTTGGCAGCTATCTTCATGAAAAAAGCTAAGTTTCCCTAGGTAATGTAGAATTAAAAGATAGTTATCACACTTTACATGGGCACAGAATACTTAACATTGTGCGGTTTCAGAAGTGATAGGGTACTGTGTGTTCACTTGACTATTTCTATTGGTGGCTGGTGTTCTCTCACGTATTCTTTCCTGGAGCACCAATTCACTGATTCAGTATGACTCATGAATTCAATTACTCATCCAGGAAATATTACTTGAGAACTGACCATGTTTCAGACACGCTATTAAGAGCTATTGATACAATAGCAAGGAAAGGTATTCACATTCCCTATCCTTACAGAGGTGACAGCATAGTGTGTGAGGCAGATAATTGTCAGGTTATCACACAAGCCATTGTAACCCTGACAATTGGTGGCAGGGAAAAATATGTAATTCTGGGCGCCTGAGTCGCTCAGTCGGTTGAGTGTCTGCTTTCGGCTCAGGTCATGATCCCAGGGTCCTGGGATCGAGCCCCGTGGTTGGGCTCCCTGCTCAGTGGGGAGTCTGCTTCTCCCTCTACCCCTCCCCCCTGCTTGTGATCTCTCTCTCTCAAATAAATAAAAAAAAAACTTTTTTAAAAAGAGAGAGAGATATGTAATTCCACAGGAACCTATCATTTCTATGTTTGATTTAGTCAGAAAGCTCAGGAAAGATGTCTAGTGGTACTCAGAAGATGAAGATGGGAGGGAAGAACATTCCAGACAGAAGGAAAGGCTTGCACAAAAGCCCTGAGGCTTTTGGTAGTATGAGTAAACAAAAGATAGCCACTGTTGCTGGATGCAGAATTAAAGGCAAGTGGAGAAGATGAGGTTGGAGAGGCTCAGGGAAGCTGAAAACCACGAAAGACTTGACCACTATGTTAAGGAGTTTGCGATGTTTCCAAAGAGTAATAGACAACTAATTAGGGTTGTAAACAGGTGTTTCTTGACCAGATCTGTGTTTTGGGGGGAAAAAAATCACTCACACTATATTTGGAAGAGTAGACTAGAGATGGGTCAGGGTTAATGTATTAGTTTTCTATTGCTGCCAAAACAAATTATCACAAATTAAGCAATTTAAAACAATATCACAGTTTCCATGGATCAGAGGTCTGGGCACAGCATGGCTTAGCTGGGCTGTTTACGATCTCAGGAAGTAGAAAACAACATGTTGGCTGGGGCTGAGTTTCGCATCTCAAGCTCATGAGCTATTGGAAGAATTCATTTCCTTCTCCGGCTTTCTGTGTAGCCCTTCCCATCTTCAATCCAGTAAGAAAGCCAGAAACTCTCATGTTTCCAATCTCTCCAGCTTCACTTTCTGCTGCCTCTCTCTTATTTCCTCTTCTTCTACCTTCTGCCGGCAGACAGCTCTGCTTCTAAGGGTTCATGTGATGACACTGGGCTCCCCTTGATTATCCAGGATAATCTCTCTATTTTAAAGTCAAACTTATGAATAATCTTTATTACACTTGCAAAGGCTCTTTTACCATATAAGTTATTATGTAACATAAGTTATTCATAGGTGTGACATGAGGGGCAAAAGTCATGGAGCCAAAATTCTGCCTACTGCACATGATATAGGGATACCAATTAGAAAGTTATTCTAATAGTTCAAGCAGGAGAGGTTGGTTCTCTGAACAAGATCAGTGTTGACAGAGATGGGAGAAAAGGGTATGTGTTGAGGAATCTTGGGGAATGAGGGACAGAGAGGTATAAAGGCACACACATTAATGGGAAACTTGATACCTCACAAAGCAACTTGTTCCATTTTGGGACTCTTTCCATCATGATTCTTCTTTCCTGAACCTCCATCTTCCTGCCTAATTTCCAGCCACTCTATCCTGCATTTCAAACTGTTTCTGTGTTTCTTCATTTTTGCCTAGAGGCAGTGCTCCTGCAGATGCTCCTGGCCTCCTACCATTATTGAAAACAAACACCAGAGAAGATCTGTTTCTTTAGTGATTTGTTTCTGATTGTAAATACCATATATGTATGGATCATAGAAATCCATTAATATCAATATTCAAGTCTTAGAGGATGAAAGCCCCCAGCCTCAGAACTAAACACTGTTTATAAATTATTTTATTCATTTTGATTTTTTTCAATGTATATAAATATTTCTTATAGAAAAGGAATAAAAATAGGTTCTTCCACAACTGGGTTATTTTTCTTAGTGATGTATCTTGGCAATCATTACATGTCACCAAATATGTATTTTTCTGGTTCTTTTTTAAAAGTGGCATAGTATCTTTTTTAATAGATGTGCCATAATTTATATAACCTGCCTCCTATTAGTGACCTGTTTTCAATTTTTGCTGTTACAAGCAAGGTTTGAATCAATATCTAGGTGCAGATGTCTTTGGCAACTTGTATGATATATCTCTGGGATAACTTTCTAGAATTGGAATTGCTGGATCAAAAATTACATATATTTAAAATGTTAATTGTTATTATAATAGGTGTCCTTTGAAAAAGCTGTTGCAGTATATTTCTTTCACCTAGCCTGGTGGAGGGAGAGTATAAGTTCATTTAGAACCAAAGGAAACCCTCTCAAGGAAAATCTGGGATAAGACCTAGCTTATCTCTTCAAGTAGTCTAGAAAATGCAGATTTAACAAAGATAACACATCCCAATGTTTCTGATACCGTGTTAGGTTCTGGGAATAGTGTCATGGTACTGGGGCGATTCAAAGAATGGGAATCGAGTCTTTTCCTTAAGGGTCCCTTAGGCTAGGTAGTAAGTGTAAGGCTGGTGGAAAGCATTAAAGAAGCATGAGAGGAACTTGGGAGGTGATGAGTTGGGAAGAGTTTGGGCTGAGTCGTTTTGGTGAGCGGGATTTTGGAGGGAAAGTAATTTTGTGCCCATCACGGAATAGCCCCGTGGGTTTGCAGAATAGAAGTAGATTTTGTAACTCGAGGAATAGGGTACAGGTAATGAGGCTGGAAAGGCAAGCGATCTGTCTGTTTCGGTTAGGATTGTTTTTTATTGTAAGTGACAAGAAGGGAATAGCAATGGTTTAAACAAATAACAGGTTTATTTTTTTCTCAAAGTCTAAACGTAGGAGGCTGAGGAATGGGTTCCGTGTCGGGGCCAGTGATTCTGTAGTTCTCTCAGCCTTGCCCCATGGTGCCAAAATGGCCGCCTTAGTTTCTGATCTCTCATCTATGTTAGGTCACGAGGATGAAGGAAAGGGTGGCACCAGCACAGCTGTCCCCTGCCTCAGGAAAGCAAAAGCTTCTTCAGAAGCCCCCACAACAGATTTCTGTTGCTGTTTTACGGGCTACCACTCGCTCTAAGAGAAGCTGAAAGTGTGGTGAACCGAATGTCATAATTTGCTTAGGCCAGTTATGACCGCTGCTGGGAAATGGGCACACAGATTCCCAAGCAAAACTTCAGGCCCAGAGGAAGAGGGAAATAGATGTCAGGAGATAATGAAAGCTATCCTTATGGGTTAGATTTTGAAGGGCCTGTGCACTCTGCTGGAATGTGAACTTATGCTATGCCAAAGGCAACCAACCATTCAATTTTCCATTTGGATCATAAAGGTTTCTAGTAGGGACTGTTCTTTCCCAAACAATTCCAAGATTCTGAACTTGGTGGAAAATTATTTCAGAGTGATAGCTACTGATAAATGAACAACTCCCTTTATTTACTTTAAAATAATATAAAAGGACAAGATTGTGCTATCTCTTTCATCGGCAAAGCTTTCCTGACTTCAAACAGAATACTGTAAACAAAACACTTCACAGGATGTGGAATGAAAACAAGTTATGAAACCAGTTTACATGACACGGTTTAGGAAGAATCATAAGACATAAACACCCCTTTTGGGTTAAAAAAATTCCATATTTACACACAGATGTATAATTACTATCAAGGTATCAGGAATTTTTGAAACATTTTTTATTAGGTGGTCAAACAGCTCCAATATGCCATCGGACAAATGTGCCCCACGGACCTGACACCTGTGAGAGGAGAGAGGAAGAAGGATTGAGCACACAGAACCCACACAGGGTTGAGATAGTCTCAGCCAGGCTAACGGGAAATACTCAAGCCAATGTTTCCCATTGAAGAGGTTGCCTGCTGGTCAGGAAGAGTGGCGCTGGGGTATTCACCATTGAACCCAAAGGAGTGACTGCTGGAGACTGTCAACCATCTCGACTCCCCAGGAGATTGTCTTGAAGGGAAATCTGAGTAGGGCCCTCCTGTGGCCATCACGCCAGCATCATCTTTTTCATTCTGGATTGGCTCATGTTGCTCCCCTATCTGAAAGTCTGCACTAGCTCCCTGTTGGCTACCGAATAATTTCCAACATGCATTGGAGGTTTCTGCAACCTTGACATAGGATTCATTTACACCATCTATTTTACTTTAAGTGTATCTCATCCCGATTCTTGTTCTCCAGCCAGACAGCTTAACACCATACCCCAGAGCTCCAATGCAGCGTGATGCCTCTGAGCTTTTGCTCCAGCTGGTCCTGCACCTCCACACTCTCCTTCTCAGCCTCTCAAAATACCACTCTCATTTCCATGTCCATATAGGCTCCTTCTCCTCTGAGGCATCTTTCTTGAGCCATCTATTCAGGATGCAGCACCTTTCTTTTGTGCTCAAACATCATATTGTGCAGATGTGTGTTTGGCATGGATTTTATTTTACTTCATCTTATGTCTTTTTTTCAAAGAGCTAGAAGACAGGGACCTATATCTCTAGCACTGTTCCTGGGTGTTATGCATAGGAGGGGTAATTTGACAAGTGTTTATTGAAAAGAAATTAATTAAAATGCAGGAAAAAACATTTGTTTGTGTGAAGAGAGGATGGGGGAAGAAAGGTGGCATTATCTAAGCAATCCCAAATAATTTCTGCGCACACCCTCGCTAAATTCTCTTTGCTTCTCACTGAGAGATAAAAGATCCCCTTTCTAGGAACCTGAAGCACATAGTGTCTAGAAAAGTTGAGAAATAAAGGGCAAGGAAGCAGATGGAGCTCCCTTTTTATGCAGTGCTTAGAGGACTCAACTCTAAAGAAGAGAAGCAAATCTGTGTTTTCCTGTATAACTCTTCCCTTTCTTACTTACGTGTACATGTGATCTAAGATTCTCCCCCCTACTTCTTATGTGAAGACCAGACAGTGAGGTTTCTCATGCCTTCTCGTGTTTATCTTTGGGACCCTATCACCCAGCAGAAGACCTGGCAGAGATTTTGTGCAGAGTAAACGACCACAGTGAGCTGTGTAAGTGGGGTGTGCAGTAAGCAAGGAAGCAGGCTCTCTCACAGCAACAGAGATCTAATCGGCAGAGGGTGGTTGCCAAGAAATCACACAGTGAGAATTATAGAGACTACCACAGTAGCAGGAGGTGAAAGGACAGATGGCACATGCAGAAAAGAAACAGAGGGGAGACACTTGGCTTTGCAATGGTCAATTGGATTGGACTATTTCTGACCCCAATACAAATAAAAATATTAATTGGATTCAAATTAATAAGTCTTTGTTATGTGCTCATTTTTGCAAACGGTCATCCGCATTTCTGTAGTTCTGACCAAAAAAAGTAGGATATAATTAATTTCTGGGTGCTAAGTAATTATAATCTTGCTGGGAATACATATACAAACACATTTAATAGCTTAATCATGACATGATAGAATTCACATTTGAGTTTCTTTACTCTTCTATCTTCAGTTTACCCATAAGTCCTGAGGGCTTAACCTGTAAAATAGATCCCAAATCTGTTACCCTTTCTCCATCTTCACCAGACAACCTCATTCGAAACCTCACTGTACCCTCTGACCTGCAACAACCTCCCGACCGGTCTCCCTTGCTCTGATTTGGGTCTCCCTCATGGTCCATTCTCTGCCCAGTAGACAAAGAGATCTTCCAAAAACTATAAACCATCTCCTATCTTCTCCTGCCTAAAACCTGGCCGTGGCTCCTGGATGCACTCAAAGTCAAAGCGGAGGTCCTTACATGATCTGGCACAGGCTCTCAGATCCACCTCGACCCAGCTTCCCCTTGCTCACCACCTTTCTGTCCGTACCACCCTTCTCTCTGTTCCTGGAAACTGTCATGCTTGGTCCGTCCTTAAAACATTTGCAGCTGCTATTCATTCTGCCTGGGACAGTGTGCACTCCATCTTTGCAGGGCTGGCTCCTTCTTTTCATCCAGGTCTCATCTCAGATGTCATCTCAGTGAAGCTCTCCCTGACCCCCTAATCTAAGCTATCCATCCCTGCTTCAGGTACGTTCTGATTATCATCCTGTTATAGATCTTCCTAACACTTAGCGGCTTCCAAAGTCATCTTCTATTTCATTTGTGTTTATTGTCTGTCCTTCCCCCAGAGAATGCAAGCTTTTTGAGAGCAGAGATTTTGGTTTGTTTGCTTTTTTTTTTTCATTTTCATCCTTATCTCTGTTGCCCTACCGTGATGCCTCGTGGGGAATCAATTCTCATTAAGTAGTTGTTTAATGAATGGAAGAGAAGTATGAACCATTGAAAGACAAAGAAAGGAGATTGTAGCTCAGAGTAGCTGGGAGGAAGAAGTACTGAGTAGTTCTTGGAGGAAGAAAGATTATTTTAGCATGAAGAATGGTGTGGGGAGCAGAGACGAGGGTGTGCATATGCTTGTCGAAGGGAGGACTCCGGCGTGGCTGGAGCAGAAGGTACAGAGAGGCAAAGATGGGGCAGGTGTCATGTCAGGCAGTGGGATTTGGAGGGAATCAGAAGGCAAAGGAAAGTCATTACAGGGTCAAATACTATATATGCATTTTGCTTCAGGTGGCGAAGCACTGGAATTCCACAGGGTACATGAGAGCTAAGATGTCTATTTATCATTTTATTTCCAATTGCAACAAATATGGAACAAATTACAGTCCCTGAATCATGAACATAATGAAAAAGATTTAGTAAGCCCCACATAGTTCATATTTATACTAGCAATGGTGATTTTATTTTATTTTTTGGCTCCTCTGTTTCTCATGAAGTGGTTCACTATTTTGATAGAGCCGCTCCCTGAATTATTCAATCTAGGAATAGTTTTCATTTACTTGACATTTTATTTTCTCTCAGGAATGGCCCTTATAGAATATGCATTTCTTCTTCCTTGAATGAAATAATATATGTGAAAGTACTTTGCAAGCCATCAGGCGCCACCGAAATAGCAGGTGGAATGATTATTACCGTGAAAGGTCTTAAGGGACATAAACTACCGAAAGCATCAAGTCTCACTGCCCTGGTTTCCTTGTTTTTTATTGCAACAAGATGGACTATTTCATTATACCTGGAGATTATTTTTTGTTACAGTTAGGAGGCAAACATATGTGTTTGAGATAACATATCTCTCAGTTATTAACTCTAAGAAAATTAACAAAACCATGTATTTTTTAGAGAAATCTTGGCTGAACAATCATATAGTATATTGTTACTCAGAAGAAAAAAGAATTAAAATTCTGCTGATTTCATAGAGCACTCATTCCTCACATTCCCACTTGACTCCTTCTCTTATTAGCACCGGAAATCTACACACAGAATCAAGAAGAATGGCAGTTTCTGTGAGCACCTAACGTGGCAAGGGCCAACTGCAGAGGCTGGGAGACTTTAGTTTTGTATTCTAATTAACAGTGAAACTGTTCCAAAAAAAAAAAAAAAAAGAAAAGAAAAGAAAAAAGAAAAGAAAAGAAATAGTGAAACTGTTCCACTAAAGATTTTAAGGAAGATACTTGAAATATGAAAATATTTTCCAAAATGGGACCATCTCTGTCTTTGTCCTCCGTAATTAGCTCAGTCATCGTTCCAGAGCATAGTATTTTTGTGGTCACATTGATGTTTTTTGTGCAATATTTTATAAGGTGGTCCTTTTCTCATTTTATAGATATCATAGGGGAAACAAGTTTTCTGAGATCCCAGGGCTCCCTGGGTCCTTCTCCAATAAAGAGCAAAACTCAACTTTCAGTTAGGAAGCAAAGGGCAGTCAGACATAACAAGGAGCAGAGTGGGTTGGAGTTCTGACTGGGATAGAATTCCAGTGAAATGAGCTGCAGGAGATGAGCAGAGGGTGGTGGGGGCAGTTCTATCTGAAAAAAAATTGGAAAATAGGGACCCAGAGACAAGTTTTTTAGTGAAGAGGCAAGTCAAAGGAAAGCATAGTTTTTCGGGGGGAGAAGTAAATGGAATCTAAGAGTAAATGCAAACTTCTAAGAGAACAAGGAAGACAAGGATCCTACCTGGTTTAAGAATGGGCTGGGATTAAAGTTTGTCTGATATGGCAGATAAGCCTGGACTTTGAGTGAAAAATAATAATAATAATAACTAATACCTACTGAGCTTTCTTTTTTTTTAAGATTTTATTTATTTATTTGAGAGAGAGAGAGAATGAAAGATAGAGAGCACGAGAGGGAAGAGGGTCAGAGGGAGAAGCAGACTCCCCGCCGAGCAGGGAGCCCGATGCGGGGCTCGATCCTGGGACTCCAGGATCGTGACCTGAGCCGAAGGCAGTCGCTTAACTAACTGAGCCACCCAGGCACTCTGAGCTCTCTTTTTATTACAGTATGCATTTTCATGAATCATTCTGCATTATCTTACTAATCTTTCCTATTTCATGACATAAGAACTAAGCTTATTCTTACGTTATAGCCGAGGAAATAAAGATTTAGGAAATCTAAGATGCTCGAGTGATGGAGCTAGGACCCAATCTATGTCTACCTGTCTCCAACACTCATGATCTATATAGTTCTCAAAGACATAATATGGTTTGAGATATATACTCAATATATACTCAAGCACATACAAAGAAGTTAAAATTCACAGTAATTTTAGCATGTGAAAATAATGTAACATAATTCTTCAGATAACCTCTATTCCCAAAAGTAAGTGCTGTTAACACTTTAGTTTGTATAGTTCCTATATATATATATGCAGTTGTTTGTTTAATGCATATGTTTCTTTTCTTAATGTAGATCAGCTTAGAAATGGTGTTCTGCAAATTTTTATATTAAAAATACATTATAGCAGTCCTTTAAGAAAGCGATACTTCCATATTTGTGCATCTTTTTCCCCTGAGGAAAATAGTGCTACAAAATACGTATGTATGTGTACATATGTGTATAGATATGATACGTATGTTTATATGTACACATACTACACATGTAATATTTTTTCAATGATACTGCCAATAGGGAGTGATACCAATTTATATTTTTACCAATGTACAACATAAGATCTCCCCTCATCCTACGTCCTTGTGAAAAAACATTATTAATTTTTAAAAATTTTGTGATTCTAATAGTGGAGAAATATCTCATGTTTTTGCTTTTTTAAAATTTTTGTTGAAGATGAACTTTTTTAAAATTTTTTATTTTTATGTTGATCACCATACATTACATCATTAGTTTTTGATGTAGTGTTCCATGATTCATTGTTTGTGCATAACACCCAGTGCTCCTGCAGAATGTGTCCTCTTTAATACCCATCACCAGGCTAACCCATCCCCCCGCCCCCTCCCCTC
>NW_027397067.1:30362620-30401868 GCF_003265705.2 Callorhinus ursinus
ACTCAGTTTGTTTCCTGAGATTAAGAATTCCTTGTATCAGTGAGGTCATATGATACATGTCTTTCTCTGATTGACTTATTTCACTCAGCATAACACCCTCCAGTTCCATCCACGTTGTTGCAAATGGCAAGATCTCATTCCTTTTGATGGCTGCATAATATTCCATTGTGTATATATACCACCTCTTCTTTATCCATTCATCTGCCGATGGACATCTTGGCTCTTTCCACAGTTTGGCTATCATGGACATTGCTGCTATAAACATGGGGGTGCACGTACCCCTTCGGATCCCTACATTTGTATCTTTGTGGTAAATACCCAGTAGTGCAATTGCTGGGTCGTAGGGTAGCTCCATTGTCAACTGTTTGAGGAACCTCCATACTGTTTTCCAGAGTGGTTGCACCAGCTTGCATTCCCACCAACAGTGTAGGAGGGTTCCCCTTTCTCCGCATCCCCACCAACATCTGTCGTTTCCTGACTTGTTCATTTTAGCCATTCTGACTGGTGTGAGGTGGTATCTCATTGAGGTTTCGATTTGGATTTCCCTGATGCCGAGCAATGTTGAGCACTTTTTCATGTGTCTGTTGGCCATTCGGATGTCTTCTTTGGAAAAATGTCTGTTCATGTCTTTTGCCCATTTCTTGATTGGATTATTTGTTCTTTGGGTGTTGAGTTTGATAAGTTCTTTATAGATTTTGGATACTAGCCCTTTATCTGATATGTCATTTGCAAATATTTTCTCCCATTCTGTCAGTTGTCTTTTGGTTTTGTGGACTGTTTCTTTTGCTGTGCAAAAGCTTTTTATCTTGATGAAATCCCATTGGTTCATTTTTGCCCTGGCTTCCCTTTCCTTTGGCAATGTTTCTAGGAAGAAGTTGCTGTGGCTGAGGTCGAAGAGGTTGCTGCCTGTGTTCTCCTTTAGGATTTTGATGGACTCCTGTCTCACGTTTAGGTCTTTCAACCATTTGGAGTCTATTTTTGTGTGTGGTGTAAGGAAATGGTCCAGTTTCATTCTTCTGCATGTGGCTGTCCAATTGTCCCAACACCATTTGTTGAAGAGACTGTCCTTTTGCCATTGGACATTCTTTCCTGCTTTGTCAAAGATGAGTTGACCATAGAGTTGAGCGTCCATTTCTGGGCTCTCTATTCTGTTCCATTGATCTATGTGTCTGTTTTTGTGCCAGTACCATACTGTCTTGATGATGACAGCTTTGTAGTAGAGCTGGAAGTCCGGAATTGTGATGCCGCCAGCTTTGCTTTTCTTTTTCAATATTCCTCTGGCTGTTCGGGGTCTCTTCTGGTTCCATACAAATTTTAGGATTATTTGTTCCATTTCTTTGAAAAAAGTGGATGGTATTTTGATGGGGATTGCGTGGAATGTGTAGATTGCTCTAGGTAGCATTGACATCTTCACAATGTTGGTTCTCCCAATCCATGAGCATGGAATGTTTTTCCATTTCTTTGTGTCTTCCTCAATTTCTTTCATGAGTATTTTATAGTTTTCTGAGTACAGATCCTTTGCCTCTTTGGTTAAATTTATTCCTAGGTATCTTATGGTTTTGGATGCAGTTGTAAATGGGATCGACTCCTTGGTTTGTCTCTCTTCTGTCTTGTTGTTGGTGTATAGGAATGCCACTGATTTCTGTGCATTGATTTTATATCCTGCTACTTTACTGAATTCCTGTATGAGTTCTAGCAGTTTTGGGGTGGAGTCTTTTGGGTTTTCCACATACAGTATCATATCATCTGCAAAGAGTGACAGTTTGACTTCCTCTTTGCTGATTTGGATGCCTTTGATTTCTTTTTGTTGTCTGATTGCTGTGGCTAGGACTTCTAATACTATGTTGAATAGCAGTGGTGATAGTGGACATCCCTGCCGCGTTCCTGACCTTAGGGGAAAAGCTCTCAGCTTTTCCCCATTGAGAATGATATTCACTGTAGGTTTTTCATAGATGGCTTTTATGATATTGATGTATGTACCCTCTATCCCTATACCCTGAAGAGTTTTGATCAAGAAAGGATGCTGTACTTTGTCAAATGCTTTTTCTGCATCTATTGAGAGGATCATATGATTCTTGTTCTTTCTTTTGTTAATGTATTGTATCACGTTGATTGATTTGCAGATGTTGAACCAACCTTGCAGCCCAGGGATAAATCCCACTTGGTCGTGGTGAATAATCCTTTTAATGTACTGTTGGATCCTATTGGCTAGTATTTTGGTGAGAATTTTTGCATCCATGTTCATCAAGGATATTGGTCTGTGATTCTCCCTTTTGATGGGGTCTTTGTCTGGTTTTGGGATCAAGGTAATGGTGGCCTCATAAAATGAGTTTGGAAGTTTTCCTCCCATTTCTATTTCTTGGAATAATTTCAGGAGAATAGGTATTAATTCTTCTTGAAATGTTTGGTAGAATTCCCCTGGGAAGCCATCTGGCCCTGGGTTTTTGTTTGTTAGGAGATTTTTGATGACTCCTTCAATTTCCTTAATGGTTATAGGTCTGTTCAGTTTTCTATTTCTTCCTGGTTCGATTTTGGTAGTTGATACATCTCTTGGAATGCACCCATTTCTTCCAGGTTATCTGATTTGCTGGCATAGAGTTGCTCATAATATGTTCTTAGAATTGTTTGTATTTCTTTGGTGTTGGTTGTGATCTTTCCTCTTTCATTCATGATTTTGTTGATTTGGGTCATTTCTCTTTTCTTTTGGATTTAAGTCTGGCCAGGGGTTTAACAATCTTGTTAATTCTTTCAAAGAACCAGTTCCTAGTTTTGTTGATCTGTTCTACTGTTCTTTTGGTTTCTATTTCATTGATTTCTGCTCTGATCTTTATTATTTCTCTTCTCCTGCTGGGTTTAGGCTTTATTTGCTGTTTTTTCTCTAGCTCCTTTAGGTGTAGGATTAGGTTGTGTATTTGAGACCTTTCTTGTTTCTTAAGAACGGCTTGTATTGCTATATACTTTCCTCTTAGGACCGCCTTTGCTGTATCCCAAAGATTTTGAACAGTTGTGTTTTCATTTTCATTGGTTTCCATGAATATTTTTAATTCTTCTTTAATTTCCTGGTGGTTGACCCATTCATTCTTTAGTAGGATGCTCTTTAGCCTCCATGTATTTGAGTTCTTTCCGACTTTCCTCTTGTGATTGAGTTCTAGTTTCAAAGCATTGTGGTCTGAAAATATGCAGGGAATAATCCCAATTTTTGGTACCGGTTGAGACCTGATTTGTGACCTAGGATATGATCAATTCTGGAGAACGTTCCATGGGCACTAGAGAAGAATGTGTATTCCATTGCTTTGGGATGGAATGTTCTGAATATATCTGTGAAGTCCATTTGGTCCAGTGTTTCATTTAATGTCTTCATTTCCTTGTTGATCTTTTGCTTAGATGATCGGTCCATTTCAGTCAGGGGGGTGTTAAAGTCCCCCACTATTATTGTATTGTTGTCAATGTGTTTCTTTGCTTTTGTTATTAATTGCCTTATACAATTGGCTGCTCCCATGTTCGGGGCATAGATATTTACAATTGTTAGATCTTCTTGTTGGATAGACCCTTAAGTAGGATATAGTGTCCTTCTTCATCTCTTATTACAGTCTCTGTTTTAAAATCTAATTTGTCTGATATAAGGATTGCCACCCCAGCTTTCTTTTGGTGTCCATTAGCATGGTAAATGGTTTTGCACCCCCTCACTTTCAATGTGGGGGTGTCTTTGGGTCTAAAATGAGTCTCTTGCAGACAGCATATTGATGGGTCTTGTTTTTTAATCCAATCTGATAGCCTGTGTCTTTTGATTGGGGCATTTAGCCCATTTACATTCAGGGTAACTATTGAAAGATATGAATTTAGTGCCATTGTATTGCCTGTAAGGTGACTGTTACTGTATATATATATCTGTGTTCCTTTCTGGTCTATGCTGCTTTTAGGCTCTCTCTTTGCTTAGAGGACCCCTTTCAATATTTCTTGTAGGGCTGGTTTCGTGTTTGCAAATTCCTTTAGTTTTTGTTTGTCCTGGAAGCTTTTTATCTCTCCTTCTATTTTCAATGACAGCCTAGCTGGATATAGTATTCTCGGCTGCATATTTTTCTCGTTTAGTGCTCTGAAGATATCATGCCAGTCCTTTCTGGCCTGCCAGGTCTCTGTGGATAGGTCTGTTGCCAATCTAATGTTTCTACCATTGTAGGTTACATGTCTCTTCTCCCGAGCTGCTTTCAGGATTTTCTCTTTGTCTCTGAGACTCGTAAGTTTTACTATTAGATGTCGGGGTGTTGATCTATTTTTATTGATTTTGAGAGGGGTTCTCTGTGCCTTCAGGATTTTGATGCCTGTTTCCTTCCCCACATTACGGAAGTTCTCTGCTATAATTTGCTCCAATATACCTTCCGCCCCTCTCTCTCTTTCTTCTTCTTCTGGGATCCCAATTATTCTAATGTTGTTTTGTCTTATCATATCGCTTATCTCTTGAATTCTGCCCTCGTGATCCTGTAGTTGTATATCTCTCTTTTTCTCAGCCTCTTTATTTTCCATCATTTGGTCTTCTATATCGCTGATTCTCTCTTCTGTCTCATTTATTCTAGCAGTTAGTGCCCCCATTTTTTATTGCACCTCATTAATAGCCTTTTTGATTTCGACTTGGTTAGATTTTGGTTCTTTTATTTCTCCAGAAAGGGTTTCTCTAATAACTTCCATGGTTTTTTCAAGCCCAGCTAGTATCTTTAAAGTCATGATTCTGAACTCTAGGTCCGACATCGTACTAATGTCCGTATTGAGTAGGTCCCTGGCAGACAGTACTACCTCTTGTTCTTTTTGCTGAGGTGATTTTTTTCATCTTGTCATTTTGTCCAGAGGAGAATAGATGAATGAGAGAACAAAATGGTAACAGGTTAACAACGTCCCCAGCAAATATACTCTATAGAAATCAGAAAAGACCTGAAACCAGGGGAAAAGAAAGGGAAAGAAAGAAAAAAGAAAGAGAGAGAAAAAAAAGAAAAAGATAAAAACAAACAAAAACAGAACAAAACAAAAAAAACAGAATATGATCAAATATGATCAGGCTAGTGCATAGATCAGTGCCACACACTAGATTTTGGGCGTATTTTGGTCTGTTAGAAGAAAGTGCTTCCTAAAATTTTAAAGGAAGAAAGACTTATATATGTACAAAATAAGGGTTGATACAATGAAGGGGTGGAAGATGACTGTAAAGATGAAACTTATAAAAGATTTTATAAAAGGAATTGATAAGAAGTTTTTGAAAAAAGAAAGAAGATTTAAAAAAAAAAAGAAAAAAACGGGAGAGAATGTGATCAGGCAGGAGACTAGAACAAAGCCATACACTAGTGATTTAGGGTATATTTTGATCTGTTGGAAGAAACTGTATCTCAAAATTTTAAAGACAGAACAACCTATATATATATGCCAAAAATAAGGGTAACTACTATGAAGGGATGAAATATGACTCCAAAAATGAAAAATAAAAAATGTTTTTTTTTAAAAGAGGGATTGATAAGATGTTGGTTGAAAAAGGGAAAAAGAAAAATTCAAAAAAAAAAAAAGAACAGTTAAAAAAATTAACTTTGAAAAACTAATGAATCATGGTAAAAAAAAGCCATGAATTCTATGTTCAGTATTCCCCTAGCGCTGGAGTTCTCCCATTCTCCTTGATCGGTAAACTTGGTCTTGGCTTGCTGGCTGTTCGTGCTGATCTTCTGGGGGAGGGGCCTGTTGCTGTGGTTCCCAAATGTCTTTGCCCGAGGCGGAATTGCCCCGCCCTTGTCGGTCCTGGCTAAGCCATCTGCTCGGGTTTGCTCTCAGGAGCTTTTGTTCCCTGTAAGCTCTCGGTACAGCTTTGGAGGACCAGAGTGAAAATGGTGGCCTCCCAATCTCCGCTCGGAGGAGCTGAGAACTCGGGGCTCTGCTCCTCAGTGCGCCCCCAGAGAAAAGCAGTCACTCCCGTCTTCCTGGTCTCCGGCCGCACTCCGCGCTCACCCGGCCTGTGACCGAGCATTTCTATCTCTGGCACCACCTCAGTGTGGAGTCTCCAAACCCAGCAGATCCCTGCAGTGCGCTCCCGCGCTGCTCCTCCCTGGGGAGGAAGGGGAGTCTCCCCGGCTCTGCCGCTTGTTGGGTCCCTGCTGCAGGAGCAGTGGCCCGACTGGGCCACGGATCACAGTTTATGGCCACCCCGAGCCGAGAGCCCGCGCCTCAGCTCCGTCTCTGCAGCCGGCTTCCCCACTCCGATACCTGGGAGCTCTGCCGCACTCAGGCACCCCTGGTCTTTCTGTGACTCCGAGGGTCCTGAGACCACACTGTCCTGCGAGGGTTCCACCCCCCACTTAGCCACTGGAGCGACGTCCCTCAGCGGAGCCGACTTCTAAAAGGTCCGATTTTGTGCTCCGCGGCTCTAGCACTTGCCAGAAGCGGCCGACAGAGGCCCCCCCCCCCGCCGTCTATCCTCCCGAATATCGCCTCGGATTCACTTCTCCGCACGTCCTACCTTCCAGTAAGTGGTCGCTTCTCTGTTCAGAGAGTTGTTGCTATTCTCTTCTTCGATCTCCTGTTGAGTTCGTAGGTGTTCAGAATGGTTTGACCCCTATTCAGCTGAATTCCTGGGACCAGACGAAATCCAGGTCTCCTACTCCTCCGCCATCTTGCTCCATCCCCCAAAGATGAACATTTTTCACGTACTTAATGACCTTAACATAAATAGGTTTCTTTTAAGTATATTAATGTAGATATATTTTTTCTCTTAGCCACTAAACTGTTTTTTGTGTATCTGTAGTTTTACACATGGGCACAATATGTAATCTGGGAAGTAGGGATGGGCGATATCGGGAAAAAATGAATACGGGGGTTGGGACAGTGGTAAGGGGACATTGAGACAGTTCGTGATTATTTTATATAGCTATCCCAGAAATATCTGATGGAAGGTAATAAAAGAACGTTAAAAAGCACTGTTTCTGATCTTTGATCATTTTGCTCTCTTATCAGGATGGCTTTTTCACACTGAGATCTAATTTCTAATTTGTAAAATGGGGATAGAATTTACTTTCCTTTTAAAAGGATATTTTGAGCATTGGAGAAGAAGACATGAAAACACTTTGAAACTGGTGCTCGATAGCATGATGACTATCTTTGTTTTCTTTTGTTTTATCAATGACATCCTCTCAAGTCTGATCTAACCCATTTCAAATCCACCCACACACTGTTTTTATCCCTCTTATAAAAACACTTACTTTTAAAATAGTGAAAATAACACATCTTTGCCATTGCCTTGGATTTCCATTCAATTGTCTTTCAGGCTTAAAGAAGGATGTCTTATTCTAAAGTCAAGACTGTATTATCTGAGTTGTCCTTTAGTCAAGGATGAGAGTAGGAGAGTTTTACGCAGAAATGTAAGGCTCTGGAATTTTGCTTTCTGTTGATTCAGAAAAAATCTAAACCTGTTGTCCGTTGAGGCATTACACAAAGCACATCTGTTAAATCAGGACTTTCCTGATAAAAATGGACATGGGCTCTCTTGACAATTTGACCTATTTGTATTCTGTTGGGCTGCTATACATATGTCTGGAGGGTCTACCAAAGAGTGGGCATTATAAACCGAAATAATAAAATCCACCTGGCTATATTAGAACTGTGATCCATTAGATATTATCCCCCAAATCTTCATCTAATCAGATGCAGTTTTATTAACAGCTATCTATTTTTAAGAGCCAGCTCGCTCTATTCATTGTAATTCAAGGTTGTGCCTCTGCTACCACAGTAAATCACTTGTTATGCTCTCCTGCTTTATAACACCAGTGTAACCTTTTGCCATATCTTGCTGTCAAAACATTCCAATCTGATTTGATGCAATTTCATTCCATATGCATCCTTCTCTAACCTACGGGATAGCAGAAATAATTGAGCACATCGGAGAAATTTTTTTCTCCAAATACCTATAATAATTAAAATTCTAAATAAATGAAAAACTCTTGACAATGGTGTTTAACATTAAGCACTTCTTTTCATAGGCATAGCAAACAAGATGTGGACTGTGTACAGTAGCTAGTCAAAGATGGATGAATAATAGAAGCTTTATTTGCTGAGCATTCTAAAGGATCCCATTTATGAGATAGCTAAAACATGATTCATTGGATCCATTAGCGGTTCCCACACCAGTGGCAGACTGGCAAGAAAGACCCCCATTTCCAGGCCTTATGATATGGTAGTCCTTATATTGCCCCCCAAAAAACTGGTTTCATACTACTTTCCATATAGATTGCAGACTTGCTTTGGATTTTTTCCCTACTTGTTTTGCAAGACCGTGGATCTTCTCCAGATGCTTGGATCACACTTGCCAAATAGGTGCCCATTCCAACAGGTCTCTAGCATTCTGCACCAGTAGCTGTTAGGGAGCTACTCTGAGGGACATAAAAACTGAATGTGTAATAGAGATTTAACTAATGGTGTAGTCTTTGTTTCTCTTACCTCCCACTTGAAACACAATATGATATATTTTTGGTTGAGAAGTGTTTTCTTCTTGTTTTCTATTTTTATACACATATTATCAGAGAGGGGCACAGGAAATCTATGACAGCCCAGCCCAAGCTGTTCTGAGATGAGACTAGAAATTAAGTTTCTAGCAGGAAACCACATGTATTTTGAAATCTGGTATAATACGCAACAAAATCATCTCTTCCTCTCTCTTTCCTATAACAATAGTCATTGTATTCTTTTACCAGAGAAATTGGCCCTTTGTTTCTTCTCTTGTCTGTAGGGGTACCTGAGGTATCTTTAGAATGACATGAACTGCTTGGCTGGTCCTGAAGTATGTGCTCTCTTGATGTACTTTCCCACCATTCAGATTTTTTGAGAAAAACTTAATTTTCCTTTTAATATCCCTTCTGTTAATATAGAGTCAGATTTCATTATTTTCCTTATCTATAGTTTCCTTATACATATCAAAGATGCTACCCGGGAACCAATTCTTTAAAAATAAAGAAGGGCTTAAAGCCTTTTATTGCTTCTCATATTGAAAAAAAAAAAAAACACTGGAAGCACTGAAAAAGAAAGATGTGTTGCTTTTGCTTATCTAGGAGAGCAGTGTAATGTCATCGAAGAGAAGGACCTCAAATACATCACAGTATTTCTGCAGGAAAATTGGACTTAGCCCTGATGCGCGCGGCTAGGTGCCAAGGACACAGATTACAAATACCAAGTGCATGATTTCTGGATCCATCCTACAGAGTGGAGAGGGATGTTGCTTACTAGAGAGGCCAGAGAAGGCCTCTTGGCGGAGACGTCTGAAGTGATTGTGAGATCCTGAGAAGCAGGAAGCCATGTGGAGAAGATTCGGGGAAAGATGACCACAAAGGCCAGGAAGAGCAAGTCCCAGGCCCTGAGAAGGGAATGAGCTTGGCGTTTCCCAAGAGCCACACAGGCCAGTGTGCCCAGAATGAATTGACAGAGCAAGAGGTGAGGGGGCGGGAGATGTCAGCTCACACAGGATCTTGCAGGTCAAGGTAGGAAGTTGGGATTTCGTCACGGTCTCAAATGGAAGGCACCTGAACATTTTAAGCAGGGGAGTGACATGACGTGACTTGGGTTTTAGAAAGAACATCTGCAGAGTTGTTTGTAGTCACCATGCAGGAGGCGGTCTGGCAGGAGGCTCAGGGAGGCCTGGTCCAGGAGTCTGTTAACAAAGCGTAGGGAACAGGTGATTGCAGCTGGGATGAAGTTGTAGCAGTGATGTTGGCAAGAAGTGCTTGGCTCTGGGGTATATGATGGAGGTGGGTTGGGCAGGACCAGTTGAAGGATTTAAGGAGGAGATTGAACAACTGAATGAGTGAGTGAACAGCAGAGGGTGACAAACAGGATGGTTTTAGTTAAGTGGAAAATATAACCAGAACATTATAGGAGATGAGGACGGATGGTGAGCTTCCTGATGTCTGTTCGTTGGAAGGCTGAGTCAATGAGCTAGGAACGAGGACTGATCTGGAGGTCACACACCTAAAGGAGACTGGAATTTGATCGTGTGGCTGAGATGGGCAGAGCAGAAAGAAGGAGGAGAAACTAGAACGAGAGGTAGTAGCCTGCACTTGGGGGGTGTTAGAAAGTAGAATAAAGGTGAGCGATGTTATAGGAAATTGGTGGGCCACCAGTTGTGCCATAACACTTCCAAAACAGCTGCTCCATTTATTAATGCAGAGAAAAATGACTGAAACCTGGTGGAGCATCATATAGACAGAGAGCCAACAGACTGACAGCATTTCCCACACATTAGCTACTTGTTCTTATACTAAGACACAACACTTTTTTTAAGGGTTGGATGGAATGGATGAAGCAAGGGGAAAAAATCTGAATTTGATTTCAAACTTGATTTCAAATTAGTGGGGCCACAAATACAACACTGCCTTCTATGACCATGAGAAACCTGGGGGAGAAAAAGAAAAGTGAAAGGATGTCATTTCAGCTAATAGCTAATGAAAAACCTTCACCTTTGGCTTAGGAAAGGGTTTTGTGTTTGCATTTAAAACCAAGAGGGTGTGTTTTCTGGAAGTTCATTTAAATATAATAAATTAGTGGAGTGCAAACAAGACTCAGGAGATGCTGGGAAGCTACTTCATTTCTCAGCATCAGTTCTGCACTGAGAATAGATTGCTCTCTCAATTCTTCTGGAAAGATGATCTTTCTTGAGCCTTCCCAGGAAGATTATGGGAAGAAGTTATGTGTTGTGTTTAATATGAAAAATGAGTTGGGAGGTCAACAAAGCTATAATTAAGCTCATTCATTTATTCATTTGACACATATAAATTCCACTCAAATCCAAAAGTATGTGATAAATATTCAAGCCTCTTTGAGGTCAGCAATCATACCCGGTGCACCTTTGTATCTCTTACAGCCCTTGGCACCAGTTGGTGAATTAAATGAATTAGACCGGCAAAAGGAAAGGTGACTGTGGTTGGAATGTTTAACGGAGCCTCATGGACAAAGTAGAATTTTAACTTGTCCTTTAGCAGAGGGAGAGTTTATCTAGAAATTAAAAGAGGTAAGGAGTTACAGCAATTAATAAATCTGGATGGAAGATTTGTCTCCTAATCCAAATGTGAGTGACTGACTTAAAATCATTCATTCATTCAACAATTCATTTAGTACCCACTATGTTTTAGGCATTGTGTTTTACTTATTTATTTTTTTTAAGATTTTATTTATTTGACAGAGAGAGACACAGCGAGAGAGGGAACGCAAGCCGGGGGAGCGGGAGAGGGAGAAGCAGGCTTCCCGCGGAGCAGGGAGCCCGATGAGGGGCTCGATCCCAGGACCCTGGGATCACGCCCTGAGCCGAAGGCAGACGCTTAACGACTGAGCCACCCAGGCGCCCCTTGGCATTGTGTTTTAGGCAATGTGTTATGTCCTTAGCATGCACTATAAAATAAAATATTCATGGTCTCTGCCTTAATGAAACTTAGAGTCTAGTGGGGGAGATAGATAAGAAACAAATTAGTAACTGAATGGAAAAATGAAAACAAACAAACAAGCAAAGGAAATCCAATTTTTTTCTTGTGATGAAAACTTTTAAGATCTACTCTTTTTGCAACTTTCAACTATATAATACAGTGGTATTAACTATAGTCGCCATGCTATACATTACATCACCAGGACCTCTTACTTTTATAACTGGAAGTTTGTACCTTTGTTACAAAAAATTTGTAACTATATGGGGTGATGAATGTTCACTAGACTTATTGGGGTTATCCTTTCACAATATATGCAAATATCGCATCATTATGCTGTATACTTGAAATTAATATGTTATGTGAAAAAAGAAAAGAAAATTTATATTATTCTGATAGAAAATAATGAGGGATTGGTTGATTGGGGTGATCAGGGAAGTCCTTTCTGAGGAATGACATTGTATTTGGATGAGAAGCAGTCAGCCACTTAATAGCAAAGAATGTGGTGGGAGAAGGAGGGGGTTGAGGTGGTTGATGTTCCAGACAGAGGGAACACCATGCCAAAGCTGTGAGATAGGATATATCTTGGCTCTTTTAGGAACTGAAAAGAGGATTTGTAACTCAATTTTTGATGTCTGGCTTTGAATAAATATGGGATATCGAAGTGGAGGTCTCCTAGAATAAGGAGGAAATTAACAGCCTAAAAGGGGATGAAATGTCACTGGTAATAGTTACTCATTTCATAAATATACTCGGAGTCAATCTGGGCATTGGGGAGATAGCAGTAAGAAGCTTGCACTCTAGAAGGGGATGACAAATCAGAAAACAAGTAACTCAATAAACAATTTAATTTCAGATCATGATAAGGTGCCATGAAGATGACACCATGTCACGGGAGTGATAACGACTGCTTTTTATTTTAAATTTTTTTTTAAAGATTTTATTTATTTATTTGACAGAGAGAGACACAGCGAGAGAGGGAACACAAGCAGGGGGAGTGGGAGAGGGAGAAGCAGGCCCCCTGCGGAGCAGGGAGCCCGACGCGGGGCTCGATCTCAGGACCCCCAGACCATGACCCGAGCCGAAGGCAGACACTTAATCACTGAGCCACCCAGGTGCCCCTAACGACTGCTTTAAATAGAGAAGTCAGAGAGGCTTTAGAGGAGAAGACACCAGCTGCCTCACCTGGAGTGAGAGCATTTCAACAGTGCACGTGCAAAGGTCCTGAGATGTGCAGTTCTGTGAAGCTTTTCCAGTGTTACAAAGGCTAGGCATGTTCTCACAGCACGTGGGTGCACCTCACTCTGTTGTGTTCAGAGGCAGCCTATCACCTCAGGGAGGCCAAGGGTGTCCCTGCGTGTGCCTCCTCTCTCTCCCTGACCTTTGTCTCTCTTTCTGTCACCCTGTGCAACCTACCTTTCCACTCCAGCTACACTGCCAACAACACCTTCTCCTTCTTGAAGTGGGCACGGTGAGGTGTTGTGGGCTCTAAGCTGGAAGGAGCCCCACACAGCCAAGAACAAGACCCCTGTGTGACCAAGGAGGCTGGATGGGGAAATAAGTGTGTGTAAACGGAATCGTGGGTGAAGCTCACTGACAAACCCAAGATTCAGTTCAACGACCTGTCACCGGGTTCCTGCTGTGGGGACTTGTGCTTCATCTTCCTAACATATGTATGCACGTCTGGCTGAGAATGTGAGGTCTAAATGTGGAAGCAGATGCTTTGGTATCTATGTACAAGATAAGAGTGAAGTAGAAAATCATGCTCTCAAAGGCATACTGAGACTTTCTTAAGTTGCAGTTAAAGATGAGCTGAGATGTTATCAAGATGCTATTTAATGCAAAGCTATATAAAATAAATTAATATATTTTCTTGATAGAATTAAGTCACACAAGAATCAGACTCAACAAACATTAACTGAGCACCTATTATACCAAGTACTCTGCTTAGAAAACGGATTTGATTCTGTCCTTTGCGGTCAGTCTAATTTCCCCATTTCACCAACCTGGGGCAAGGGAACAGCCTGACACACTGGTCATGTACTAAAAAGAGGCAGAACATCCTGTGAGCACAGGTCTTTTGATGCCAGATCCTGGGGTCATCTTATGAGGTACCAACTGCCTGCTCAGCATAATGACAGCTGGTTGGGAGGGAGCCTGGGGAGTAGTCGAGAGCAATGATGGGTGTGCCTGAATTAGAACATGAGTTAGAGTCTGTGTTACTCCTTTCTCGCCATGTAACACTGGGCCAGTAACTTTACCTTCCTAAGCCTCAGTCTCCTGATCATTAGCATGGGAATAATAACAAAACCTATCTTGCAGGGTTGTTTAAGGATTAAATGAGCTTCTTCTCTCAGGTATCTAGCATCACGCCTGGTGCATTGGGCACTCAATAAATGGCAGCTACCTATCCTATCAGAGGAGAGAATTTAGCGCTTAGGGTGCTCTTTTTAAGCTCGATGACATCCACTAGCTCATTGTGTCCTCCCAGATTGGAGACGGTGGCTCAAATGGAGCCCCCTGATGGAGGGAGGGGACCCTAACTGACGCTGTCCCCAAGACACTCCTCGCTCTCCAGCCCTCTTCATGGAGGGTGAGCAGCCCAGTTGCCCTCATGAAAGCATGCACTTCCCACCACCCAGTCTCAGGGGGATAGAGATGTCAGGGGGACATGAGTGGCAGGCAGCAGTAATATTCAGGGTCTCAGGGCATAGCTACAGTCTGAAGCCTCTTGTCAGAGAACATTGAGGTTTCCAACAACTGAAAGGCCTCATGTTTGAATCAAAGTGCTGCTTTTCTAACACAATCACTGCTCCCCTGTACCTTCTAGATGTCTGCGTAGGATGATTTTCATAAACATCCATATACCGTGTCAGAACATTTGAATGTGAGTTTTGAATCAGGCTCTTATGAAGAAGAAATTCATTGCTAATTTAACTTAATTTTTTTGCATGTTAAGCCCATCAAATAGGCTGCCTAATAAATTATGTAATAAAAAAGTTAAAAATAAGCAAGTCACATGACATTTGCAGTTAGAAAATAAATCAGAGGAGAAAAAAAGGGAAGTGAATTGTTCTAAGTATACCAGAAAGGCCTCATGTATTCAGAAACTAATTTACTTTTCTCCAAATCAATATGCAGTGCTCAGCACAGAGACTATCAGAGAACTACTGAATATAAAGCACACAAGATAACAGCGGTGATTACAACATGCAATTGTGCAGCTGTGATACTAGCCCCTCCCCCTCAGCACAGTTCCCTCCATCAGATTGGTTGCTATGTTAATATTTTAGGCTTAAAGGACCAGAATTAATGCATTCAGTTTTATCTCTGATGTGTTGGTTTTCTGTCAAAAATTCCTGACAGAATTAACAGCTAATGAATCAGGATAATTAGAATGATGTACCCCATCATGTAGTCTTTGGAATCACTGGGCACACCATCATCTCCTGCCTGGTCACGGAGCCTTGGCACAAGATGATAGCCCGCCCCCATTTGTCTACAGGGCAACAATTCTTGGCTATAAATAGGCTACCATTTTTTTTCCCTCCAAATAATGAACTTGGAGGATGATCTTCCTCTGCTTTGATGAACAATGGCAACTACAGAAAGACCTGAAATGTGGGGAGGAAACTGGAAGAGGTATTACCAAGTCCCTCATGCTGATGAAGTTTAAATTAAGGAAAGTATAAATAGTTTAAATTAAGGAGAGCATATAAAAAGCCTGATCATTTTACCGCCATTTTTCTAAAATGATGGTGAAGTAGTTGTCTATTAAGAGAGATTCTGTGAAATAGGCAAAGATCCTCCAGAGAATGTTCCAGTTCATTCAGCCTGACAATAAAAATAGGGAAGTTTGTCGGGGAAGACAACAGAAGCACAGGAAGCTGACAGGGGCAGACAATGGGAAACTAGCATTTTCCCCCAGTGTGCCCGGGCTCTGCCCCTCCCCATTCCACCTCCTCCTTTTCTCTGGTGCTTTCGCTCTTGAACAGGAGTGTGGAGGAAGAAAGAAGGAGAAAGAATTATATAAGTATCTGGTGGCCAATAAAATGAACACCTACTTTATGGTCAGAAATGATTAATCTTTATGACCTTCCTTTTCACCATTTACTCAAGAACAGCTGAGAATTCAGAGTTTGGCTGTTGTCAGTGGCTAAAATCTTCCTAATCCAGACCTACTTTTGGTTTCTAATCTCCAGTTGGTTGCTCCCAATTTCTTTACTTGCCTCTGTGAAATTTACTCAAATCCTGAGAAGACTTTCAGAGGGAGAAAATGCTACCACGGATCATTCTGTGTCTGAGCTTGCGACCACAGAATGAGGAAGGTGTTTTTGAAGCTCGGTAGGGGAAGGTCAAATCCTAGGCGAACTCTGACCGGCACCTCCAAGTGCATTAGGCTTTGCCACGGACAGTTTGCTGAGGTCGGCTGCGGAAGTCAGCAGTGAGGTGCCAGCAATAAGCTGTCTTCAAACAGGAAGTGAGCTGGGGGAGCAGGAAGGTTAGCTGAAGAAGGGAGGTAGCTCTCTTGGTTGTCTCTTCTTAAACTGGCAGAGGTGGGTGAGCAACAAAGGAGGGAGATACTTGGTACGTTAGAAACAAAGTTGGTGTAATAAATTAGAAAACTGTCTGTAGCAAAAGTCTGATGAAATATACCATCCACCCTTAGAAAGATGGTTTCCCTTCCCCCCGGGATGTTGCTTACGCTAGGAGATTGGGTAATACCTATGCTTTAAAGTGACCCATCACAGATTTTAACATGCCCAGTCACTGTCACAAAGCACCAGGCCCTATCTACTCTGATTTACAGCCTAGGGGCAGCGGTGGACATCAATAATTAAATAATTAAGTACCCATATAAATCATATCTCCAATCCTTCATCTAAAATTTTCACTTCCCTAAAGAGTGGAGAAGATTAATTTTTAATGTTATTAAATTAGTTAGAATAAAACCTAAGAATAGGCACATTTGAACATTTGGTAGACTGTACTTTCTTCCTCTCATTATGAGAGTAGCAACTAAGACCCCATCGTCATTCAGCTGTGGCTAAAACTTGAAAAGAGAATCCATTAAATAAAAGGGGCTATATATTGAAAACTATTCATTGAATTGTCCTTTACTATGACCAAATAAACTTAATCAGAAATATGGTCAAAAATAGAATACACCTCTAACTTATGTTATCCACAGAAAGCAAAGCAAAACCCATATGTGAATCACATTGTAATGACTACCTGATTCTAAAAATTTTCATTTGATTTTTAAATATATTTATATACATTTTCATTGCAGGAGTTGAGAGTACATTGTTGCACCATGTTTGGGGTTAAGTCATATGTGACTGGAAGATCTCATTTCAATCTTTTGTACTTCCCAAGATTATTCTTTTTTTTTCTTAATGAGGTTTTCAAAGTTCTTTTTTTTTAAATATTCTATTTATTTATTTGAGAGAGAGTGAGAGAGAGAGAGCACGAGAGGGGGTAAGGTCAGAGGGAGAAGCAGACTCCCTGCTGAGCAGGGAGCCCGATGCAGGACTCGATCCCGGGACTCCAGGATCATGACCTGAGCCGAAGGCAGTCACTTAACCAAGTGAGCCACCCAGGCACCCCCAAGATTATTCTTAATTGTGGGACCACCACACTACTACAGGTTCTTAGGCTCTGGAAAAAAAAGTCATGGGTGGGGTGTGTGTGTGTGTGTGTGTATGTATGAGATTACTCAGAATCATTTTGAAACATAATTTTCTCCATACCATTTCCAATTGTGGTAACAATATAACACCTATGTATTTAAACATTTTTGAGTGAATTTATTTTTATTAAATATGGTTTAAAGTATTTTAAATGACAACATCAACAACAAAAAGGGAAGAGGTTTCCAATTCTGCTCATTTTCTTAATCCCCATCTTAAAGCATATTTTGGGAACTGTAGAACTAGTATCAATACACTGGTGAGTCCTTTGGTCTTTTTGTTTATTTAAAAAATCTAAAAGAAAGTGAAACTGGTAAGAATGAAAATAGATATTCCCAAGTATACCTTACTAAAGTAATATTGTGACCCAAATTTCTGAATAAAGAAATTTAAGTGTATAAAAATAGACCTCTCATTTTATAAAATACTTAATTGTACAAAGTTTTTGTCAGGAGAATTTGATTAACCCACTAAATTTCATTCAAATTGAATTTGACTAGATACTAGTAGGAAAAACTGATCTCTACTGAGACAAAATTGCTGCAAACTGCATCATAATGTGTTCAAAGTATAGAATCTCCCAGATGGGACTTAGGGTAGCAACATAGGCATCTAAAAGCAATTTACAAAGTGATGAAAGCCCAAGGACACAGTGAAAACAATAACAAATAATGAAGCAATGGCTGAATGGGATGTGTTATTTTTAAGTCCATCAAAGGTAATTATAAAAAATATCCTAGATACGGAGTTAATTATTTCTTCTTAAGATCAAATACTTTCATTTAAACATCTTTAAATTATCTATTTTTTTATAAATGTTTTAATATACATCAACTGAGGATATGCTAATTTTTTAAACTGATGGGAGACGCAAAATATTTGCAGACAGATTTTCCAAAAGAATTTAATATTAAAATTATTTAATCCGATGAGACATCTAAAAGCACACTTTTTCCTCTCAGAGCAGCAAACTCGGAAAGAAAAAAATGCAATTCCTAAAGAACAAATAACGTTAAAGCAAAAAATATCACTGACAATTTGGTTTATAAGGTCATTCACTACAGTCTTCCGACTCCTGGAGACTATTTTTTAAAATGCATGAGCATTTATGTACTTTTTTTTAATTTATATCAGCTTTACATATCATTTTTAAACTATTAGGTCTGGGGAAAAATGACTAAGTCTACAGGGAAAAAAATTATTTTGCAGGTCATTTAGCTTACTACAACAAAATCATTTCATTTTATGTCCCAAGTCTGACTCAAAGGAAGTCTGTGCATTCTTTTCAAGGTCCCAGAATAGAATTCCAAGTAAGCAAGGGGACCCTCGCTACAGTTTTAACTACCAGTACTCAAAAGTCCATAGTGATCTTGATTTGCTTTCCTTTCACTAATTTTTTTCCTGTTCTGTGTTTTCTATGGTAAATTCCTTTAACGCAGGTAGACTAATCCCATCTTCCTTGACTCAAACAGTTCCAGAGGTGATGCATCTCAGTCTCTGTGAAATCCAATCCCAGCAGGGAGAGATCTAGTTTCAGGAAAGAAATCTAGTCGCAGAAAATCGATAAGCTTCCAATAATTAAAAAGGAAAATCAGGCTAAAAGATTTAATGAGGTTTTGTTCTCGAAATTAGTCATGTTGTTTTATTAAAAAAAAAAAAACTCCGATGAGCCTTCCGTACCATAATAACTCAGATTTGCATGCTGTGTTGCAGTTTACAAAGCTTTTTCACAGATTATTTTATTTTAGTTTATGTGGTGCCTGTTTATTTTTCTATCAGATTTTAGAATTCTGCTATGATCAGTCATAATCTGGAGTTCGTTAGCAGTTGAGTTGTCTTGGATAAAATATAACACAGACAGATAATGGGAGGGCAGAAGGCACTCTTCCATATACCATTCCATCTCTAACATGATCTCAGAGCCAGGGCTTTAGAGATAACATCATCGTGAGACTCTACTGTACTTAATTTGATTTTTTTATTCTTCAACATCATTTCCTGGGAGGCTGTATTCTTACTTATGTTTAGTTTTTAAAAACATTTCATCTTCACCACTATTTCTTTTAAGCTTTCCAGACTGAATTCTTACAGGAAAGTCTCTTTGCAGTCAACATCGAGAGAGATGCTTTTGAAATATTGATATGTGAAGGTAAAGTCAAATGCTTCATGTTGTGAAAATAGCTACCATTCTTATTCATAACATTCAAATAAGCATTTCCTAATCATTTGTGTAGATCCAGTTTCGATTCATAATTTTCAAACTGCCACCTGGATGCATTCAAGTTGTTCTGTGTGTGACACAGTTGAGCTAATTTTGAAGGTTCCTCCTTTGTCTCTGGGCTCCACCTCTTTTATACCCCTAGGACACTCTGCCTCAAATTATTTTATCTGAAGCTATGTCTGAACATGAATAGACAAACGGAGAACCAAGGCAATTATACTATTAATTCAAGCAGAAAAAGGAACACACTTTGCCTGAGTAATCTGGAAATTCCTGGCAAACGTCTTTTTCTGTTTCATTGATCTGGACGACTGCCTAACTTCTTTTTTGGAGGGGGTGGGTGTGGATCTGGTCTATGTCACATGGCTTGAGCATTCAGTGTCTGCACATGATTGCCTCATTTCCTGCTGCCTCGGACTATATCTATTCTAGGAACGCTAAGCCATGATAGAAAGGTTCAGTGGTTCTGAGGTACAGTTCTCACGAAGATATCCCTGTGAACACTTAGACTAGTATTTTAAGTTCTTAACTGATCTTAGGGTCTTTGACACCAGTCATGGTGAACTGGACCAACTGACATTTTTCTTCATTCATTCACTCATTCATCATTTATGAATGCTCTGTGCCAGGTCCTGAGGATACAAAAATGATGATGTCCAAACCGTTCAAAGACACATTAAAAAGTAGGTATGATACAATAATAAATTTGAACAATGAATCTGTTGTGGGTGAAAGCACACACCCTCTAAAAGTTTCAGAGACAGAAGCAGAAGCCACAAAAGCAATTTCCCATGAATATACTTTTCATGCTTACTTTGTTTTATTTTTCTCCTATGATCCCTTAACAATGAGATAAATCAGTCTCACTGGAGATTCGTTTGCTACTTCTCAATATTCAGTCTCCGAGAGTTCTGGGGGTAGACATTCTCAACACATGAGGGCTTGGCAGAGGTTTGTCAAGTATCTTTGCCAAGGGCTCTCTCTGGCAGATGGCAACAGCTGTTTGTGATCGAGTCAAAGAAAATACAGGAGGAACCCCTGCAAAACATCCTTTTTATTACACTAATGACTTTTTCCCTGAGAGTGGTTTTTCGTTGTATCAGTGCATAATTGTTTTTGCTAATGCATTTGCTCCGATCACACAAAAATCTAATAACTCTGTGTAATGAATCATTAACAATTTCCTTAAATTCATTTCAGTGTTTGCATGCTGGTATTCAGTTTATGCTAATAAACCTAAAATATTCATGCCTTTGAATCTGAGATTGCAGACTGTGTTAAAAAAATTTGTTTTAGTAAATGTACATTTTAAATCTGCATTTGGTAGAATAATGAAGTGTAAACTCTGAGGGATTATTCTTGAATACAATATTCTAATTTTCTGTTCACTTTCTAAGCTGAGTTCTTTTATTTCCTTCACACCCCGAGATCACTTAGCTACAACAAAATGACACATGGTCATGTTTAACTTAAGAGCATTAATTGGTGTTTCGTAATGGAAGAAGATCAAAAGTGATTGATGCTGACCTTTTTCACTTTGATTTATTCACATTGAGATTCAGCCTCTGATTCATTTGCTGAAACAGATATTAGGGATAAGTACCTTATTATCATTATTTTTCATCAAAGAAGGGGAAAATAAACTTGGAATTCTAGTCATAAAAAGACACCACTCTGAAGTATAGAGGTTTTCTACGTTATTATTATTATTCAGCATAAACTATGCACCAGCTACTCTGCTCAGTGCTTCTGGTTCCCCATCTCATTTCATCCTCCCCCAAAGCCTATGAGGCCGATACCATATTATCCTCGTCTTACAGATAAGAGACTGAGATTTAGAGAAGTGAAGCAACTTGCCCAAGTTTGCCGTGTTGCATAGTGGTTCTAGCTGAAGACGGTGTGGCCTTCCTGAGGACATTTGGCAATGTCTACAGATGGGGTTTTTTGTCACAACGGGGCAGGGCGGCAACTTTTTCATGAGAAAAAGCCAGGGATACTACGAAACACACTGCAGTGCACGCGGCAGCCGCCACGACAGACAATCGTCTGGTCCAAAACGTCAACGGTGCTGTGGCTGAGAAGCGCTGGGCGAGCAGCTGTGTGATGGCACATGATGGCCACGTCACAGCGCTGTGGGCGGTGACTTCCGAGCAGCTGTGCCGGGCAGCTGCGGTAGACCCCGGGCTTCAACGACCAGCATCTCGCCGCCGCCGCATGAAGTAGTGGCTCTTTGCTTTTCCGCCTCGGGGCTTTCTCGGAAACCCTCAGGGTGCGTCCTCCCTGTTCACGGCCGGGACAATTCCGGGGGCCTTCTGTACAGTTCCTCTACATGTCCCCAGACAGATGCAGTCTTAGTTGTCTACAGTGGTAACCCCCTGGTACAGCAGGCACTTACCGACCCAGTGCCATCTCCCACCCGTGGAGGGTTGCCCCAGGGTTGTCAACACCTGTGCTGATTCCAGGCTGTGTCTGTTGCTGAACTTCAGAGAAAGCTTTGGGGCACGGGGGGCAAAGACACCACCACCTGAGCTTGAGGTGGAATGCTGGTAACTACGCTGACCCGTTTGCCGCAGCTGGCTGAACTCGGGAACATACAGGTTATGGGTTTTATCACCTACCTAACTTCCCATACTCTTCTTCCCGGACTTGCCCGCCAAATAAACTACCTATACCCCCAGTCCTTATTTTAAGCTCTGCTTTTGAGGGAACTCAAACTAGGATACAGACCTAGCAAGTCTGCTATGTTATATTGCAGATCCAATTAAAACAGAACCAAAAGATGGCTGTGTCCCCTAATAAGCAAGGGAAATCAGTCCATTAGCACCTTTTGGCTTACAAGTCCCTCTCCACTTTAAATTTCATAGTCGACTACTTAATATTGCTGAACTAGGACTCTAAATTCTGTCTATACTTTCTCTTTTCCCAAACCCAATAACACATCCCCAATGACGGAATCAACCTTGTTGTTGTTGTTGTCTGTACAGAAGTCATATTAGCTTGTGGGAGGAAGTCAGACCTGACCTATTGCAGATTTATGCTGAGAACTTGAAATGGGCTTTTGCTACTGTTTGGAAATCTTTCATGAATCTTGTAATAACTTTGTTACAAACTTCTCATACCTTTTTAGCCCCTAACCTGATTTTGTGAGCTCTTTTCTCCATAATCTCCTTGTACCATTGACACCTTCTGCATGAATTTTTTTTCAACTGCCATTATTATACTATGTTTACTCTCCTTTGATCTGACAGCTCTCTCTCTTCTATTATTTTTTCTAATCCGCTAGGTTCTCTTTTTACTCCTTCCTCCAACCTGAGCATAAGATTTATCATCTGCCTTTTTCTACACTCACTCTCTGGGTGAGCTCATTCACTTCTATATGGGTGACATCTAAATATCTGTTTCCTGCTCTGGTATTTCCCCTAGGTCCCAGGGTCATTTCTCACCGTCCATTTGATTAACCTGTCAGCTCATCTTCTCCAAGGTAGCCCATATGGCTCAGAAGAAGTTAAATCCTCTCCCAAATCCAGGAATGTCCCAGAATGGTCTAAGAAGAATCTCCTCCTCTTGTCCAGTTGGTTCAGCAATTGTCATGCAAACCAGTTCAGTTCCCTGAGATTCAAGGAAAGACTTAATGGGGGTTCTGGGGGAAATTCTTCTTTTATCTTCTGAGAGAGCTTTTAAAAGCAATTCTTTTTCCCTTGCTTTTTATAGGATATATTCCCATGTGGCTATGACATCGGGAAGGAAGGTCATTATATTAATACCACCTTGGGGATGAAGCCAACAAATGGAGGAGTGCTAAGTCAAATAAATCTCAAGAAAATGGAGCTCGGAAAACTGGATTAAGTCTGTCCCAATAGGTGCACTACTTTTGGATATCCAGCAGTGGGAGTCAATGTCTTTCCTGGGTGTTTAAGTCAGTTTCTGTTACTTGAAACCAGAGACTCTTAGTGAGAAAATGTTCTGCCATGTTCTCTTTAAAAGTACCCTCACCTCTGTCCATTCTTCCCCATTATAACTGTCATCTGTTCAATGAACATCAAATTACTGGCATTGTCCTAGTGAATCTACATACTTTCATTCTCTCCTCTTTTTGATTCATCTTTCATATTGCTGCCAGGCCAGTTTTCCTAAAAAACAATTTTTAGCATGTTACTTCCATTCTGTAAATTCCTGTAATGATTTTTTGCTTTCAGCTTTTAGGCCAAACTCCCAAGATTTGTTTTTAAGATTTTTCATAACCAAACTTTTTTATATACTCAATATGGTTTCTCTGTGTTCCCCAATATTCAATGACAATCTTTTTTCCTAATATTCTGCCAACTGAGAAGTGTTTCCCCAGTGAAATTCAATGTGTACTTTCAGTCTCTATTCAGGTTCTAGATTCTCGATAAACTCCTGTTGAATAGGGATAGCCTCTATTTATTCAAACAGTCTTTATTAGGTGCATACTCTATGTTCTAGGTACTCAATAAGGTAGTGGAGCTACAAGGACAAATGTCTGAAAAAGTCTTTCTAGGGGAGCAACAGTGGAAAAAAAAAGTTGAGAAGCACTGTTCTGGATACTGGGTAAATAACAGTGAACAACAAGGAAAAGAAACTCCTGTTTTATGGAGCTTTTATACGGGAGGAGGACCCACAGGAAACAACATAAATAAGTAAAATGCATAATATGGCAAAAAAAAAAAGCAGTAAGTAACAAGGAAAAAGTAAAGAAGGAGATAGGAAGTAGATGTATGGAAGGAAAGGACATTGACACTTGAGCTAAGGTGGCCAAGAACATTTGAGTCAAGGCCTTCTTGAGTGAAGGAGTGAGTGAGAATGTCCCTCCACAAATGGAACAGCAAAGGCCCCGAGGCATGAACAAACCTGGCATATTGGAGGAGGGGCAAACCAGTGCTGTGGTAGAGAAATCGGGAAAGGATATTAAAAAGCCGTTTCAAAGTGTTCACAGGGCCCAAGTCATGAAGGGTCAAGTAAGGACCTTGTTTTTAACTCTAATGACAAAAGACGTCATTAGAGTGCTCTGAGGAGGAAATGATATAACTATTTACACTTTTACTGGGCTCACTGTTATCGCTGTGCTGAGAATGGACTGAACAAGGCAAACAGAGATTAGTTGGGAGGTATATTAGCCTGCTAGGGCTGCCGTAACAAAATACCGCAGGCTGGGTGGCTTCAACAACAGAAATTTATTTCTCACAGTTCTGGAGACTGGAATTCCAAAATCAGAGGAATTTCTATTCCTCAAAATCTAGGAATTTCTACGTTTCTATTCTGAGGATTCTTCTCTTAGCTTGGAGGCGACTGCCATCTTGCTGTGTGCTCACATGGCCTGTCCTCAGTGTGTGTGCACACTGACGGAGAGAGAGCAGTCTCTTCCTTGCGCCTTCCTACAAGGGCACAATTCATCCCAGGGCTCCACCCTCATGACCTTATCTATTCCTAATCACCCCCTCAAAGGCCCTATCACCAAATACCATCACAATGGGGTTAGGGATTCAAAATACGAATTTTGGGGGGACACAATCACTTAGTCCCTAAAAGGAGGTTACTGCAGTAACTCAGGTAAGAGATGGTGGGGAACTCATATGACATAGTGTGGTAGTGAAGGATAGAAGTGAATATAGTTTTAAAGGTAGAGCAGACGCAATGTGTTGATTGATCTCATGTGGGAGGTGAGAGAAAGAGAGGAGTCAAAGATGCTTAAGGGTCTTGGAAATTCATGGTACTATTTCTTCATGAAGTGTTCAGTATTGATAAGTTGAATAACACAAACAAAAACTAAGACTTTTTGGAACACTGGAATTTGAAAACAAGTAAATGTGTGGGGACATTCTAAATTAAATTAAATTAAATTTTGTTTGACACAATAGGTGGGTAAAACTGGCATTTAGAAGAGAGGGGCTGGGGATTTAAACCATCTTGCAATGCATGGGGCAGTCCTGTACAACTGAAGAACTGTTCTGCCACGAATTCCAACACTGCTGTTAAGAAACACTGCTGCAGTTTCTTTTATGTGTTTATTTATTTTTGGAAATCTCTTATTGCACTTCAAGGCAACAGAAAACAGAGTATTCTACTGTCAATTATTGAAGTCCATTCCCTTCCCTCCCCGACTCAGCGAGGGTCTCAGTGCCTTGAAGGCAGATGTGATCTCATCTATTTCTGTCACATCCTCCTAGAGAGAATGGAATAAAATGCCTTTATTTTCATGTCTCTCTCTCTTTGTCTCTTCCCTTCTTCCTCTGTCTCCCTGTCTCTGTCATTCTCTCTCTCTCCCCATATGCACTATATACTCTCATTTTATCCATTTCTTTCTTTTTTTTTTTTCATTTTATCCATTTCTTACTGGAGTGCAAAGTTGATCCTAACCATTGTTAAGGACTGACTTTTGCTTTAAGGACTTAGCATACAGGAGATAATAAATCAACATTAGCTCTTATTAATAATAACAGGAGGCATCTAAGATGTCTTGACTGAAGCAAACACATGCCTTAGTTAAAAGGTCTTCTAGCAGGGCGCCTGGGTGGCTCAGTCGTTAAACAGTTAAACATTTGCCTTTGGCTCAGGTCGTGATCCCAGGGTCCTGGGATCTAGCCCTGCATCGGGCTCCCTGCTCCACGGGAAGCCTGCTTCTCCCTCTCCTACTCCCCCTGCTTGTGTTCCCTCTCTCACTGTCTCTCTCTCTGTCAAATAAATAAATGAAATCTTTAAAAAAAAAAGTCTTCTAGCTACCATCACTTTGCCTATTCTCTTAAATTCATATCTTAAAAATAAGATTTAAAAATTACTGTCAAGTTTAAATAGTTTATTTTCTTAATCTTAACATAACCTCAACTCTTTAATATTTATTTCTTCATATTCTCTCACAAATTTTGTCCACATGGAGTTGATTTTTTATTAGCAATAATAATATTGAAAATGCATTATTCACTGAAAATCGTTTTGTAAATACATTTCAATGTTTCTACCTGATTTTCACAGCTATCATTTTAACAGCTGCATTATAACCCATCACATTTACTGATAGTTCCTTCCTTTTGGGTTGGATAATTTGTTTCTCATCTTTAATGAGTTATATCTGATGTTTCTGCCTAGTCCTTCTGCCATCGATTTTTCTTATCCACCATTAGATACAAGCCCTCCTCCATGGATCATTTTCTTTCCTTTTTTTTTTTAAGATTTTATTTATTTATTTGACAGAGAGAGCCAGAGAGCACAAGCAGGGGGAGCAGGAGGAGAGGGAGAAGCAGGCTCCCCGCTCAGCAGGGAGCCCGATGTGGGGCTCGATCCCAGGACCTGGGATCATGACTTGAGCCAAAGGCAGACGCTTAACCATCTGAGCCACCCAAGCACCCCTCCTTGGATCATTTTCTATTTGCTTGGTTTCTGACTATTGTGATTTATATATGTGCGCTAGCATCAATTCACCTATCTGCTTTAGCTCTGATCAATGATAGTTGCTTGATCCTTCTAGCTTTTCTTCGATATTTATATCCCTGGCTCCCAATAGCTGGTGCTTCAGATCCCTGTGGCTCAGGAAGGATTTGTTATAGCTTGAGGCATGTGTGAGAAATCACTTGGATGTTTCATGGTAGGAGAGAGCACATATCCCAGAATAATTGAAACTTTTTAAAGATAAAAGCCACATCTTTTTTTCTTTTTCTTTTTTCATTTTTCATATTGGAAAATATATCTTTACTAAATATTTACATATTTACTAAATTATAGAAAATATGCTCCCAGGGTACCCGTGGATTATTTGATGATAATAAAAAATAACAGTTAAATATTGTTTTCAATATTGAGGAAAAGTAAACAGATCCATAGCAATCATAACATTACATCATATGCCTAAATTAGGATGGAATAATGCTTTTATAGAAGATGTGATCTGGGTTCAAATAACACTTATCAAATGCAAAGGATTTATTTTTGACTTCAAGGCACATTAAATCCATCGAAGTTAAGATTCAATGTAGACACAGGTCAGATTCCATGACAAAAACTCAAAGAAACCACCCCAAGTAAGATAACTTCATAAGGCTGTAAATAAACAGTCTACAGAAGTTAATTTTATATATTTGAGAAAAAGGAGGAAAAAGCTCTTCAACAAGCAAGATGGAATGTTTAGGAGTAAGTGTGAGATCTATATAAGGATCTACATAAAGAACATTTTTAAATGCGACTGAAACACACAAAGATATAAAGCTTCTGCACAGCAAAGGAAACAGTCAACAAAACAAAGAGGCAACCCACAGAATGGGAGAAGACAGTTGCAAATGACACTATAGACAAATAGCTGATTTCCAAGATCTATAAAGAACTTCTCAAACTCAACACCCAAAAAAACAAATAATCAAGTCAAAAAATGGGCAGAAGACATGAACAGACACTTCTCCTAAGAAGACATACAAATGGCTAACAGACGCATGAAGAAATGTTCATCATCATTAACCGTCAGGGAAATTCAAATCAAAACCACATTGAGATACCACCTTACACTGGTTAGAATGGCAAAAATGGACAAGGCAAAAAACAACAAATGTTGGAGAGGTTGTGGAGAAAGGGGAACCCTCTTACACTGCTGGTGGGAATGCAAGTTGGTACAGCCACTTTGGAAAACAGTGTGGAAATTCCTCAAAAAATTAGAACTAGAGCTACCCTATGACCCAGCAATTGCACTCCTGGGTATTTACCCTAAAGACACAGATGTAGTGAAAAGAAGGGCCATATGCACCCCCATGTTCATAGCAGCAATGTCCACAAGAGCCAAACTGTGGAAAGAGCTGAGATGCCCTTCAATAGACTAATGGATAAAGATGTGGTCCATATATACAATGGAATATTACTCAGGCATCAGAAAGGATGAATACCCAACTTTTACATCAACATGGATGGGACTGGAGGAGATTATGCTAAGTGAAATAAGTCGAGCAGAGAAAGTCAATTATCATATGGTTTAACTTATTTGTGGAATATAAGGAATAGTATGGAGGACATTAGGAGAAGGAAGGGAAAAATGAAGAGGGGGAAATTGGAGGGAGAGATGAACCATGAGAGACTATGGACTCCGAGAAACAAACTGAGGGTTTTAGAAGGGTGGGGGGTGGGGGGATGGGTTAGCCTGGTGATGGGTTAATTAAGGAGGGCACGTACTGCATGGAGCACTGGGTGTTATATGAAAACAATGAATCATGGAACACTACATCAAAAACTAATGATGTACTGTATGGTGATGACTAACATAACATAAAAAAAAAAAAGAACCACCACCACCACCAGAAATATTTAAAATCTTCAATAATAAAAACAGTGTGGTACCTGAATAGAATGACAGATCAATGGAATTGAATAGAAAAAAATAAAAGGAGAATTTAGCATATAAAAAAGGTGGCATCAGTAGGATGAAAGTAGATTTTTTCACTGAATGATGTTTGGTCAATTGGCGAGGTCTTAAGCAATGTAAAACTTGATAGCACATCTTTATATGAGCCCTCCACCCCGCTTCCCTTCTCCCACCCCTCACTCATCCTCTAGACTCATCATCTCGACACACTCTGCAGTAACGTACTTGCACGAAAGCCTTTGTTGCAAGTTCTGCTTTCTGAGGAACATAGGCTAAGGCACTTATTTCTTCTCTAACCTGTTCTTCCCTCTACCCATCTATACTCTTTTCTCATATCTTTTATAACTTGTCAGAGGTTATAATATTTCCCATTCATCCCTCTGTTGCCTATAATTATTTTAGTCTTGGTCTTATAGTTATTTAGATGCAAAGCCCACTGTCAGTAGTTGGCTGAAGTTTTTCCTCAAGCTGATTCCTTAGGAAGTGTTTCTGGGAACAATATGTTCTGAATTCTTAAATGTTCTAAAACAATTTGTCTATTGTCCTTACACCTGAAAAGCAATTAGAGTGGGCATAAAAATGTTGAAGTCACAATTTTTCTTTGAAGATATTTTAGGTGTTTCTTTATTGTGTTTTGATGTTGGGAGGTCTAGAAAAATCTGAGAGCAATCTCAGGTCTTTTTTTCCTGAGTGCCTGAAGAGTTTTCTTTCTTTTAAAAGTCTATTAACTTCATTGGTGTATTTCTCAGTGAAATACATTCTGGGTCATTCTGGGTCAGTTTACTCCGGGAAATTGTACATTGTCAGTATGTGTAAAGTCATTTATTTCAGAAAAAAATTTTTGAATACGTATTTTGTTCTCATTTTACTTATTTTAAAATTAAAAAAAAATTTTAAGATTTTATTTTATTTATTTGACAGAGAGAGAGAGAGAGCACAAGTAGGTAGAGCGGCAGGCAGAGCGAGAGGGAGAAGCAGGCTTCCCTTGGAGCAGGGAGCCTGACGTGGGACTCTATCCCAGGACCCTGGGATCATGACCTGAGCCGAAGGCAGACACTTAACGACTGAGCCACTCAGGCATCCCTTATTTTAAAAAACTTTTTATCTCTGTGTCTACCACGGGACTTTCAGCCATGTTTACTTCCCACAAATCCCCTCGAAATTTTTCTTTATTTCTGTTGTGATGATATCTTTCTACTTCATTCCTAAACTCCACTGGCTCACATTTCATTCCTTCTTGCTATCTCTTTTCTAAGTTATTGCATTTTTAAAAAAGATTTATCTATTCATTTGAGACAGAGAGAGGAGAGGCAGAAGGAGAGGGAGACAGAAACTCAAGCAGACTCCACGCTGAGAGCAGAGCCCCATGCCAGACTCCACCAGACTTGATCCATGACCCTGAGATCATGACCTGAGCCGAAACCAAGAATCTGACGCTCAACCGACTGAGCCCCACCCCCAGGCGCCCCTAAGTTACTGCATTTCTGCCTTATGCCCTTGTTATACAGAGGTGATGGCTTCATTTGATTTCTTCCCTCCTCTTTAATTCATTGCAAAATATTTGGTCATAAGTTTTTTCTGTTCTATGGCAACTTCTTTCTGGTGAGATTTTTATCTTTCATCTGTGTTCTTGTGTCTCTTCCTATTTATTTCTCCTCAGAGGACTTTTTGGTATGGTTCTCGTTTTAGTGCCTTTTTAATTCCTCATCAATAAAGTATGCAAATTTTCCTCAGATAAGTTTGTAGGAGGCTCATGATATGGATGAGTCAAGCTTATGTATTGGGCTAACTTGAATTTTTCTTGTGATCTAATAAAATGAGGCCTTATTTCTCCCCAGCTTGTGGAGATAAGCAACTATGGTATTCTCTTTCTTTTCTTTTTAAAAGTTTTTTCTTTTTAATTTTTTTATTATTATTATTTTTTACCATGAAAGATCTTTCTTTCATTCTACTGCCAAAGAAATGGACTGCTGCCTGCAAATGTAGCTAGCGTGTATGATTCCCCATTTAATCTCATGTTCTCTGCCTCTTGGATACAAGGCAGGTCCAGGAAGCTTATGCTGCTATTTGGTTGTCCCTATTCTCATTATAGCAAAAGGTTTATATTTAAACCTTTTACTTTAGTATCTCCCCACCTTCAGGACATTTATTTTGCTGGCTGTTTGTGAGATCTGTGGCTACTGCACTCCTTCTGCCTAGTATTCTCAATCTGCTGCTTCCTCCACAGTCTACTGCTTTGGGCAGTCTTCCCACTTTTATGGAGCCTGGAGTTTTAGCTCCTCTCCCAGTTTTACTAAAAATGGCACCAGAAATAGAATTTGAGGTGCTTTGCTTCCCTTCTCCTGTATTTCTTGCTGCTTTTTGGATAATTTTCAAAAAGAGAAGAAATAAATGCTGACTTAATGTCACAATGTTCCAAAAGGAAACCCTACATTTCTCTAGAAATGGTGAATTTCCACATTAATGCCATCAACAAATGTTTGATTCTACCTAAACGAAAATAGGTTTTGTTCAAGCATCACAAGAGTTTCCTTATCAAGATTCCATTACGACACTCTTTTATGCCCACATGCTTATTACATGATTATTATGTGCGTAGACTATATGATCACTCATGGCACGTTAACTCAGGTGATCTAGTCACGCACCCCAATCTATGGTCTCTCCTGTTCTTTCACTTCATATTCCAACTACAAGTGTTCTTGCATCTAGCTGATATTCTTTTTCCTTCAAACTTAATTTTCTCCCAATTTATCACCATGCTCTTGGCTCACTTTCCTTCTATATCCAGCCTAGGCCCGCACATGATGTTCATTTAAACCATTTCGTGGTAGTACGTGATTTCCATAACCATCTACTATATCTGTCCAAGAAAAGCCCAATCCCAGATCAATCTAAATGTCCATCTTCTCTTCTCCAATACTGAGCACTGATAGAAAACTGATATCACACAACCGGTGAGATGTGTTTCCAGCACAGATAAATGGTTTCTAATCTCAGCCAAGCGGTAGTTATAGTGATAATAACAATCACTAACATTAATTCATTAGTTTATTTACAGCTTCCTTATGAGAAGGAGAGAGACTTTGGAGTCATTTTGCTTGTATTTGATATCCAGCGCCCTAACTTACTAGCTATATGACTTTAGATAAGTTATTCAACCTCTTGATCTCAGTTTTGTCATCTGTAAAATGGGGAAAATAAGAGTATCTACCTCTTAGTGCTATTAGGGGGGTAGAATGAGATAATATGATTAAGGAATAAGATTGGTGTCACACACATAGTTTACACTCACCAAGTGGTACCTAGTGTCAGAATAATTGCTACATAGTTTTAAGACACATTTTCAGACAGACACTAAGTCACAGAATATATTCCAAGGACTGTAAATTCCACAGAAGCAGTGTCTTTGTCTGTGTGGGCTGCTATAACAAAATACCATAGACTGGGTGGCTCATTAACAATAGAAATTTATTTCCCACAGTTCTAGAGGCTGGAAGTCCAAGAAAGGGTGCCACCAGGGACAAATCCTGGTGAAGGACTTCTGGCATATAGACTGTTGACTTCTCCTTGCCCTCACATGGCAGAAGGGATTGGGGACCTCTGTGGGGTTTCTCTCATAACAGCACTAATATCACTCATGAGGGTTCCATCTTCATGACCTAAGCATCCTCCCAAAGCCTTACCCCTAATACTATACTGGGCATTAGGATTTCAACATATGAATTTGGGGCGGGGGGACATAAACATTCAAACCATAGCAGGCACTAGCTATTATTAGGTACACCTTTTGTCTTTCATGGCAGACTATCTAATATTTTGCACAATACCTGGCACATATGAGATTCTGTTATTCAACAAGTAGGTGCTAAATGAAAGAATGAGTGAATGAGCAAATACACCTTCCACAGGTCACACAGCTAACGAGTGGCAGAACTCAGATCTCTCAGGCTTGCCAGTCACCCTTACTTCAGTTGCACGCTATTGCTCAAAGCAAGTCATAAGACCAACTGGATTGCAAGGGTTGGGGAAACAGACTCCACTTCTTGCTAAGAAGAACTACAAAGATTGTGTGGCCATAAGTAAACCACCACAGATGTTCTCTCCCATTCCCTACTCAAATCCTTACACTCTCCTTGAGTCTCCTAGCTCTTCATAATATATGCCCACTTTTGGAAGGCAAATGATCTCTAACTTTACAGAGAAAATGGAGACTCTTAGGCAGAAATTACTTATGTTTCCTGCTTCTACCTGGCACTTAATTCATTGTCGATGGTGCCTCCCCTCCTCCTGATCTCCCCTACCCCCCATCCCCCCCATCTCCCCTATCCTTGGCCCCATTCCCAGGAATTAGTTGTTCTGATACTTATCTTTTTATTCTTAATTCCAGGGTCAGAGATATACAGGTCTTCTTCCTGAAAAAGGCTAGTCTCTTTACCATTCGGCCTGTTCCCTCTTCTACTTTTTCCTTAAGAAACTTCCATCATCACTAAAATCTTTGAATAATTTAAATATCTGTTTTAAGTTTCATGCCATTTTATAAACATGCAGATATTTTTCCCTCTTGGGGAAAAAAACACTCCAACTTTATTTTATCTCTTGTTTTTAGTCACATGAATATATTTGCACAGAGATATCTCCACTTACCATCTCTTTTTCTTTACTTTTTTCTGTCAAAGAGATATCTCCACTTACTCTTTTTCTGTACTTTCCATTACCAATAAGCTTTTACACCAACATGCCAAAAAACATAAATTGTTTCCACTAAGGCTACCCATGACTTCCACAATCTAATGGCTTTGCTTGAATCATTACTGGATGCTTCTTTACAATTTTTTTCACTAATTTCTTTTCTCTACTCATGTATTCAATGTTGGTTTAAATTAACACCTTTAACCCCTTTGCCCATGACTGAAACAGTATGACCTCATGCTGGATGATCTCATGCAGTCCTTGGTGTTGACCATCATAATAATGGTTATATTCTCTCTCCCATGGGCTCTTCGACTCATATCCAACTCCCAAATGGACATTTTCCCATGGATATTCCACCAGCAATAGATTAGTTCTCCATTGCTGTATAATAAACCAACCTGAAATATAGTATCTTTAAAAAACAATAATTCTGGGGCACCTGGGTGGCTCAATCATTAAGCCTCTGCCTTTGGCTCAGGTCATGATCCCAGAGTCCTGGGATCAAGCCCCGCATCGGGCTCCCTGCTCGGCGGGAAGCCTGCTTCTCCCTCTCCCACTCCTCCTGCTTGTGTTCCCTCTCTCGTTGTCTCTCTCTCTGTCAAATAAATAAATAAAATCTTTAAAAATAAAATAAAATAAAATAAAAAAACAATAATTTCTTCACTCATGATTCTGTAATTTGGTGCTCAGATGGGTGGTTCTTCTGCTGGTCTGGCCTGGGGTCACGTAGGCTGCAGTCAGCTAATGGGTTGGCTGGGGATTGGCTGGTCCCAAATGGCCCCATTCATGTATTTGGGGCCTCAGCTCAAAATGCTGGAATGGCTGGAACTCTCTTGCACCATGTTCTCTCTAGTCCTCAGAAGCTAGTTTCTTCACAAGATGATGACAACATTCCAAAAAGGCGAGAACAGAAACTGTAAGACCACTTGTGGCTGAGACTTGCCAGTCACATGTTACTTCTGCCACGTTCTCTTGGTCAAAGCAAATCATATGACCAGCTATATTTCAAGAAGTGGGAAAATGGACTCCATGTCTTGCTAAGAAAACCTACAAAGAATTTATAACCATATTTAAACTATCACACACACCTTATATTTAACATTCCCCTAACTGGTATTTATCATCTTCCTTAAATTTTTGATACTCCTAAATTTTCTGTTTTAATTCACGACCCCCAAGCCAGAAATCTAAGAGCAATTATTGACAAGCCTTTTGTGTTGATATATCAAGTCCAGTCGGTCTCCAGGTTCTGCCAAGTTTATCGCATCACTTTCTCTCAAATCCATTGTTTCCTTCCTCATCGCCTTAGCTTCAAGTTGTATATGCATCTTCAAACTGGAAGTCCAATTTTGCCTCTGTAATCTACTCTCAATATTCCTGCTAGGGAGATCTATCTGAAGTGCAAAATGATCATAATGCATCAAAGTAGATGTATATTCTTTTTTAAAAAAGATTTTATTTATTTATTTGACACAGAGAGAGAGAGAGAGAGAGAGCGAGAGAGAGAGAGAGAGAGAGAGCACAAGCAGGGGGAGCGGCAGGCAGAGGGAGAAGCAGACTCCCTGCTGAGCAAGGAGCCGGATGCAGGGCTCCATCCCAGGACCCTGGGACCATGACCTGAGCTGAAGGCAGACGCTTAATGGACTGAGCCACCCAGGTGCCCAATGTATATCCTTTTTAAATAAAATTATTTTTGTTGTCTGGCATCTGAATCTCATTTGTATGCTCAGTTTGTTTTACCTCTTGCTATTGAAGCTAGAAAGAATGATCACTGTTTTCCCAGCCTCTGGCTGCTGGGGTGCATAACCATCACCTGGGCTAGCCCAATCGGACATGCCTACTGCAGACCTTGAATCCAAAGCAAAAAGTGACAGCAACGTCCAGTCTCCGAGGCAAGAATGCCAGGAGTGGCCTCTGGAGTCTGGGGCTGAGGCAGTAGTGGTGGTCATTCCAGGATCGTCATCAGATGTAGGGTGTCAGTGTTTTTGTCCAAACAGTTTTAGGTCACGGCCCTGCTGTCTTTGGTTCCTGCCTCATTTCTGAGCCTGGTTCTCCAGTCTTCTACGTAATTCTGTGTGCCACCCAAAGGCTTTTCTATATATATATATATACATATATATATATATATATACTTTTTTCTCTTAAAATTGGCGAGGATTGATTTTTGTTGCTTACAAATCAGAACTTTGTATACTTCCTATGTTTTTGCTTCACATCTCTCAGTGAGTCATTCATGAACTAATTCTGAGTAAACATGTATTGAATGAATTATCGAACCTGGTTTCTGACTTCCAGGGGCAAGCTATCTATGAAGGGAGAAGAGACTCAAAAGCATGAAGAAGCTCCATGATATTGTTGCCAGTATTTTGGAGTTGGATAAATTATCAGTGACTTTATGAGGTGCTCTCTGGGCTTTGGTAGATGTTCTATGTTGGTGCTGTTAGAGAAAGACCATTCTATGGGCTTGGCCCTTAGGGCTAGCATTTAAGAGATTTTAAGGGCATGTAAAATTATTTTAATTTTAAGAGAAAGAGCACAGTGCTCTTGTTTATTAATAAAGTATTGTGTAGAAAGTATAATCAATTCAGCATGACACTATTGCACAATGGCCAGAAAAACAAACAGCTGAATATAGGGCCACTCTCTTTCTGTTTTAAATTGGAACTCATTTACTCTGACCCAATCATCTTGGCAAAATCTGGCGAGAATCAGTTAATTAATGACCACCATTCATTTATAATTCTAGCTGGCATTATGGAATGTCCAGAGGTTTGAGGTCATCTCCTTCCATTTCAGTTGATTTGTGCTGACCTAAATCTTCACTGGTAGAAAATACAAAGATACATGCTATTTATTGCTAAATAAATGCAACAGGTAGCAAATATAATAGTAGTTCAGAGAACTTTTATAAAGAGTGTCATTCCCTTTTCATTCCAGGCTAATATTGCCTTTCTATTCATTGTGCTTTGGAATATATATGCTAGTAACATTTTACGAAACGGAGAGATCTGAGAAAATCTATTAGAAATTCAAGACTTGAGCTGGGTTGTGACCCATTACAAAGATTTAGATATGGATATGCAGAGAGACAAAGGAGGTGGTTAGTAAGTGGGGAATGGACTGGGCAAGATATATGGAGGAGAAACTATATTTGGCATGTTAGAGTGGAAATAAAATTCCAGCTCACTTGAGGAGTATTAAAATAATGCAGTAATTAGAGAAGGCAGTGGGGAAGGTAAAATTAAGGATAAGGAATTGCCATTGACAATTTGTAAGTGGAAAAGGAATGGAGGTAATGTCTAGAAAGATTAACTTGACAGTCCTGTGCATGATGGCTGGAAGTGAAGAGAAACTAGAGTCAAAAGGGTAGGTAAGGTGGTTAGTGCAATTATTACCTCCTAGGGTTATTGTAATTTTCAGCTCTCAAAGATCCGGCAGCGAGTCAGGCAATAGGAATGAAAAAAAAGCAGTGAATTTTAAAGATGTTATGAAGAATACATTTATAGAATTTAAAGATAGAACATGGAAGTCAAGAGACAAATGAATGAAGAGTTAGAGAATTAGTGGTTTGATGGTTTCTCAGTGTAGAGAAGCATGGCCCCACTAACGCAAGTGAAGTCAGAAGAGGATAATTTTAAAGAAAAAAGACATGGAACACTACATCAAAAACTAATGACGTAATGTATGGTGATTAACATAACATAATAAAAAAAAGAAAAAAGACAAATCTGGTTGCAGATACATTGACTATGAACATCTAAGTGGAAATGTTCAAGTTCCATTTGTGTATTGTAGACTAAAAGAGGCGCTCAAGGCTTTAAACTAGCCTCATAGTGGAGATGGTTTGGTATGGGATGAAGGAACTAATGAGAAAAGTAGATCTCTGGGAAATGGTCATGCAGTGGCGATAGGAGGAGAAAGAAGAAAGCAAAGAAGACTGAGAAGGAGCTATCTGAAAACAAACAAAAAACAATGTAAAAGTAAAAATGGGATCTGGATATGGAGGATTAAGCAAGAATGGATACATTAATAGTGTCAAATGTTATTCCAGCATTTCCAAAACATCCTTGAGTTTATCACATTTATACCTGTAATATCTATTGCTATATGACAACATTTCTTAAAACAAAAACAGACATTTGCTATTATCAAATAATTTCTGGGGGTTAGGAATTCAGGAGTAGCTTAGATGCAATGTTTTGGTGTGGGGGTCTCTCACGAGGTTGCAATCAAAATGACAGCCGAGGTGATAGTTATCTGAAAGCCTGACCCGGCCTGGGAGGCTTTGCTTCCAAGACGGCTCACTCACATGAGTAAGAAGTTGGCACTGGCTGTTGGCAAGAGACCTTAGTTCTTCTCTGCATGGATCTTTCCACAGTGTACTTAACTGTCCCTGAAGCATGGCAGTGGTCCTCCTCAAGAGTAAGTGATCCGAAAGAGAACACAGGAGGAAAACCACAATGATACTTATGACCTTGGCTCAGAAGTCCCACTCCATCATTTTTTGCAATACCCTACTAATTAGACATGTCAGCCCTATTCAACATCAGAGAGGACTAGGCATAAGTATGAATATCAAGAGATGAGGATCATTGAGGGCACCTTAGAGGTTGGCTGCCAGAACATGACTCATGTTGTCACCAATCAGAAACTTAGAAGTATTTAGTCTTTCCTACAAAACTACTGACTTCTAACAAATCAAGTTGTTGGAAAAGTTCCTAAAATAATGAGAATACCATATCTTTTTATAATTATTTTTTTCTTCTTTCTGGTCCATTAAATTTCATTATCAATATATGCTCTGAACTTGTAACTTGGAATGCAGTATTATGAAATAATTGGTGAAATCCATGGGGTCAGTAACCATACGTGAACATTATCCTCCTTAATGAGACATTTAATGTAAAGCAGATGGATTAGTGATGTTTCCTGGCTCATTTGTTGATTATTAATGCTTGCTTTCCTTGTCTTCCTAAAGCATGTAATCTGCTTTAAAGGCACATTGATTTTTTTCCATTTTATTGTACTTTTATATTTATCCTCTTATCATTTTTAAATGCTCTTCCAGTATGATAAATAAGCAAGGTCTCAATTAATTAACAATCAAATTAATATTTTGTGAAAACACAGATGGCATTTTCAAAATAGGCCTTTCTTTTCAAATTTGAATGTGTAGAAGAATCACCCAAGAAGCCTGTTTACAGATGCAATTTTCAGGGCCCTACCAACAAAAATTAACTCATTAGGTCTGGAATAGGGCCCTGCAAAGAGAATTTTAAATGAGTAGACAAGATGATTCTGAAATAGGTGGATCCATAGGATGATAAAGACCTGTATTCTTTCTTTTTAAACATTTTTAAAATTTAAATTCAATTAATTAACATATAATATATTATTGGTTTCAGAGGTACAGGCCTGTGATTCATCAGTCTATATAACACCCAGTGCTCATTATATCACATGCCCTCCTTAAAGTCAATCATCCAGTTACCCCATCCCTTCACCCCCCTCCCCTCCAGCAACCCTCAGTTTGTTCCCCATGATTAAGAGTCTCATGGTTTGTCTCCCTCGCTGGTTTCATCTTGTTTTATTTTTTTCCCCTCTTCCCCTATGATCCTCTGTTTTGTTTCTTAAATTCTACATATCAGTGAGATCATAGGATAATTGTCTTTCTCTAATTGACTTTTCTCTTAGCATAATACCCTCTAGTTCCATCCACATCATTGTAAATGGCAAGATTTCATTTTTTGATGGTTGGTAATATTCCATTATATATATATATATATATATAATACACCCAAAACATGAATTCAATTTAGCTAGTGGACATTTCTGTACTGTTATTTCATTTCTTTTACCCC
>NW_027397067.1:30402268-30477774 GCF_003265705.2 Callorhinus ursinus
GGGGTAAAAGAAATGAAATAACAGTACAGAAATGTCCACTAGCTAAACTGAATTCAGCTTAGAGTGTGACCAAATTTAATGAATAATGTTTTGGGTGTAGCACAGAGGAGGTGCTCAGCAAATCATGCTCATTACTACCTCATTGCTACTAACCTGGAGTGTTTCCAGAAAGATTTCATATGAAATAAGTAAAAATGGGCCATAAGCAGAAAAATGGCCAGTACAATAAAACTAGTAGGGCATATTTGTGTGGAGTCAGTTCTTTTGTTTATAATCTTAAATAATAGGTACAAAGTGATCAATCATCTTCACTTTTATTAAGTCTTCCCTTTCATTATTCTTATTTTCCTTGGCTCTTTTTGTCTCTTTTAATATTGTCATATTATTATACATCATTTTATAAGTCCTTTCAAATAGCATTTGGAACAAGATAAGATGTAAATACAATAAAATGCTCTGAAGGAATTGTCTTGCTTTATTTTGTTTGCCATAAGGAAAATACTTTTATAAGTCAAGCCAGCTTTCAAAAGCTTGAAACTATAAACAAGAAATATGAGGTAAGGAAAGGTCAAATAATGGATAAAACCAAATCATGTAATTCGGATAAGATTTTTTTTTATGAGAGAGTAGAATTTTGTCAATTTAGTCAATTGTAGGCTTAACAGGAGAAAAGGTCACAGACCCATAGTGGCATGCACTTCATATAGTAAACTAAGAAACATAAGTGAATAATAGGGATTTATGGGATTCCTCTTGATTCTGACATTTCATTATTTTTATACAGAAATAGCACTTCTAGTGCATGCTTTTGGCATTATGTTTCTTCATCTTGCTCTGAAATAATATATACCCTGCAATGAGCCATCTCATTTTATAGTTTTCTGACTTCTAAAGTGTGCTATTTTCAGTTGTGTTTCTGAAAGTATGGAAAGGAATGGCATAAATATGAGATCGAAGACTCAAAACTGACTTCTTACAAATTATGTACACACACACATATGTACACAAATACACATAAACCATTTCACTAATTGGCATACACAGTTTTAAAAGAAATAACAAAATTAAAATGATAAGCCTTTATTCTTCCTTTTTAGCTGAGTTTTTTTACATCAAAAATTTAATTATGCTTTTGAACAGTATGATTACTTAAGAACTAGAGAACAGAGCTTCATTTGTAGCAAGATATTAATATGGTTCTCCTCCTTGCCTCTCAGTTTCTTGTTTAATATAGAACTTTGTCATAAGTGATAACAGCGCCCAGAATTTTAAGTAGGATGGAGAAAGTTTGTTGTATATGATAAAAATCTGTGGCCCATATATTATGATTTGGCTACAAACTCATCCTATGGTTATGACTCTGACCTCTAGTCTACCACTTCAGGATAGCAGTGGTGTAGTCAGATTGGACCTGGGATTAAATCTTTACTTTGACACTCAGTTGGAAGAGGTACTTTATCTTTCTCAGCCTCAGTTTCTCCATCTGTAAAATGAAGATGATGATGCCCATTTGGTAAGACCTTGAAGAAAATAAAATGAGATAATATATGTGATAAATGTTAGGCATTACCTCTCATAACACTTTCCAAGAATAGTTCAAAGGTTAATTGAATGAAGTTAGGGTGTTTAAAAATAAGAATTATTGAAAATTAGACTCAGAGGGAAAAGTGGTGATTAGATTGGCCAATGCCTTCTCCAAGTAAACGTCTTTGACTTTAGAGCTTCTGCTTGAAGACTGTCAGTAAAGAAGTATTCACCATCTGCCAGTGTAGTTGGCTCTATGCTGAACTGTTTTAATTACTACCACATTTGCTATGTCATTTTATGAATAAAATATTGACATGCTGCTTCTACACTCACATCGGAAAAGGAGATCACGTTCTTGCAATACAAGGCTGGGGACTTTACACTTGCAATGACTATGGTTCCCATGGCAAGGAAAATATGGCAACACCATGATATCTACATGAAATATTGCATGGCTGGGAGGGCATCCTTTATAAAACAGATGGTTCTTTGTTGAAAACAAAATACGATGATGGTGTTTGCATGCAAGAAATTTTATACTGTTTAATTATAGGAATCAAACTAGTTGTAACTGTTTTGGAGTGCAAAGCTTCTTCAAATCTGAGGGAAATTTCCTACTCTTGACTCTACATAATTGAGAAAAATGAGAGAGAGGTAAAATATCACTTTAATGAATACCATAATGATGCCCAGATCTATGAAACAAGACTGTGTGCAAGTTCCGACACATGATCCATTGTTAGTGTCACCTGTTGATCTGGTTTCACTATATACTGTTGAGCCAAAAAGTTAGTATAACTGATGCTATGTCTACTAGGCCCTTTCTCTTTAAGAGTTCATCTTTATTAATAATGCCTTGACATTTATCATTGCATTGTAACTGGACTTCAATGCAGTGGAACATTTCTTTAAACTTTAACAGATATGAGGAAAGAATGACTATCTTGGTTTTAGAGAGAGTATGGAGACCAAGTAGATTAGAAAAATCATGGGGGAGAAAGGGGAAAATGGGGAAGTATCTGAGTGAGAGGTACCTTTAGTTGATAAATGAAAATAAATGTCCTCTCTCTCAGTGACTGTCAACTTGGGTAATTTTGCCCAGGGGCATTTGGAAGGTTCTAGAGATATTTTTGGTTGACACAGCCTAGAGAGAGGTGTTATTGGCATGTAGTGAGTGGAGGCCAGGGATGCTGCTAAGCATCCTACAATGCACAGGACAGCCTCTCGTAGCAAAGAATTATCTGACCCAAAATGTCAATAGTGTGAAAACTGGGCACCCTGTAATTTGAAAGTCTGAATTACATCCTCTTATACACATTTTATGAATAGATATATCTATAAAAGTTGGACTTGTAATAAAGCAATTTTTATATTTTATCAGCATCATTCTTATGGGATTCTACTCAGATTGTATAATTTAAAATATAGTTTCTGAATTTTACGTGAAAATAAGATTTTCAGGGTGGTAAAACCTATCCTCAACAAATAGTAACCTCAGAACTGTCTTCCTCTAAATATAGCAGAAGAGCAAGAATATGCAGCCACCAAATTTGGAAATACCTTAAGCCCATTTATATCCCTGCAGATTCTATGACCACTCTGGGCAATAGCAGAAAAACCCAATCAACATGGGACACAGAGGTAATGGTAATATAAGTTGTAAATATCGGGACGGTAGTAAAGATAGCTAAACTGGGTTCAAAATTGGAGAAATGGCGGAGCTGGAGCAAATCAGCCTAGCCTGGGGGAATTAAGGCTCACGAGTTAAAAATAGGAAAAATAACTCCAGAAACAGAGCTGAAAGGAAATCAACGATTTTCGGGCCTTAGACTCTTGACCCCAGAATTCTCATGTTTGGTCAGTTATTACCATGCAACCATAAAATCTCAGTGCCATTCAACAATAAGTGCTTATTTTCCATGGGTCAGCTTGTTGGTGGCAGTTCGCTGATCTAGACTTCACTGGATGGCTCTGCTTTAATCTTCAGGCTTGGCTATGGTTGGCTCCACTTGTCTTTATTCTGGGGCAAACAGGTAAGCAGAAGAATCTCTTCATGGCAATGGCAGAGACACAGGAAGACAATTGCACGAGCGCATTTCAAGCGCTTGCCAATGGCACATCTGCCAACAGTCCATTGGTCAAAGCAAGTCGTGTGGGCCAGCCCAAATTCTAAAGTTAGGGAAGAATACTCCTATGGAGGTAGAAAGGGGAATGAATATTTTTCAACAATAATGTAGCTTTCTACTTCATCTATAATTGAGCCCAGCTTTTTTGAAGCAATATGGCTTTTATTTATTCAACTGCAATATCCTATTTTTATTCCTCAGGAAGAAAGGATGGTACAGGTAATGAGTAATGTCGTTGGATTCCCAGGTCTAATATTATCCCCCCTTTCCACCACTGATTACGGAGCTGAGCATATCAGTTTTCCTGCAGTCTCATCTCTCCCATCTGCTCCATGTAGATAACATTTGCTGTTGACTATTTTATGTCTTCCAAGAAGCAAGGTAACTCAAATTCGCTAGAAAACACTCAGTGGAAGGCAGTAATGAGGGACTCATCATTATTTAATTGTTTAGCCTCGATAATTTTTCTGTGTTTCCTTTGACGTTTTTCAAATGTTTTCAGAATGGACAAAAGAATCTGTCCAGACAAGCATTTGATGCTTTTCCTCATCTCTCTCTCCAAAGGATACTATTTTGAACTTGTTTAGCATTTTAGTGGATCCCTTAACCTTTCACCCTAGACTTAGCAAGTGGGTCTAATGGTTTAATTCTGTTCCCTGTGGATTCTAAAACTACATCATAAACTGCATCATGTTAAGACATTAATTATAATGTATTTTCACACCAAATTCAGAGTTAGGATAATGAAAAGTATAGGAAATAGGTGCTGGAGAAGCCAAAGAAATTTGTCAGTCTTGGCACTTGCTAATTTTGGTGTGGCTGGGTTAACTCCTATTGATGGAAATGGTATATACCAACAAAGGGGCTAAAACAATAGTTGAATTTTTAAAAATACCCACTTAAAATAAACTTGTTCTCTTTCCTGTGTAAGATTGCCACCTATATCGTTTATTTAATCTGTGACAAGTCTTAAGCACTATTGGTTTCTCCATATGCTATAATGTTCACAGTTTGGAATTAAAAGGAGTGTCTCAGAAAGAAGGATCTCAGTTTCTGAAAAGAAAGGTTAGTTGTAAAAGTCAGTCTGCTTTTCTGTTGCCTCATTTCATTTCCTGAATCAGTCCTGAACAGCAGGAAACATATTAATGGCCTCAGCAGGTTATTCTGAGGGGAGAAAAAAAAAATAGTTAGACTTTGTTTCCTCTACTCCCCACACAGGTGTGGTTATTGCTAGGAAATGTCATCACAAGAGAACAGGAGCCGCCTTGTGCCTGACCTGCTGGATCGCATGCCTCACCTCCACACCTCCCACCACACACATCGGAGCGAAGGTAGTGCCTACCTGGTGCTCACCCCATGTTCTGCCTGCTAGCACCTGAACATCAGGGTTGTCCCAAGGGATTTCATCTCCGTGGACGTCCACACCTCACTGGAGATCCCAGCCCTTTTGTTCTGCTACCTAACTGACCTTACAAAGGTTTATCTTACAACCAGGTCGATTTCCTCCATTTTCTTGTATTAGATCAAGGATTTCTTTCAGTCCAATTTCTAATATCATCGAGGTAGCAGAGGGCTTTATCTGGTTAAGGCATTAAAGTTTCCAATGAGCAATAACTTCAAGGAAAGGAAAAATGTAGATGCAAATTCCAACACTTCTCACAGTCGTTATTTGATGAAAACATCATGTTATTAGAAGTCTTAAGTAAATCAGTGGCTAAGTGAGTCTTTCTTATTTTGTGAGCTGGAAGTGGGCGAGGAGGGAACATAATGGCTAGTGATAATATGACATCCACTCTGTCGAATTGTAGTGGCCTGTCATCAAAAGATAGTACTTATATTTCTTGTCCTCTAAATAGGAGACAAGAAGAAGACCTGAGCAGAGAGCTATTACTTACATTAACAAAAAAAAATCTGAGTTTCTGGTTTTCTAGTTGAACTGGAGTAATAGTTTGTTATTTTACTAAATAATATTCACCAAGAATATATTGTACATAGTGCTCTCTTGCTTCTCTAATTCTTTTAGGTATCTGTGGTTTTATTTTATCTTTCATTTATAATGATATTTACTTCTGTTTACTGTCCACTTTTTCTTGATTTGACTTACTGAGAGTTTCTCTTTTCATTCACTTCACTCTATAAATATTCTGAGCACCTATATTAAGTGATTGATTCTAAATTTTGTCGGTTTTCTAACTCATTAGTTTTTGTCTTTACCTTTATTCATCTTGTTTGCTGCTTTCCTTGAACTTCATCTCTTATTGATGTTGTGGTTTACTTTATATTAGTTTGTTTGATTACGAATCCTTTTATGCTTCTTTAATGAAAATGTTCATTTCTGTATTTCATCTTTTTAAAGCAATAGTAGCAGTTAATGTTATCAATTTACATCTGAATATGTTTAGAGATGTAATCGACATATTGCTCACTTGGTCTTTATTACATATTCCTCTTTTCTAATAGTGAGCCCACACAACCTTTAATGAGTATGAACCTAGGACCCTACAGTCCCAGCTGATTAGACAAGGGTGGGCATCTTATTCAACTGGACCAATCATATTTTTCTCACTTGAAGATCGGATTTGGAAAAGTGACTCCAGTCAGTGTCTGCTAGACTCCAACTAGGATTTAAGAAAAAGTCAGAATTGGAACGACCATGTTTAACCCATGATCAGCTGGAACAAAAAAAGCTAGGCTGCAGGTAAGCCTATGCACAAAGAGAGGAAGAACAAAGAGACTATGCAAGTTGAGACAGAAAGATAGAGAAGGAGGTCGCTTTCATTCTTGTAAGATTTCCTGTTCCTTCAGTAGTTTGGTTTCTCTTCCAGACTTTTGTTTCCATTTTACTTAAGCTAGCCAATTAGTTTATTTTCTTGCAACAAAATGATTCCTAACACAGTAGTTCTTTCATTTTATTTTAAAACAATGTGGTCATTTTTTTCATTATTTTAAACTTAAACAAAATTTTTAAATAGTGTTTGGTTCACATGTTAGCTGTGGGAAAACTAGCCCATTATTTCATCTATCTGTGCCACAGTTTATCTGGCAACAGTAACTCGAGTTTTCAGTACAGTTTCTGGATTTCTCTGCTCCTTTCAATAACATTCGTGATTATTTTAATGAAAAGAAGTAAGGTGTTTAAATGGAAAGAGCATGTATTAGTTTCCTATTGCTGCAATAACAAGTGAATGTGACCCTGGGGGCTGAAAACAACACAAATTTATTACCTTACGTTTCTGTAGGTCAGAAATCTGAAATAGGTTTTATGGACTAAAATCAAGGTGTTGGCAAGGCCTCATTTCTTCTGGAGGCTCTAGGGATAGCTTACCTTTTCTAGCTTCTCAAGTCCACTTAAATTCCTTGGCTGTGGTCCTTTCTTTCATCTTCAAAGCACATCACTCTGAGCTTTGCTTTCCTCATCACATCTCTTTTCTGCTTCTGAGCTTCCGCTTTCTTTTACAAGGACGCTTGTGATTGCTTTAGACCCACGCAAATAAACCAGGATAATTTCCTCATTTTACAATCCTTAACTTAATCACATCTGCAAAGTTTCTTTTAGCATTTAAGGTAACATATTCATAGGTTCTGGGGATTATAAGGTGGATATATTTGAGTGGCTATGACTCAGCCTATCTAAGAGCATTAGATTAGGGGCAATTTATTCAATGTCAGTGCTGTAACTTATTAATCTTAAGCAAGTTACTTAAATTCAGTGGGTTTCAGTTTCTATATCTGTAAAGTAAGGGGCTTATATTAATCACTTTTTACAAACTCTCTTCTTAGGCTAAAATTCTTTTTCTAGGCTACCATGGATAACACATAAAATAACACTACATTGCCAGCATAATTTTGAAGATGGTTATTTTTTCTCAAGAATATTTTACTAATTTTAACTACTAGGTTTCTTAATTTCAGGCAAGCATTTAAATGTTCCTTCTCATTTAACACGAACAGCATTCTGCTTCACTCTATATAATCATTTTGTACTTTCTTAATGACAGTGTTCCTCATTCTTATTCAATACTTCCTTTCCTTTCTAATGCTTTTCCTGTTCCTTCCCCCTCATACTACCCTACCTCCTAATTCTCTTAGCTAAAAAAAAAAAAAAAAGTTTGTAAGACCATCTAATAAATGGTGTCTTTTTTTTTTTAAAGATTTTATTTATTTATTTGAGAGAGAGAGAGAATGAGAGATAGAAAGCACGAGAGGGAAGAGGGTCAGAGGGAGAAGCAGACTCCCTGCCAAGCAGGAAGCCCGATGCGGGACTCGATCCCGGGACTCCAGGATCATGACCTGAGCCGAAGGCAGTCGCCCAACCAACTGAGCCACCCAGGCGCCCTAAATGGTGTCTTTTAAGGATGCTTATTTTAAGTAAACATCCCATTGTTTTTTCCATTATCACTAGCTGTTCTCTAGTCCCTACCCACCCATGGCACCAACAGGACATGAGTCAGATAACAACTTCTTATTTTTATTTTTTAAGTAATTAAAAAGCCACTGGGTGAAAGCAGAGATAGATAGCAATGGTTAAAATGTAACATTAAGGAGTTAGCGTGCTAAGGTTTTGTTAACAATTACAAGATTTTCTCATAGTGAGTCTACTAGATTAGCCAGTCTACTATCCAGTACCAAGGGAAAGGGGAAATAAAGCAGGCACATTTCAGGGGAGGCGGGTTGTAAAATATTCAGACAAGAACAATTGTGAAAGTATGTTACAATGGAAAAACTTAAGAGGGAGCTTTAGAATCAAAAGAGGGCCTAACTACCAAGAGGCTGGCTATGGGCTCTGAATAAATCTCCTTCACTGCCCCATCTTGCCTGGAGTTGGTGGGAATATTACATTGTCCATGGTTTCCCATGGAATGTCTGTGAGAAAGGGCCGTCATATAAACCTCTGGTTCTCCTATTTAAATCTTAAATATGAACTAGATAATCACAAGCAACAAATTAGACAACCTAGAAAAAAAATCGATAAATTTCTAGAAACACAAAACCTACCAAGACTGAATCATGAAGAAAGAGAAAATCTGAACAGACCAATTATTACTAAGGAGATTGAGTCAGTAATCAAAAACATCCCCAAAACAAGGATCCAAAACTGAATAGTTTGTTAATTTTACCAAACACTTAAAAAAGAATTAATACCCATTCTTCTCAAAATCTTCAAAAAAAAAAATAGAAAAGAACACTTCCAAACTCATTTTCCAAGACCAGCGTTATCCTGGCACTAAAATCCGACAAGGACATTATAAGAAAATTGAATTACAGGATGAACATAGATGCAAAATTTTTCAACAAAATATTAATAAATTAAATTCAACAGGACACTAAAGAAATAATACACTGTGATCAAGTGGGATTTATTTCAGGAATGCAAGGATGGTTTAACATCCACAAATTAATGTGACTAATTTTTAACAAAATGAAAGATAAAAATCTGATCATCTAAACAGTTGCAGAAAAAGCATTTGACAAAATTCAACATCTGTTCATGATAAAAACTATCAATAAATTGCTTATAAAGGGTGCATACCTCAACGTAATAAAATCTGTACATGACAAACCCACAGCTAACACCATATTCAATATTAAAAAGCTGAAAGCCTTTCCTCTAAGATCAGCAACAAGACAAGGATGCCCACTCTCATAACTTTTATTTAAGATACTACAGGAAGTCCTAACCAGAACACTTAGGTAAGATAATAAAGAAATAAAAGTCATCCAATCTATTTCTATTTGCAGAGGATGTGATACTGTATATAAAAAATTCCAAAGACTCCACTAAGGAACTTTTAGAACTAATAAACTAATACTAATAAATTCAGTAAGTTGCAGGATACAAAATCAATATACAAAAAAAAATCAGTTGCATTTTTATATGCTAAAAATAAGCTATCAGAATGAGAAATTAAGAAAACAATCCCATTCACAATTGTATCACAAAAAATAAATACCTAGGAATAAATTTACCCAGGGAAGCGAAAGATCTGTACACTGAAAACTATAAGACATTGATGAAAGAAATTGAAGAAGACACAAATAAATGGAAAGATACCCCATACTCATGGACCAGAAGAACTGATGTGAAAATGTACTTACTACCCAGAGCAATCTACAGATTCAATGCAATTCCTGTCAAAATTCCAATGACATTTTTCACAGAAATAGAAGAAGCAATCCTAAAATTTGTGTGGAACTGCAAAAGACCATGAATAGCCAACCCAGTCTTGGAAAGAAGAACAAGGGTGGAGGCATCACACTTCCTGATTTCAAACTATATTTATAAAGTTATAGGTGTGCCTGGGTGGCTCAGTTGGTTAAACATCTGCCTTCAGCTCGGGTCATGATCCCAGGGTCCAGGGATCGAGTCCCACATTGGGCTCCTTGCTCAACAGGGAACCTGTTTCTCCCTCTGCCTGCCACTCTCTCTCTCTCTCTCTCTGTCTCTGACAAATAAATAAAATAAATAAAATCTAAAAAGTTAAAAAATGGCCAGAGAAACTGAATAGACATTTTTCCAAGGAAGACATACAAATGCTGAGCAAGTACACGAAAAGATGCTCCATATCATTAGTTATTAGGGAAATGCAAATCAAAACAACAATATTACCTCACTCCTATTAGAATGGCTATTATAAAAAGTCAAGGGATGACAGGGTTTAGAAGGATGTGGAGAAAAGGGAACCCTTGTATACTGTTGGTAGGAATGTAAGTTGGCACGGACACTATGGAAAACACTGTGAGGTTTCCTCAAGAAATTAACAAAATAGAACTGCCATATGATACAACAATCCCACCTCAGGATATATATCTAAAGGAAATGAAAATAGGTTATTGAAGAAATATCTATACTCCCATGTTCGTTGCAGCAGTATTTACAATAGCCGAGATATGGAAACAACTTAAGTGCCCATCAATGGATGAATGAACAAAGAAGATGGTATATATACACATACATATACAAATATATCTAAAAAAGATGGAAAGCCTGCTGTTTTCAACAACTTGGATGAACTTTTAGAACATAATGTGAAGTGGAATAAGCCAGACAGAGAAAGACAAATATGGTATCACTTACATGTAGACTCCAAAAAAATAAATAAAAGCAAAAAAAAAAAAAGAAGTCAAGCTCATAGACACAGATTATAGAAAACTGGTTTCCAGGGTGGAGTAGAAATAGGGAGAGGTTGGTGAAAGTGTATAAACGTTCAGCCATAAGATGAATAAAGTTTGAAGATTTAATGTAAAAACATGGTGACAATAGTTGATAACACTGTACTAGTATAATTGAAATTTGCTACCAGAGTAGAACCTAAAGTTCCTACTGAAAAAAAAAAGAGTAATATGTGAGGGGATGGGTGTGTTAATTAACTTGATTGGGGGTGTCCTTCCATAATGTATATGTATATCAAATCACTACAATGCATACTTTAAGTATCTTATAATTTTGTATGTCAGTTATTTCTCAATAAAGCTAAAATTAAAAAAAATTATCAAGCTTATAAGAGTAGTTTGAACTTCTATATATTAACTATTTTTGCTTCTAAGTGTCTCTTAATTTAGCAGTTTCCCAGCTCTGTCAAATCATAGTGGCCTTTCATCAAAAGATCTTACTTGTAGAGCCAACGTGTCTGGATCAGTTACACCCTCTCATCCTTCCTTTAGATTAGTCTTTTTTCCTCACAAGTCTTTATAGAAAGTGATTTTTCTTCAGCTGCTTGAAAATGTTACCATCATGAACATATTAACATAGAATATATCATCTGGACCATGAACCAGGAAGAAATCCAGGCTATATTTACTGTTATTACTCAGTATGGCTGTCCTGCTCACTGCTCTTTTAGAAGAGCAATGACAATATTCTTCCCAAACATCAAGAATTTATGGTTCAATAAAAGGAAGGTATAATTAAGAAACTTAGGTATCAACATTCTGAAAGTAAGCTAAAAAGTTTGAGGTAAATAGGTATAGATATTTCAGCTGCTCTTTCTCCAGAAACGTGTCTTTCCCTGAAAAGTTTCTGTAGACACTCAGAGACTGAAATGTCTGATCCTTGTTGCCCAACTGCAATCAACTCACATGTGGCCTTTTTGGGAAGAAACTCAAGCAGTACTCCAGCATGAGAAAACTATTCCCACAACTATCAAGATGTTACTTTGCAGCTCTAATGGCCACAACTAATTCTTCCAAGGAAATTATGTTTTTATGGAGAAATTAAGGCAAAAAAATTTTTTTGAAGAAAATCCTGAAGAACTTGACAGGACTCATGTAGCCAGTTAATTCTGAAATGTAGTTACAACCAGGTTCATTGTTCTTTCTTGACTACCTTTATGACCAGATGTTTGACTGAGTCTAAGTTTTAAGGCATGCAAATTACAGGAGGCTTCAGAATGCCAATAATAGCATGCTGGGGTTAATTATTGACTCAGAAGGGAGAATGTCAACTACTGAATCATCAACATATCTCTTGCCACACCTGGGGTTTTCTCTGGATGATTTCCATCCAAGTGTTGACAAAACTTGACCTTGGAGAGTTGTTAAGATTTGTTGGGACTATGGCCAAAGGTGTTTACGTGCCAGTAGGACAGGCTCCATATTCATTAGCCAGGTTATTCTGCTCCACACATGGCAAGAAAAGTACTTTCTGAGTTTTCCACATTAATGCTGATTGAAAGCTTCCAGACAAAAAGGCTCTTATTACTGTAATCCCACGCAGTGCCCTGGATTCTATCCTGATGTAAACCTTGGTGTGTAGGTAAGTCGAAAGACCAAGGCTCAAAGATGGGTCCCCTAGGAAGGATAAGCGTGCCCATTTCTTAAAGTTAGAATACAAGCCCACAATCAGAATACTAAATTTATATCTTCTGAATGGTCTTGGCAGCAATCCTAGCGGGGTGGGAGAGTGCATTCTTTTCCAGTTGAATTAACTGGAGCCAAAAGTACATTTCTGACCCCAGCTGTGCTCCTGATGTGTCTGGGGAAAGGCACTTAACCTAGAGTCTCCCAATTCTCCTTGGAACATAAAATCATTAAGTAACTGACCTTGAAGGTTATTGTGAGGAATGATGACATTTTAAGAAGGCTTGTCTTTGGGAGAAAGGGCGCTTCACAGCAGTCTCAAAGGTCTTGGTGCTTCCACAAGGGGTGGTAAATAGAATAAAGAGAGTGGAATAACAGTCATAAAAAGAGCATTATAGAGAAAGACTAAATAATGTTGTCTAGCCTGTTAAAACCTTTTCTTGCTGTTATTATCTATAATTTCTAGGTCAATTATGCTAATGTCAACCCAGGGCCTAACTGAGTTAAGGAAAGAATACAGGAAGAGTTGTATTGACGTAATGTCAAGAGAAGGGTGGCATGGGGTATGGAAATGACTCCTCATGCCTCCATTTAGATATAATAGCTTGCTTTGGTGCAAGCTTCTAATAGGGCTTGGTGGTTAATCATTTCCCTGTGGAGTGAAACTTGTGTCTCACTAGATCACAAATCCCAGAGATAACCAGTTTTACAAGATGTAAGTTTGATAGCAAACTTTAAACAATTCTCCAGAAAGTATCCTTTGAAAGAGTTTAGAAAATTGGTCAACAGTAAAACAAGATGTATGCTTTCTGCATGCCAGGTCAGGAGGAGTAAGCTCTTTAGACTTAATCATAAATTATTGTCAGGTCATAAAGCAAATTCAACAAGATGAACAGAAAATTTCTAATATAAAAAATGAGATGTATTAATTTTAAAATTAACACGTAAATAAATTATCCTGCCCCATTTTTCCTCCAGGAAGTCTTCATAACCCAGGAACAAAGATTTACGCATAATTCCCCCCCGCCCCCAGTCCATGATGACACATTCTCTTAAACTCAGGTATGTGGGTCTCAGCACAAATAAATTTCCCTCCATGCAGAAAACTATATGGAGAGAGTAAAGAATTTTTCCCCAGTAACTGGAAATATGAGACAGTCAGTAGGACAACTAGGCCCTTCCTTTTGGAATCGCTCTGTCTTCCTTTCCATGGGGCCCATCATTGGTGGAACTTTATCTGAATAGGCATAAGTTTTTGTTGAATCTTGTGTAAGGGAAAGGGATGAGCAGCTTTCCTTGATATGTCAGCACCATGTTGATTCAATTTTGACATGTAATGTAGTAGGCAAAGTATGCATTCCTAACTGCAATTTTTCTGCAGAGCCCCCATGTTCAGAGTGAACACCACCTACAAATGTCTGGGTGCTGTGGTTGGGGAGATAGCTCCTTGCTCACACCTCGCTCTCAGAGTTATGATGGGTAACATTTGGGCGGATAATCCCTACACCCCCTTAGCCACAATAACTAGTTGTTCCAGCCTCTTTCTCTCCCCATCTCCTAGCACTATGTGGCAACGAAGTCGATGTATTTCCAAGAAGTCTAAGCTCCATTCTCTGATATCTCTCTGATGCCCCAAACCTCCACAGGTGTGTTTAGCTTCTTTGTTATTGACTGTAGATTTTCTTCTTGGGAGCAATTTACCATGAAATGTCCATTTCCCATCCAAGCAAAGCAAAAAGATGTGTACAAGCACAAAATAGTAAAAGTTATTGAAGTAGAAGATGAATAATACATTACAGAATATTACAGTTAATTGTACGAGGAGACTGACCTAGATCACATATTATGACTTCAAATATAGGGAGGGAGAAGAATAATAGAGGAAACTAGGTAATGCATGCTGATCAACAAAATTTTATTCTTAGAATTGATAATGTGGAGAATTTGGTTAAATATCTCCTTAAAATTTAAAGCAGCCGGGGCGCCTGGGTGGCTCAGTCGTTAAGCGTCTGCCTTGGGCTCAGGTCATGATCCCAGGGTCCTGGGATCGAGCCCCACATCGGGCTCCATGCTCTGCAGGGAGCCTGCTTCTCCCTCTCTCACTCCCACTGCTTGTGTTCCCTCTCTCACTGTGTCTCCCTCTGTCAAATAAATAAATAAAATCTTTAAAAAAATTTTTTTAAAGCAGCCAGTGGTGTAAGACAGAATTAGAATAAAAAGGTAACATGAAACCTGTTAGTTGTAATAATCAATTTAAAAACTAAATGACCCTATTAAAAGAGATTTTCAGATTGAGTCAATTAAACTATTCTGTTTACAAGTAGAATTTTGTGAATGAATAGTTGAAAACAAAGCTATTCATTTAGAATAAAAGCACAAGATGAGTAAGGACATAGCAGACAAATACAAACACAAAGAAACCAGATCAGCATGAAAAAGGGCAGAGGGTCCTTTTAGTCAATGTACAGTATAGCTTGATTTACTAATTCCAACATTTTCTGAGTGCATCCTATGTGCCATATACTCTTCTAGATGCTGAGGATACAGTGGTGAGCCAGACAGATGAAAGTATAAAGGAAAATAAAACAGGGCAAGGGGATAGAGAATGATATAGAGGTTAGGGTGGAGGGGATGAAGATATAGTAAAGAATTATTTTGCCTAAAATATGTAAAGAAAACCACTGATAGAAATAGAAGGAGAAATAGAAATACAGTTCCACTACATCTCCTTTAATACATTCACTCACTTTTTGACAGACCAACAGGTAGATATAAAAAGGTGATATAGAGAACTTTAACAATGTGCCATTAATGATATTGACTTATTGATGTATAATGTACACAATTTCTGTACTTTACAAAGAGAAATCACTTTCCTCAGGATCTGTGAGTATTTTAAAAAATATACTACCTACTATGTCACAAAAAAACACAGTAAGTTCTCCAAAGCAAAAATTACACAGGCTATGTGTGTAATAAAATTAGTCTTTAATAAAAAAGTATAACCCGAAGACTGTGAACATTAAAAACTCCCTTATATAATTCTTGAATAAAATAATTTAAGTGACAATGGAAAGTACTACATGTTATAACATATGAGAGGCAATCAAAGAAGTATCCAGAGACAAACTCATATCATTGAATGTTCTCATTTATAGGCAAACCAAAAGGAATACAAATGACCTGAAGCCAGAGTTTCCCAGAACTGGTGTCCTGGGAAACACCATGTCACAAAATGTTAGTAGTATACTGTAGAAAGTATACCAGCTGCAGAGAGGGTACTATTCTATACAAAGTATATAAATCATACTTTACTATTCCATATCTTATTGAAGTATACCATACCCTAGAAAGTGTTCCAGGGTAAAAACAATTTGGAAAATGCTATGTTCCAAAAGCTATACAGTTTTTAATTTGAGACTTCTTCAGTATCTTTAATGGGATAATGAGCATTGTAAAGCACTAAGAGGAAATGTAATATTCAGTTTTCCAAACTATTTGATCAGAGAAAATTTTTTTTCATTGTATACATATTAACATCTCAGAGCAAAGCTCTTCTCCTAGGAGTTATTGGACAGTTTGGTAGTCAGGGTCAGGGTCCCCAACAAGAAAATATGGAGTCAGGACAGCTCAAATAAAACATCACTGACACCCTGTTTTGCAGCTTAGACAGGACCACACTAACATTCTGCTTTGCGGCCTTTACAGAAATGACTTCTGCAAAATGTCCTAAAACAAGGCAGTTAACCACAAAGCATTTGTCCCTATCATGGGCAAGGGACAGTTAGGACATAAGCCCCCAGATGTCAGCAAAAAAAGACCATCAGCACGTTGACAGTAACCTAAGAGGTAGACAGATAATGACCAAAGCCCTGATTGGCACGATTCAACATACCCTGGTTCCTTAACATAGTTCTGCAAAAGAGCTCATAAAAACCCCTAAACTTAGAGGAGATCCAGGGGCAACCCACTCGGGCCCCACTCCCTCTCCTGGAGCTTTATACTATCACTCAATAAACTTTGCTTTGCTGCCCACCACTCTTCGTCTGGTCTACCTCTTCGTTCTTGAAAGCAGTGTGACCAAGAACCTCGGGCACTAAAGGCGGAAAATGCCTTCAACATTCTGAGTAGTTTGGGAAACATAGAGCTGAGCATTCAATTTAAGAAGCATTAAGAAAGAAGGAATAATAAAAGTGAAATAAATCAAAACCACAAACTGTTCAAATTAATAAATAAATTCGTAATCTGGTTCTCTAAAAATAAAATAAAATGGGGGGGCTACACTTGACAAGCCTAAATGTAGAAAAATAACAAAACCACATTTGATAATAATAAAATTGAAATACCAATGAATCATTTTTGAGTAAACTATACATTGCTTAAATTAGCTTGAAAGGAACACAGAAAGTCAAGAAAATAAATATTGTGATAGATTTGGGGGGAAAATCACTTAAGTGCCTTTAATAAAAGCTCATAAATTACATGATTAGTTACTTTGGAGCCGCAGCAGATATAAATGTTTCCAGAGAATAGAACATCATGGAAAACCTATCAGTTCATTTTAAATGGGCAAAGAGATCAAAAATTTCTATTTTGGGCAAATAGCTAAACAATTTCTATGTAGGGGCATTTGGGTGGCTCAGTAGGTTAAGTGCCTGACTCTTGCTTTCCGCTAAGGTCATGATCTCAGGGTTGTGAGATCAGACTTGGCTCCAGGAGTGGAGACTCCTTGAGATTCTCTCTCCCTCTCCCTCTGCCCAACCCCCACCTCTCCAAAAAAAGAAAAAAAAATTTCTAAATAAATTATTGATAACTATATCTCTCATTTGAAATATATATAAAGATAATTCTATTTATATATTTATTTAAATATTTATTTTATAAAAATATTTACATACTGTTTATTAAGGAATGCAAGCATTATTGACAACTAAGGGATTATTAACATAATCCATCAATATCAAAGACAAAAAAGGTGATAAGTTTGATAGATGTTGAAAAGGCATTTGAAAGGGTTCAAAATCAATTTCTGACCAAAAAGCATTTAGTTGTTTTAAAACAGAAGAATTCTTTCTTAACAGGACAAAGAATATTATCTCAAGTTCAGCGCAGAATTTTCTGATAGGCCAACTAGATATGCATGTAGAGAACCAAAGCATTTGATAGTATTTGCAAAACACCCAGTGAAGTAGCCACGTTTAGAAAATAGAATTTCTTGACAATATTTTACAAGTTAATGCTGGTTCTGTTTATTTATTTATTTATTTGAGAGAGAGAGAGATAGCGAGAGGGAGAGCGAACAGAGGAGAGGGGCAAAGGGAGAGAGAGAAGCAGGCTCCCCACTGAGCAGGGAGCCCAATGTGGGCTCGATCCCAGGACCCTGAGATCATGACCTGAGCCGAAGGCAGATGTTTAACTGACTGAGCCACACAGGCGCCTCAAGATTGGTTCTGTTTTGAATTGCATATTGAATCCTAACCTTTTCATACTTAAAGTGTCTCTATGTCTTTAAAGGTTGCTTAATGCTTAAACAATTAGCATTCCTATTAAAGTAAATAACAAAACAGTGATAGCCATCAGCATTTGTATTTGAATAGGTCTGCCAACGTAGTAGAACAGGAGTAATAAGAGACACAATTACGAGATTCAAGGACGCAAGATTATCATTTTATGCTAACGATATGGGTGTTTACTTTGACAATGCAAGAAAGCAATAATAAAAAATTGTTAGATATAGTTAAAGACTTCATTAAGGTGATTGATTATAAAATAAAAATACCAAGTCATTCAGTTTTCTATTTACAAGTTTGAAAACATAATGGGAATAAATCTCAATTACAATAACAAACAAAATTATAAAATCATCTTGGCATAAGTCTAATCAAAAGAAGGGCTTATCTAATTAAAATTATATATTTCTTTCCTCATAGATGTAAAAGAAGACTGACTACATGAGGTCATATACCTTAATTCTCGAGGGAAGTTTTTTAAAATTTTATATATTGTCAATTACAACAAATTACTGGTACAAATTTCGTGCTAATCCAATTAAAGTATGGCTAATTCTTAGATGTATCTGGAAGAATAAAGTCTGTTTGGATTAAATATTTAAAATAATAAAAAAATTAAAATTGGGAGAAAATGAGAGGACGTCTTTTAAATAAGGTAGGAAATTGAGAAAAGCTATAAAGAAAGTTTAAAACAGTTTGACTACACAAAAAATTTTTAAATGTCTTATGGCAAATTATATATTAAAAACAAAATGAAAGTTATAGAGAAAGAATATTTACAATGCATATTATTGATAAAGGGTTAATTATAATATACAAAAGGCTTCTATGCATTTATGAGGAAAAAACCCCGAATAATATAAATAGGTAAACCAAACAAGTGGACAATTCATAGAATTGTATCATATTAGTATTTAGCCACAAAGTACTAATTCTTGTCTATTATATTAGTCAAATTAAAGAAATGATAATACCTGGTGCCTGCAAAGATTTGGACAAAACAGTATTCCCCAGACTTCTGGCAGAAATGCGAATTGTAACACCCTCTTTCGGAGGAAGCAATCTGGTAATATTTATTTCCAGATGTTACCCTTCAACCTAGAAATTCTATCCCTATGAACTTATCACATAGAAACAGAGCTTTGATACCATAGGATACATGCTTTAAAAAAACTTTTCTTACAGGATTGTTTGTAGAAGAAAAAGGTCAAGGTCAGTGATTGTCCATCAATGGGAAAATAATTGAATATATTGTGGACAATCCATGTATGGATTTTATGCAACCACAAGTGAGAATAACTTAAGTCTATACCTATTGAACTAAATTTCTATTATTCAGTGAGAAAATCAAGAGGTAGAAGAATGCTTACAGACTCTACTTGTATGGGGCAGAAGCTAATAAAAAGCCCAGTATATGAGAGTGTGGGTACATACATATTTGCAACTTGAAGGAGCACAGGGAAAGAGGAGGAAGGACATTCACAGGCTGCTGGTGGTCAAGTTGAAGGTATACGGAGCAGAAGAGAAGGAGAATGGGAAGTAGGGTTTTAAGGAGTCTACAGTACACCGGAAAACAGTTCTGTATTAGAGAATATAAAATTCCATCTACATTATTGGTTCACATTGTAAAAATTAAATCTATGCATGAACTAGAAGATAAAATGAGTGGATTAAAACATTGATTTTCCCAGGACTGTTATTTCAAAATACTGAATTTTTGAATAAAGAAAGAAAAAAGAAATTCAGTGAAAACAGCCAGGAAAACTGAAATAACAATAAAGAAGGGAAAAATGTCATAGCCTGTGAATTAAAATATGCTTGTGCTGGTTGGGCTTCTTCAGATGCTAGTTCCACTGATAGGGAAATCAAGCTGAGGCCCAGGAAAGGAGAAAAGGAAATGATCTCTGAAGGCCTCAAGAAGATCTAACATGTTGCTTATTGCCATTCGGGGTAGAAAGGTGGCTTTGGCCCACTGAGAGCGCAGAATTCTAGTGTCCTCCATGCTCAGCGACATCTCTATGCCTTTTTCTGTTTCAGGGCAATACAACTGAGGTTTCATTTTCAGAGGTGGTAGTTTCCATCAAGCTTAGCATATGGGTGGGAGCCAGCCAGAGTAAGACGAAAATTCTTCATGTGGAAGTAGGGATATACCCCACCGGGAGATGCCAGGGACCAGCAGCTGTGCCTCCATTGCTTTCATAGCCGTTTGTTCTTGACTCCAATTCATATGGTAACGTAGATGTACTTGCACCCAGATGAAGACCACCTGGAAGAATCCCCTGCCCTGGAAGAATCCCTTGTCCCTTTCCATGCCCCTATTCTTCTACCTTCATGCTCCTCAGAGTGCCCATTCATTATACTACAGAAATAGTGTTGTGCCTTGCAGTTGGTTTTGTTTCTTTTTTTTAAGATTTTACTTATTTATTTGACAGAGAAAGCAAGAGAGCACAAGCAGGGAGACCAGCAGAGGGAGAGGGAGAAGCAGGCTTCCCACTGAGCAGGGAGCCTGATGCGGGGCTCGATCCCAGGACTCTGGGATCATGACCTTGAGCCGAAGGCAGACGCTTAACCGACTGAGCCACCCAGGTGCCCCCTAGCAGTTGGTTTTAAGGCATATTCCCTCACATTGTTTATAGGTTGTTTTCATCTGTTGCCCAGACAACACAGTGACAGACATGGGCTCCCAAATCAGCTAGGTCTTGAATTTCAGAGGGGCTCTGTATATCATTAGGGGTTGCTGGTCCCCAATGACTATGCAGTTCTAGTATTAGATGTTCAGGAACTTGGACCCCACCCTCATAAATGAATGACTTGATAGAAGGCTGATAACATGTCTTCAAAAAACTCTCGTTCCTCTAATTTATTATAGCAAAGTCTTCTCATAAGTAAAGCAATATGTCTCAAATTTATCTTCTTTCTGGAATTTACTAAATGCTTTTGTGTATTTCATGCTTTGTGATATGCAGCTATGTCTTACAGGCAAATTTTATGCATTCCAAACTTTATACTCTTCATAAATATTTTAATTCAAATAAAGTGAATTTCAGTGTTATTTTTTCCAAGACCAAAAATATAACTATTAATAATTTCCGACTTTATTAGTGTTCTCTAAATATCATAAACAAATTAATATTATAAACCTTGGTTTAGGTTGTTAATTCTTGAAATGGCTCTAGTTTATATGTGAGGAATTTTTGAAATTTAAGAAAAATATTCGGAAAAATAGTTCATTTTCTTCGAAAATTGCTTCTCCAATTGTGTATCTCTGTTGTGTTTTATCTACCTGATATTTTTTCTACATTCTAACTGCCTAATTTATCATCTATGGCTTGTCACAACTGATTACTTCAAATATCACTCTTTTGTTCCACCAATTAGAAATGCTTGTCTAGATTCCGAAGCCAACTATCCCCTGAAGAGAAAGGTACAAACAAGAGAATCACAACATTTTTTTTAAACGTTTTTTTTTTCCTTTTTTTTCCACTTTGGCTGGGAGATATGTACGCTTAATAAGGTTCATAAATTTTGGTTTCCCTCAGAAGGACCAAATCTAGAAGGGAACTTGAACACTAATAAAATCACTTCAGTTCATGTGAAATACTCCAAATTTTGTAAGTCATCCTAAATTTATTCTCATTAGCAAGCAAATGAATAAGAAAACCCACCTACAGACAATTTTAATTTCCTTAAGGGTGTTTTTTTGTTTGTTTTGTGATGAAGCAACCGAAAATCTCTTTAGTAAAACAGAGGTACTGCAGATATAACCCTGCTCTGGTTCATTCACTCAGAGATTTTACAAACTGAATACAGGCGCCTGGGTGGTTCAGTGGGTTAAGCCTTTGCCTTCGGCTCAGGTCATGATTCTGGAGTCCCGGCATCGAGTCCCGCATCCTCCCTGCTCAGCAGGGAGTCTGCTTCTCTTCTGCCCCTCCCCCTGCTCCTTCTCTCTTTCTCACTCTCTCTCTCAAATAAATAAGTAAAATCTTAAAAAAAAAAAACACTGAATACAGAGGTTTTCCCTTTCTTCTACATTCTCCCACCCCCTCATTTGGAACTTAGTTTTTTTTTTTTGGAACTTAGTTTTGAAAGGAAATATTAAGAGACTGTGCTGAATACTAAAGTTACAATTATTTTCTGAGTTCCACCCTATAATTTTTTTTTAACCAAAAAACTATACTAGAGAATTGGTATGGTTTAGGAAAATATAACAGATAAATTGAACCCACTTGGATTAATTCTCAGATGTTAGTTCATTAGGAAATATATTTGCAAATCAAACATCTTCAAACCTCTAAATACTGTTGGATACGAAGCTATGAAATACTTCAGTAGTGAGGTTCCATAGTGGAGTGGTTAGCCCTGGACTCTGAAATACTTCAGTATATATCACATGGTTACATCGATTGGTATCTTAAGGGCACTAACTAGCATCTTTAATTGAATGTCTTATTCCTGCCCACAGAGCCAGTTTAGTTTGGAAGCAGTCTTCTCAAGACTGGCTACCTCTCAGTATCGCTGGCTTTTGGTTCCATAAGCTTATTTTGTCTGCAGATGATAATAATTCCTTTTTCTCTTCCTCTAGCTTTTGCTCAAAATGAGGTCTTAGAGTTCAGGACACCTCAGCGACTCAATACACACACCTTTTTTTCTTGTTTGAATCATTCATTTTTTTCTTACAACTATTAATTGGACAGCAACTATTGGGCACCACTGTGTAGGGGATTTAAGATAGTTTTAAGGATGCAAAGGTAGTTTCTTCATGATTTTTTCCCAAGAAGAGTTGAAGACTAATAAAGTGTATAAAAGCCATGTCTATGACTATTACACAAGCAATAAAATGACAAGGACATGCGAAAGGGAGGGGTGAAATCTTAAGAGTCAGAGGAGGGAGCACCTGCTGTCAGCAGAAGGATTAGGGACGGTTTTCTGGAGAAGGTGAAGGTCAACTCTCTCCTCAGCTGAAACATACTACACATGCACATAGATTCACACACAAATCACAATGCTGCATTACTTTTTAGTTACTACCTTAAATACTCTCTTTCCCAAAACCAAGCTACCTTATTTAAATCATGAACCTGCTGCATCCATTGTAGACTGGTTTGCCCTTCCCACTGTATAAATGGCTCCATCGAAGTACCAACTGGTCCCCTAATTGTTACTACCACTAGATTCTTTTCAAGTCTGATTTCATTTGATCTTTCTCTCCCTTACCTCAAACACTCTTGACCACTTCTTTCTTCTTTTGACTTCCTAAATAGCACCCTCTCTTGATTCTATTCCCCCTCCAAGCATTGTTCCTCAGGATTCTTTCTAGCTTTTCTTCTAAAAACTTATTTAAGTATTGGTATACCTCAAATTTCTCTGACCCTCTGAGCCATTCACTCTGTATGACCTCCCTGAATAAGCTCATTCAGTCTGATGGTCTCAGTTAATATCTTCACCTAAACTCAGACATATGTTCTGGGCTCCAAAGTGCTATAGGACATTTTCACTTCAGTTGACCTAAAGCCCCCTTGTGGCTGGAGTCCCTGAAAAAGTACACCAAGAATTTGTGTGTAGGATGTTTGTTAGGGAGTACTCTTGAGAACATCTTTAGGAGAAGTTAAGTTGTAATGCATTCAGAAAGCCTCAGGTAACTCCATGAGGAGCTCTGAAGCTGGGATGGTCCTGCAATCTTGTCCTTGGTTGGAACGAAGGGGCTGGGCCTTTGTACCCCTGCACTGACCAGCAATGGATGCAGGCTGCCCCTAAAAGGGCACTTTATGTTGGCGAGAAGTCTTGTGCTCCCGGCAGCAGAGAGTAAGTCCTTCAACCCCAAAGGGGTATCTGACAGCACACACAATGTTTCCTACAGGCACCTAGAGTGTCTATAAAACTGTACCCATTATTTTCCCCATAAATGTGTTACTTCTCTTGCATTTCTAGGTTTGTTGAATTGATCTCCTATCTAACAACCCATAGCAGATCCTGGGGGATCACTGAGTCTCCTCACTTAGTTCTCACCAGTAGCTACTCCAAAATCCAAATCTTGGAAAGTTACCTAAGGCTTTCCAACCTCCATCCTTAATTTTTCACTTATCTTCTTCCTCGTCTCCCAGCTTGTTGTTAGGGGCCTAATGCAGACATACCATCTCTCACCTAAACATCTGCAGGAATGCTACTGTAGGTTCATGTCTTGCATCCTTCCCATCTATCATCCTCTTCACCTCCGAAATAATATTTCTCCAATGTAAAACTGACCACATCAGTCTTCTGTTTAGTCAGTGGCTCCCTATTGTCTTCTGTATAATCAAATTTCTCATCATGGCATGAAATTTCTCCGGCCTCATCTGAAGCCCACAATTCAGCCATTCAGAAATGCTTGCAGTCCTGCAAGTATATCAGACTATGTCATATCTCCCTGCCTTTGATCATGATGTTCCTTCTGCCTGGAATATTCTTTCATCCAACTCCCTTGCCACTTGAGAATGCCTATTCATCTTTCGGGTCTTATTTCAAGCAGTAGCCCTCTGTGAAACCTTTCCTGGCTTGTTTTATCCCCCTTGAATCATCCCATTCTTTATTTATGACCCCACTATGTCCCAACATACTGCTATCTTTAAATCTATAATTCGTAAATGCCTCCTTTGTACCCAAGACTATCTGTTCTACTCTTTGTGTCCTCTTAGAAGGCAGAAATTATGTCTGCTTTACTCCTGAGGAGCATGGAAGAAAGCACATTAATTAATGATGAATGAAAAGATTGTTAAGTAGAGGAGAGGGGCCCATTGCTAACTGACAGGATGATCTGAAAAATGAAAAACCCAACAAACAAGCTTGGTTTTGTGACTTTCTTCAATTATGCCCCAAAGCCTCACAACAGGAAGGGAAGAGATAATGCGAAGTGCTCAGGGTAAAGATCTGAAAAGTTGGGTCCGTTGGAAGGATACAGTATAGAAGAGATCAAGGTCTCTAGTGAGAGCCATACAGAAATGGTGACCCGTAGGGAGTGGTCTGTGTGGGAGACAAAAGAGCCTGCAGTCTGCTGGATGGGCTGTGTGCATAAGTGTCCCCAAAGCTAGAGGACGAAAAAGGCAGAATCGGTACTAGAGAGGCCATGGGAAGGGGAGGGGGAAAGGAAAATTTTGGAGCTCAAAATTTTGGAGCTGAAGCAGTTTGGGGTGATGAGAAGGTTCAAGGTTCAGTCTAAAATTTAGGTTGCTTAAGGCAAGAGTAATGAAGATAAAGGTTGTTATCACTAAAGAAACTGAAAAATCTTTGAAATCAGGAACCTATGTGGGTTTTTATTTGAGTGACCATATATATCCTGGTCTTTTGGCCCCTTTCTGAGTTATGCTTGCTATTGCAGCATAATTATGAATAGTATTTCTCTCACTCTCAAGTGTCCTTGTTTGAGTGATAAATTATAGTCACTCTAGTTATTATTAACTTCCCCAAACACCATGATAATACTTAGTGTAGCTAAGATAATTTTCTGGACTTTTGGAGAAAAGTTAGGCTTTCAAAATTAGAATGTTCACAATTAGAATTAAAATATTGTAGGGGATTTAAGAAATAGTTATTGCAATTTGCCATGGGAAAATAATAATAATAAATGCATTTTTAATTAAAACATGTCACTATTAGAATTTTTTAATTTTGCATTTATACACAAAATTTTAATTTTCTGCAGTATGGGTCATACATTTTTTTGTTTTTTAGAATAGAGTGCATTAAAACAAATAAGTAAAGTTTAATGTGTGTCTTAATAATTTATACTTAAAGAGGAGTCCGCCAACTTAGAGCTGTTTCAAGTACAATTGCTCCATTGTATAGAGGAAAGAACACAGGATGAAAATTAGAGGATGTAGTTCGGCTTCTTACCAGCTAACACGAAAATAACCAAGTTAATTATTCTATCTAAGCCCATTTCCTCACTGGTAAAAGGGGATAATAATAGTCATCTGACCTCTCAAAGGAGTTGTGGTGAAGACCAAATGAAATAATGGAAAAGTCTTTTAAAAACTGTACAAATGTAAGTATACCAAATGTCCTTTCTAAAAACAAAACAGAAACAAAAATAAAACAAGAAAAGGAAAGAGAGCGATTCCAGGTGAGTTGTTAGTATCTTTGTTTTTAATTAACTTGAATATTTTTATATAGAGAGCTAACATGTTTGTCACTGTTAATGTATAAACAAATGAGTTGTTCAAGATTTAAAATTCATTTCATAAAATAGAACGTAGAAAGAACACTGGGAATAACTGGAAACCATCGTTATCTTGTTAGAAATGTGTCTTCTCATTTTACGTGAAAGACAGAATAATTAGGGAACTGAAGTCCTGATGAGAAAATGAGATAATTTTTGGAGACAGAAATATCTAATTCACTCCTTTATAAGTGTTTTGCCTATTAAAATACCTCAACCTAACCATCAGAAGGTCAACCATTTTATAGATTAATTCACTCAACCTCTGTCAGAGGTTAGGAACTCTCTGGTGAGAACAGCTGTTTGTCATTTGTCTTTCTACATCAAAGACCCAGGGAGATTCTTTAGTAAATTAGGAGGTATTAAGGATATGGGATTAGTTCCTGGTATAAAGAAAGTGCATACTACAACACTCATTTCCCTATAACAAAGGTAGGAAATAATAAACATTAATTGGAGCAGTAAAGCTTCCTAGAAAATCTGGTCTAGGACATTTTATTCTAGGACAAACTTATTCTAAGTTTGCAAATATGTCAAAAATTGTAGGTAAAATACCACATGGAAGTTTATAGGGGAAAATTATTTTTCATGCAGAATGTAGATTTTTCTGAGAGTAAACTTAACTTTAATTATTAAAAAGAGGCAAGTTTATTCTTGTACCCAGCTTACACTAAGTTCGTAGAATAACAGGAAAAGAATGTAAATATTTGTGAAAATGGATATACTTCCTTAAGAAAATGAATATATTTTAAATTCCAACTATGGTCTAGGATCCATGCTAGGCATATTACGTGAATAATGGCATTTGATTCCCATAGCAATAAATGAGGTAGGGGTAATTCCCACCCTCATTTTTCATAAAGGGAAAGTAAGACAGTAGCTAGGTTAAGTTAGAAGCTTTTGGGCAGAAATCTAAAGGTTCGCCCTGCCCCACCCACAGGATTCCCTGGTTATTTTAATCAGACGCTAATCTAGGTAGTGCTGTGAAGAGATTTTGCAGTTGGAATTAAAGTCTCAAGTCAGCTGACCGTAAGACATGGAGATTATCCAAATGGGCCTGATCTAATCACATGAGCCTTTAAAAGGCAGATTCAGACATCTAGAGAGAATTAAAGTTTGAGAAGGATTCTGACTTGCTCTTGGAGCTTTGAAGATCCAGAAGCCCTGCGAGTGTAGGCAGCCCCGACAAGCAGAGAGCGGACCCTGGCTGATAGCCAGCAAGTGAACAGGGATGTCAATCCAACAACCACAAGGAAATGAATTCTCTCTCGCCTCATTGGCTAAGAGCCCACGCTGGCCAACACCTGGATTTTGGCCTGGTGAGCCCCGAAGCAGAGGACCCAACTGAGCCATGCCAGACTTCCGAACTGCAGACTGTGAGGTAATAAATAGGCGTCCTTTTAAGTTGCTAAGTTTGTGGTAATTTGTTACAGCTGCAATAGAAATCTAATACAGAAATTCAGAGTAAATAACCAGGAGAGCTAAGATTTAACCCACTCAGCATAAAGTATAGTGATGAAAATGAAGTGAGCAAGACCCGTACGTTGATTTGAAGAAATTTCATTAATTTATTCGTTCGTTTGTTCATTCGTTCATTCAGCAACTACCAAATATTTTTGGACTACCTTTTATATAACAGGCTTAGCTCTATAGAGGCTACAGAGATAAAAAAAAAAAATCTAGTCCCTTTCCTCAAAGAGTTTACAACTTAAGGGTTCGGAGCAGGCAAGCAAATGAGTTGGCACGGCACAATATGTCTCTTAAGTACTATAAAAAGATAGCACAGAATCTTTTAGTCTGATTTCTTACCATGTTGCCAGTGGCAGGCATGATAATGGGCCCCCAAAGACGTCCGTGTTCCAATCCCCAGAACCTTTGAATACACTGTGTTACAGGGCAAGAGGAAATTGAGGGTGTAAGTGGAATTAAGGTTGTTAACCAGCTGACCTTAATAGAGGGAGAGAAGTCAGGATTCTCCAGATGGGACCAATTAATCACAAGGGTCCTTAAAAGTGGAAAAGACAGTGGTGCCTGGGTGGCTATAGTTTGAGCGTCTGATTGTTGGTTTGGGCTCAGGTCATGATCTCATGGGTTGTGGGATTGAGCACCCCCACCCCACTCCATGAGCTCAGGATGGAGTCTGCTTGAATATTCTCTCCCTCTGCCCCTTCCCCCCACTCTCTCTTTCTCTCTCTCAAATAAATCAATCTTTTAAAAAAAGTGGAAGAGAGAGGCAGAAATGTAGGTCAAAGTGAGTTGATATGAAAAGGACTAGACAGGTCAGTGCTGGCTTTGAAGATGGAGGAAGAGACCACAACCCAAGGTATGTGGGGAGCCTCCAGAAGCTGGAAAAGACAATGAAATGGATTTTTCCTTAGAGTTGCAAAAGAGAAACACCTCTTCAGATGTTAGACCAGTAAGACTCATTTTTGGACTAATAACCTCCAGAATTATAAAATAATAAATTTGTGTCATTATAAGCCAACAAATTTATGGGACTATGTTACAACAACAGTAGGAAGCTAATACACTGCCTGAATTTCCCTAACATGAGATGAATTAAAATAGGAATAGAGAGGGAGAATGCATTAGGTTTATTTTATTTTAGCTAATAGTCAACAGATAGTCTCTAAACATTGGGAGCATTTGAAAAAAAGAAAATGAGTGCGAAAAGCTAAATCATAAGAGAAAAAACAAATTTCATCAAATTAGAAAATTCTGTTATGAGAACTATTAACATTTTTTTTTTTTAAAAGCTCAGACTGGGAGCAAATATTTACAAACATAAATTGGATAAAGGACTTGTATCCAGAATATGTAGAACTCTTACAAATCAACAATAAAAAGACAAACAATACACTTTAAAAATAGGAAAAATATTTTAAGGGACATTCCAGCAGAGAAGACACACAAATGACTAATAAATACATGAAAATACATTTAATATCATTAGTCATCAGGGAAATGCAAATTAAAATCACAAGGAGTTACTACTATCTGCCTAGAATGACTAAAATGAAAAAGATAGACAATGGTAAGTGTGAGCAAGGATGTGGAGCAACCTCCAGTCTCCTACATTGGTGGTGCAAATACAAAATGGTATGACTACTTTGCATGATGGTTTGTCAGTTTCATATACATTAAACATGCACTTAGCACCTGACCCAGCAATTCCCTTCTAAATATTTATCTAAGAAAGATAAATGTATAGATGTCTGAATGAAGATCTGGATATAAATATTTATGGCAATTTTATTTATAACCCCCAAACAATCCATCAGTTAGTGCATGGATAAACAAAGTGTGGTCCATCTATATAGTAGAATACCACTTGCTAATAAAAAGGAATGAACTGATGTGTGCAACAGTATGGGTGAATCTCAAAAACATTATGCTATGTGAAGAAAGCTAGATTCAAAAGACCACATATTGTATGATTCCATATGATATTCTAGAAAAGGCAAAACTATAATAATGGAAAACAGATCAGTGCTTGCCAGGGGTGGGGGGCTGGAGGGGTAATTGTAAAGGAACATGAAGGGACTTTTCGGGATGACAAAAACGTTACATAACTTGTTTGTGGTGGTGGTAACATAACTATATATACATTTATAAAAATTCATTGATCTGGGGGTGCCCAGGTGGCTCAGTCGGTTAAGCGTCTGCCTTTGGCTTAAAGGGTCATGATCTCAGGGTCCTGGGATGGAGCCCTGCATCGGGCTCCCTGCTGAACAGGGAGTCAGCTTCTCCCTCTCCCTCTCCCTCTCCCTCTGCCTCTGCCCCCAACTTGTGCTCGCTCTCTCTCTCTCAAATAAATAAAATATTTTAAAAAATCATTGATCTGCACATGTAAAAGGAAAAATTTTATTGTATATAAAATATACCTTAGCAAACCTGATTTAAAATTCTCCCTCCCTCCCAGAGAGCCTGGTGGTTCAGTCGGTTGAGCACCCACTTGAATTTGGCTCAGATCATGATCTCAGGGTCATGAGATCGACCCTAGCCTCAGGTTTGTATTGGGTGTGGAGGCTGTTTAAGATTCTCTTTCTCCGTTTGCCCTCACCACTTCAATAAATAAATAAATAATAAGTAAAATAAAATTCTCCCTCCTCCCAAAAGAAAATAAGCACATAGCACGTAGTTTAAATAAGGAGATCACCAACCTTACAAATGTAAGCTCTCTCAAGAAAAGATGGCTTCTTAAATATATAAGGGCAGAACAACCATATAGGTACAATGCTTTACAATTACTGCTTGTGCATTAAAATTTAACTGTAATGTATATTTCCTTGTCTGGTCTATTGAATCAATGTAAAACTTAAAGAGGGATATTTTAATTAGATATAAGATTCCAGAGATGAATTAAGATAGCTGGAAAGAAAAACAAGAAAAACAGAAAATGTGCTCATATCATCTTCATAAAAAAAATGCACTAGGATAAACAGTTTGATGTACGATGACTAGAACATTGAGAATTACACAATAGTTTGCTGAAATGAGTCTAATTTATCTCACTCAACATTCAGGAATTGACTTTAAAAAAAACTGTTTTACTAAAAAGAGAAACATTTCTGTGCTTATAAAGTGCACTAAGCTCCTCAGAGAAGAATACTAAGTACAGGGTAGTATTATTTCATGAGCATTGGGCTTACTTTGACAGTCATTAGAGTTGTTCTGTTTAAAATTGCTGGAATTGCCTCCATAAAGTGCATCTTTTGTACATGTATTTGTTAATTCATTAAAGACACGCGCTCATTTTGGGAGATGCCATTTTAGAGATATGGCCGTTGAACTTGTGAGAAGGCAACTACTTTGCCCAAATTCCTGAGTGCCATCTGAGGCCTAGAAGGGATGAATAGCAACAGGGACTCCTGGTGTGGTACCTTCTGCACCACACAGGGGCTCAGCGACTCTCCATGGATTATTTACATGAGAGAGATTTTTTTGTGTGTGTGGGCTTTTTTTTAATTTAAATTCAATTAATTAGCACAAAATGTATCATTGGTGTCGGAGGTAGAGGTCAGTGATTCTTCAGCCTTATATAATTCCCAGTGCTCATTGTATCATGTGCCCTCCTTAATGTCCATCACCCGGTTACCCCATCCCTCCACCCTCCCCCTCCAGCAACCCTGTTTGTTTCCTGTGATTAAGAGTCTCTTGCAGTTTGCCTTCCTCTCTGATTTCGTCTTATTTTTTTTTCCTCTCTTCCCCTATGATCCTCTGTTTTGTTTCTTAAATTCCACATATGAGTGAGATCATGTGATAATTGTCTTTCTTACATGAGAGAGATTTTTAAGAATTTTATTTTGTGAACAGTTCTTTTGAGGAGGTCCTACAAAGGGGCCTGAAGATTGTAATAGGAAAATCATTAGATTAGAAAAACATTATTTTATTTATAAATTTTACAATCTAAAGGGAATAAAAAGGCCCAGTCCAGTTCTTTGTTAATATCCTTCAATTGCAACATATTACATTCGTAAATGCAGTGCACTTCTCACTGTTTTAATAAGCATCTCTGCCTCTTCCCTTGGGGGTTTCTGGTTGTCGTCAATAGCTATAAACTGTAAAGATGTGATAGGATGTTTCATCTCATTAAGATGCCATGCAGCCAGGATTCCTTCGTCCTCCTTACATCTGATTTGTGCTCCTCAGATATGACCTTTAAGGCCTTCATTGCTTTTCGCACATGTCGCATGTCTCAGGGGTACATAATTAAGTAGGTCCCATGTCTCGTATTGCATATTAGTACATGCCTTTCAACATACATTTGCTCCATTGTACTATGGGAACATTCCCTTTTTCATAAGACATTCTTGCAGAAGTTCTTGGCATTTTGCACAGAGGAAATGACACTTAAGGTCATTTGGGATTTTATCAGTCATGAGAATAATTGGCCTCATATTTTCTAAGGAGTAGAGTCTACTCAGACTAATTGTAGTATTGCCTTAGGCTTGTACTTCATGGGGTATAGAAGAGCTCTCAAGGATCATAGTTGTGGGGGTGCCTGGGTGGCTCAGTGTTAAGCATCTGCGGGGGTGCCTGGGTGGCTCAGTGTTAAGCATCTGCCTTCAGCTCAGGTCATGATCCCAGGGTCCTGGGATTGAGCCCCACATCGGGCTCCCTGCTCAGCAGGGAGCCTGCTTCTCCCTCTCCCACTCCCCCTGCTTGTGTTCCCTCTCTCACTATCTCTCACTGTCAAATAAATAAATAAAATCTTTAAAAAAATTTTTTTTAAAAATTAAAAAAAAGGATCATAGTTGTGGTTATACCCTTTACCAACTAAAGTATGTTAATAATGTTTGAATAATGCTATCCATAAAGTGTCACAACGAAAAATAAAAAACAAACATTTAAAATACAACTTGATAATCTTTGACATTAAGAAATTGGCTTACATCAGTGCATATGTACCTGGTAGGGTTTCTATTGATTCCTCTTGGAGATGGTATTTACTGTGCACGCTGTGGGATTTTCCAATCAAATGAGTAAATAAATGCACATGCTTATTTCTGCTTAAAATAATTTTGCTTTCATAACTTGAATAACTGAGTGTGAACTTTTAGCAACAAGATAAAATTTCATTTTGCTGACTATCATTACTGAATAGTAAAAGATTTAAAATATTTAGTGCAAGTAGATTTTGACAAAAATCAGGATTACTGGCTCTGCTTCTCCACTCCAGCATCACAGTCTTTTATCCTTTGAAAATCAAGTTAAGTTTTCTCCATCTAGGAAATCAACTAGCACACTCCTAGATGAAGCATTTGTGTCCTAATGAATAGGCCTATTTAATTAAGTTGGATTGCATGACTAGTGACTTGCTCCTTTTAGAGATGCTAATAAAGAGACATCAACAAAACGCAATTGAGTTTTCACATGATGATCATGTTAAGAAATTAACAGGAGATGAAACGGTGGCAAAGAAGACACAAAAAACCGTGCAGAACAGAGATTCTCAGATTCAATGTGCATACAAATCACGTGGTGAACATGTTAAAACATGGATTCTGATTCCATCACTCTTGGGTAGAGCCAGAGATTTTTTATTTCTAACAAACTCTCAGGAGATGCCCATGCTCTTTGGTGGGAGGGACCATGTTTTGAATAGCAAGTTTATAGACCATCACAAAATGATAGTTCACCATTTATCTAAGTAGTGTGGGTTGGCACATAGTTCTATGGCACCACTCAGGGCTGAGCTGCCTCCTTTTGTTGTCCCTGAGGAAATCAGAGCAATGCACTGGGATACAGAGTGTGCCTTCTGGATTAAAACATGCCAGTTTGCCTTGTCTCTCTTTTATTCCCCTGCTAGAACTGAACCACGGCTATTGACTTTAGGAAGAATGGTGCTGATTTTATACTGAAATATGTTGATGGGTGATGGTGATGGGTATGTGTGGGCTTCAGGGTCCTATGGACACAGTCAAAAAGGGTGATTCACTTGGGAGAGTGTGGGGGGCTGTGCAGAGTCTGTGTGTGTTTGTGTGCCTGCTTGTGGGTGCCCATGTACTCACTTCCACTCGTGGTTGAGTACATACTGCCGTTGATTGTACTCAACCTTCCATTTTCCCCTGAGTATGTGGACTGATGCTTTCATTTCCAATCTTATTGAACACAAAGACCTCCTTTTTATTTTAAATTGAAGTGTAGCTGACACAGGTGTTTCAGGTCTACAACATAGTGATGGGACAACTCTATTCATACTCTATGCCTACCACAAGTGTAGCTACCAAGACCTCTTTTGTAATACAAAAGATGTTAAAGAATTTTATTATCCAGCTGAAAATTCATGATCAAAACCTTTGAATTAAATTTGTCCTTAATTAATCTTAAGACTATCTACATAAATTTTGGGGGGAAACATCCCAAAACCAAAATAAAACCAGTATACCTATATGAGACATAGTATTCATTCAACCTAGACAATAGTTTCTCTTTGCAGTTGTGGTTTGGGGGACAAGAAAGATGATTTGGCTGACGGACCTCTCACTTCCCTATACCACATTTAGATCTCCTTCTGTTTTGTTCTCCAGGATGACTAATTTCCTTTGAAGAATAGAGAGTCTGGAAAAACTGGAGATAATGAACTTACACAAAATTCAGAAGGACCTGTGGGCCCCAAAAGATTTATATATATTTTTTCCTTTCTTAAAAATTTTTTTGAGTATAGTTGACATACAATAATTAGTTTCTGGTGTACAACGTAGTGATTCAACTTCTCTATATGTTATGCTCTGCTCACCACAGGTGTAGCTCCCATCTGTCACCACACAATGCTATTAGAATATCATTGACTATATTCCCTATGCTGTACCTTTTATTCTCGTGACTTATTCATGCCAGTTCTCTGTACAGAAAATTAATATGTAAAAGTAAGATATAAGGAATGTTTAGTTTTTCTTTAACATAATAAATGATGAAGGACTGACAAAAAAATATCAAAGATTCTGTTTCAAATGTTCTTACGAATACTTCAAGATTTTTTTTTTTTGGTTCTTTCTATTTTCTATTTGTCTGGGTGATGTTTCCTTATAAATAAATCAACAAAGCTGAACAGTGATATGTAAAGGCTTATCATCAAGATTCTGCTAACAACTGAAGAGATTTCCATGTTTTGAAATAGAACGAATCAGTTTTCAATCTGTGATGTGTTCTCCATAACCAATTTCCATTTCCTCATAGTGACTTGGATACTGTTTTCACCATCCACTGTTACTAATGGCCATGTGACTGAGTTCTAACTAATGGAAGGTGGGAAGAAATGTGTTCCTTTTCTAAGACTGTCATCAATAACTCCCCCACAAGTCTGCATATGCTTTTCCCCCTATTTTGATTGGCTGCAAAGGGAAGAGCACTGAGGGAAGGGAGGAGCCACACATGGAGAGTCTTCATCCACGATTGACCATTTAGAAGGTGATCTGAAAAGGAAACTCAACATTGGACTGTAAAGTTAGAGAAAACTAAACTTCTACTGTTTGAAGGCATTATACATTTTGGATTTATTTGTATTGCAATAAGGCTACCCTAAGAAACACAGGTGAAAATAGGAAATCAAGTCTTGTTTTGATGTCCACCTTGGGGAGAGGGACTGGGTCTTCATCTTTGAATATTTGGCAGATTGCCTTGTATTATCAGGTGCTCCATAAACATTTGCTGAAAAGATGTGAATTTGGTCCTACTCTCCAGATCCTGCTCTTTTTCCTGAGCCAGTTACCCAGAGGTGAGAGTCTAAGAGCTCACGTTCCACACAGATCTGTGTCCAGGAACAGTTGGGGCTACTCCACTTTTAAAACTCTTCTCAGGTATACTTTGCCTAAACCTGTTGCAAAGGAACTTTTGCATGAATGAATTCACCTGTCAATATTTCTGTTTTTGAATGACTTCCTTTCATCCTAATCTAAAAGATACTTTTATTTTAGCAGTAAGAAAAGGCTACTATCACTTATTTGGGAATAATGTCTGTTTATTGGCTAGGAAGAAGGAGGAAAGGATTCCTTGTATTATAAAATATATACTGGGCTTAGTTTTAATCTTTGAGGAATTTTTACTTTCTGGGAAGAGAGGGGAAATTATCTTCTATGATTGTTCCTAGAATCTTCTCTTCATACTAAAGAAGTCATGATAGGCTGCTGAATCTTTCTGTTTCTTGGAGGACCACCCTCTGGCTGTGGTGGACTATCCATAGGAGACCTTTTACTCTGAAGATATTTTTTATACATCAGAATAGTGATGTGCCCAGTTTTCAAAAAAATATTTAAGTTCGTAGTTAATTGTATTAGGTACCTAAGTATATGTATTAGGTACCTAAATATTTAAGTTCCTAATTATATTAAATACCTAAGTGTCGTCTGCTTAGTAGAAATGGTTCCTACTTTTTGTAGACCTGTTATTTAGACAGAAACAGAAACCACTAATGTGGACTTAAAAATAACACAGTTGGGGGGCCTGGGTAGTTCAGTCAGTTAAGCGTCTGACTCTTGATGATGGCTCAGGTCATGATCTCAGGGTCGTGAGATCGAGCCCTGTGTCAGGCTCCATACTGCAGGTGCAGCCTGCTTGAGATTCTCCCTCTCCCTCTCCCCCCTTCCCTCTCAAATAAATAAATAAATAAATAATAAATAATAAATACATAAACAAAACACAGTAAAGTCATACAAGTGTCAAACAGAAGAGATGGCAACACTTAAAAGGAAAAATTCTTTTGTATGGGACGATGAAAGCACACTCAGAAAGCATGCCAAGGAAGAGAGGATACATACCTTGTTTTGCCTGATTATTGCTCTTCAAGGAGTCTTAAGCCAGATGTCTCTAGAATTGTGAGAAAATACGTTTCTGCTGGTGTGAGTCCTCAGGCGTGTGGTAATTTGTTAGGATAGCCATATGAACTAATGTATCTCCCCCGCTGTAATGTAAACGGCTGGAGAGGAAGAGATTGTGTTTTGTTTATTGCCGTACTTTCCCAGGCATAGACCCGTGCTTGGCATGAAGCAAGTACTCAATACTCAACCGTCCTTGTTGATGGATGAGAAGAAATAAGGAAATGTAGCTCCAGCTTATTCAGAAGGTGTAATTTCCTTTTTAGCTTTCATAGTCATTATGAAATTGTCCGTACCACAGAACTGTTTTCTGGTTTGTCCTCATTCTGAGACAGTAGTGTGTAGAGGTTAAGAGCCGAGGCTCTGAACTTTGACAGACTTGGATTAAAACTCTGGCCATGGAATCACTGGCAGGTGTCATAGTGAACAAATTAATATTCCTAAGCCACAAGGAATTTCTGCATAAGATTGTTGGATGGATTAATTATGTATATAATTATATATGTGTATATAATTCCTAGCTTAGTGCTTGACCGTGTTAAGTATATAGTAAATCACTATTATAATAATAATGAGTTGGAATTAATAGGGAATAAACTGAAATTTTATAGACTCAAGTATCTTTTAATTTTAAGTTGCTTTAAAATGACATCCATCTAGTATAACATTTCTTTACTAAGAATTTCATTCAAGGAAACCCTCTGAAACCAGAAAATTCCCTACTATGGTATTGGCAGATCTCTCTGTACCCAGTATAAACTATGAGATGCTGTATTAACTATGTGCAAAGTTCTGGGAGTTCCAAGTTATAAAATAAATTCAGCCACATCTGATGGGCCTACCTCACCCACTGTGTCAAGGAGACTGGACAAGCAGCTGGCCTCTTGGTTCTTAGCCCTTTGGCTTACTGTGCCATGATCTATCAGTTTTACTACCTCACAAAAAGAAATTCTCTGTGCGCTTTATGTTGTGATTCAGCGCCTGAATATCACATATTGATATTGTGTGTCACTCAGGGATACAACATTTCAAAAACACAATTATTCATTTGCATAAATTAGCATAACATTGAAAGACAGATGAAAGATCTTGAGCTACTCCATCACCACTGCAAATAAAATAAAATAAAATAAAAGTGAAGGAAGATCTTTAAGAATATGTGGACGTGTTTAGATAATTAAACTGGGGAGTAGTGCCTGAGAAGGAGGCAAGAAAGGTATGTCTTTAGAAGGCAAGACAAGTGTTCTTGATCTGTTTTATTATTTTGTTCATTGAACATAAAATATTTATTAGACTTCCATAAATTCATTCTTAACCTCAATCCCCTTAATTTTCTTCTAAGGTATTATATTTCTCAACTGTGAGGTAAAACAGTTTTGGGGTTTGGAGACAGAATATGTACTATATATTGTACAAAAACCTCAGCTGCTTACGCCGATGGAGGAGATCTGGCTTACTCTACCTTCCCACTCCAGGCTCTGCCACCACGGATTCCTTTCTGTTTCTCAAAAGTAAAGCTGAGGAGCAGAGCTGCTTCTTTGGCCTAGGAAAGCACTTTCCCTCATCTGTTTATGGCTGGTTTCTTTGGAGAGGCTTTCTTAAATCCCTGCTTGCGCATCATCCTGGCTTTATTCTTTGCCCAGCATGGATATTTTCCTTGGGTGTGTGAGTGTGTGTGTGTGTGTGGGGTGGGAGTGTATTTGACCATTCACTGATGAACCGGTCATCTCCTAGCCCATTAAAAACTAAGCTCTGTGAAAACGAGATCCTGTTTATTTTGTTTGCGGCTGTATACCCAGTTCTTAGTATAACCTAGTGGATGCTAGTAAATACATATGAAATGTAATCAAGGCGAGAGCATCCTATACATTAATTTTATTGTTAGTTTCTCTTCTCAGTCTTGGATGTTCCAAGTTCTGATTTCCAAATTTTAAATTCAGTCTGAGATATTACAAATTCTGACTTCTGTAACTACAGAATGATATGTAACATTAACATGTAATATTAGGCACTGAATACTAATATACTGATGTTGGCCACTAAGGTCCATGGGGGGTGTGACGGAAGAGCCCTGGGCTAGGAGATTCAGTAATGGGAATATCATCTTATTACTAGAAGTTCTTCTATACTGGCATTCTTTGGGGAAAGTACACGCGGAGAAACACTGACAAAGAAAGGCAGGGACAGCTTTTTTATGGAGTGGTTCTGGCACCTCAGATCCCAGTGTCGAGCTGCTAATAAAATGCACGAGAGCAAGAGATGTGTGAGGGGGAGGCAGCACCATTTGACAGTTTTATCTCGTTAAGGCTCAGATGAAAATCTTAGAATCTTAGCACCCTGGGCAACAACAAGATACAAATGATAGTAAATGTCTACAACATCAGAGATGGACATTGACTCAGCTCCTTCTGTATGAGAGAGGCCCTTTGCTCTTTTACTCTTCTAGACACACGGATTTAGAAAGAAGAACTGCATATCCCTGTCTAAATTGTGGTGCAGATTCTTAAACACTTACACACTCATTTACCAGATGACCTAGCAATCCCACTCCGAGGAATTTACCCCAGATAAATGAAAACATGTGTTCACACAAAGACTTGTATTTGAGTGTTCCTGGCAGATTTATTCATAATGGCTAAAAACTGAAATCAAGAAAATATTTGGTGCTGGTGAATAGATAAAACAAATCGTAGTGTATCTATGTTATGAAATATTACTTAGCAATAAAAAAACTCCACTGATATATGTAATATCACGGATGAATCTTAAAAACATTACATTGAGTAGAAGAAGCCAGGCCAAAAAAAAAAAAAAGATGACATGCTGTATGATTTCATTGTATGATATTCTAGAAAAAGAAAAACTATAGTGACAAAGCAGAGGATTTGTTGTCAGGAGCTGAGGAGCTGGGAGAGGGTTGGGAGGAAGGAGAATGTTTGCACAAGGGAATGTATCATTTTTGGAGTCATGAGAAATGTTCACAGTAGTGGTCATGGGTACACAACAGTATACGTTTGTCAAAGCTCATCGAAATGTGCGCTTAAAACTGGTGAAATTTATTTTATGTTAGTTATACCTCAACAAAGCTGGTTAAGTAAACACTAAATATATATATCCCTATAAATACTCTGGAATCTGATACAAAGAGATTAGTATTTATCCCTTACGAAGAAGAGGGGAGGAGGAAGAAGGTAGACTTTTTGTTTCATTTAAAAGAACAGCCTCTGGGGCATGTTCTAGCAAAATTACAATGGGTGACATACTTTCTGTTTCACTCAACATGGTTCTGAATGGTCCTTCTCATTTCACATTTTGTAATTACAAATTCTTCTTTGTGTTCTTCAGTGACATGTTTTCTGACTAGGAATTTTTTTTTTTTTTCAATAGGACTGGGGGTTGGGGAGGGGACATGAGAGGCGGAGTGAGTTGCTGCAGCGTTCCGCTCTTTCTATGAAATAGGAAATGGATAGTCAAGGATTTTCATGGTTTGTTCATGTGTGGGTAAGTTATGATCTGAACTTCCTACGCTTTGGCCTGATGTGTCTCTTACACTTTTAGAGTGTCCCCATCAGGAGCCCTTCATTTGGACTAAAGTCCAAATATATGGCGATCTGGGTAGAGCCTGCGTGAATAAACCTATGTATCGAAGCCCCTTTGACTTACACCTCTAGGTTGGGCACTTCCATTAGTGAATTTCATTAGGGTCATGCTATTCATAGATACGATGATTTTAGGTCTTTGAGCAATCTTTGCTTGAGTTTTGACCTCAACCTGACTAAAGAACTTAGTAATAGATAACAAAGGACAAAATCACGTTCGGCCTCTTAAATTTATACTTTGCACTCCGTTTCTCTTTAATTAATTATCCCTGTTAAATATTGGTACCTATCTAATTTAAATTAAATAGTTGAAAATCTGATGGGTCAAGGAATAAGTAAAAGTCAGCGCACAGTAGACGTGTGGTAACTTAAGTCAGACCTTCTCTGGGGGTGTTAAGTACCTCTCTCAGCCCCTGGTGAGTATTCATTCCCCAAAACAAGGGGTGTCACTCTAGATTTACTATAGTAGAGAAAGGGATGGCCATTTGAAACCAGAGATATCTTCAGCTAAATAAGCCAGGTTTATTTATTATCTCCCTCGTCATTGAAGGAAGAAGTGAGGAGATTCAGATCCTCTTCCATTTTCTTTTACAGATTAGACAATTTCCAAATATGTGGGAAATTATTTTCATTATGTTTGCGATTCTCGATTTTGGAAAAATGAAAATTTTTCCTTTTCAGGATTAACTTCGTAGGGAAGAAGATTATTCCTAGTCCCAATCTGCTTAATTTAAAGGGAAACAGCTATTTCTAACCACGGCTAAATCCCATAAAGGCTTCCAAGATTCGACCGCACCCAGTCCAAACTCTATCCAAACCGGGCCGCTTCTGCCATCTAGTGACCATCCTTCTGAACTACATGGGTAGGGCATTAACCTAGTCTGGTCGGCTCAAGTGTCAAGAATTATTTTTAATTTAATGCGTCGTATGATTAGTTTTGGGCTTCACGTCCTTTCATTCCTACCTACTGTCTGCGTGACATTGGGAAAATTATTTAATATTTCTGTGACTCAGTTTATTCATCTGTAGAATGGGAAGAAGGACATACCTCTTACCGTTTTCATGAGGCTCATATGAGAAATAATACATGGAAAATGCTTAGCAGAGTGCCTGGCACAAGTAAATTCTGAATAAAGATTTGATGGTATTGTATTTATAATTATGCAAGTCCAGAACTAAAAAAATAGGCCAAAGCATGGAAAATATGTGGAGTATTTCAGAATAAATTAAGTATATAATATTTAAAGCTTGGAAGAAGATCAAGTTTCTTTAGGCTTTTAGTGTACGCTGCCAACAAATGCATTATTGCCCTTGCCTCATTCCAAGTCTTTCCCCACCTCATACTGAATGTTCCTGTCACAGCAGACAACTCATTACTCTGCATACATTTTAATGCCTTTCTTCCTTTTTCTGAAATAGTCTCCCTTCCATTTTTATATTTCACAGCCCTAAACTCCCAACTCAAATGTCAGCTTCCCATATACGCTCCTTTAGTGCTGTCAGGTGGAGTTAAATGCCATGGAGCCTTTAATCTCGTCTTCATGAGAGCATCTGACACAGGCTTTGCTGGAGAGAAGCGAGAATCAGGTGTGTGTGGCCACATAACTAGACGGGGACATGCCTGCTATGGGACATTGTGTATTGTGTTTGTAGCTTCTCCCCTCGAGCCAGTGCCTCACACGAAGACTTCACACAGTAGTGCTCCATAGAAGCTTGCTAAATTGAAATAAAAGTTTAGCAAATATCTTAGAACACCTTTCTAAGAAGGCTGAATGACTCATAGAGGCTTCTAAGGTACGATTGGACTAAATCGGCCTGCTGGTTTGAGTTGGCAGGGCTAGTCCCATCAAAATATGCTTTTGAATTAAAAAATAAGCGATTTTTAAAAAAGATTTTATTTATTTATTTGACAGAGCGAGCGAGCGAGAGAGAGCTCAGGCAGGGGAAGCAGTAGGGGGAGAGGGAGAGGCAGGCTCCCCGCTGAGCAGAGAGCCTGATACGGGGCTCCATCCCAGGACCCTGGATCATGACCTGAGCCAAAGGCAGACGCTTAATGGACTGAGCCACCCAGGTGCCACCAAAATAAGTAATATCTTAATAATAATAATAGTAATAATAGAGTTCATTAAAGAACATTTGGAAATTACTAAAAATGTAAAAAAAACCGGGCCCCACTACCCAAATAGTAACATTTGATCTTTTTTCAGTGTTTTGTCTATACATTGTTTTTATTACATGGTTGTGATCCTTGTCTATTTGCAGTTATATGCCCTGATTATTAAGCTTAACATACTGGAAGTATTTTCCCATCATGCTATATACACATTAAAAACAATTTGAAAAACCAGAAGCCCACTGAATAAATGTGCCATAGTGTCCTTAACATCACTATATTTAGGCAGTTAGCTTGTTGGTATTTTTTTGCTCTTATATGTAATAAAAAAAGTAAATCTTTGGGCGTAAAGGTTTTCCTTTGCCCAGGATTATTTGCTTTTATGAGTCCCAGAAGTATAATCCCCCACTGACTACCTTATTATAGCAAGCCCTGAGAGACCAAGAATTGGTTTTAACCAATGGGTTTTGGCTTATGAACTTCAACTGCCCTGAACTTACTGAAGATATGAAGAAAGGCTTTAGAAGATTAGGCCGAGCAAGCACAGGAGACATACCATTTTCTGAAACCATTCCCTGATACTAAATTGTTTGCTTTATTTTTTATTGCTTACTTGTTTGTGTGCATTTGTGTGTGTATTTTGTCATTTCATTTTATAAGTGAAATCCTCAGGCCCAATATGTGTTAGCTGATTTTATATCCTTCTTTTGCAAACAATGATTTCTTTGGTTTCTGGATTTATTCACTTATACATCTATTAATGCATTTTACAAATATTTATGGAAATTTACTCCATGTCAGACACTTCTACTAGGTGTTATATAAGCAGACATTAAATAAGACACATTACTAAAAGCAGTTTATAGCCTACCAAGAGTAAGACAAACAGTGACAATGTAGTATGAAACTTACTTTAATAGAAGTAAGAATAGTATGGCTTTGGAAGCAAAATGGGGGAATTATTCCGTCTGGGGTAATAGGAAGACTTTACAAAGGAGCTTATACTTGTGTCTTGAATGATGTAGGAGTTTAACTGTTGGACGTCAGGTGGATTCCAGTCAGAGAGACCAACCTCTTCATGGGTGTGAAAGGGAAAAATTGAAAAATTCTTTGTGGCTAATGAGGGGGCTTATATGGAGGGAAAGAGCAGGAAATCATGCGGTAAAGATGAGACTAGATAATGAAGGGTTTTCTATTTTTATATTGCCATCCAAGAAGTGTATGTTTTATATCATAACCCATTAGGATTCATTTAAAGTTTCCTTTCTCTTCTTCTTCTTTTTCTAAAGCAAAGGAGTGACATTAAAATAATAGTATTTAGGAATTGGCACTTTATGCCAGGCATGTTACTTGAACATTTTACATAAGAAGTTTGTACGACAATACTATAAGATGGTATAGTTGTCTTCTTGAATACTATGGAAGAGGAAAATAAGACTTAAAGAAGTTAAGTGATTTGTCTGAAGCCACACAGCTAGTAAATGGCCAAGCAGAGGTACAAACCTGAGTATCGTCAACTGCGGAGCCTCTTAATCACTATGGTCTAATGCCTCTTCAGTGTAATATTTTAGAAAGACAGCTTTGGACTCTGGAGGGAGGTGATTAGTAGTTGAGGGAGAGAATGAGAGAGAGAGACAGAGAGAGAAGTCAGGGAGCCCATTTGTGAAGGTATTGCAGGAATACAGGACAGAGGAGATGAGGGCCAGAACTTGGAGGGGAAAATGGAGGCTGAGAGATTGGAAAAACAACAGCTATACGTTTTCGGCTTGAATAACAGAAAATCACTGCAATTCTGGAAAAAAAAAATAGATACATTTCATTAAAAAGACTGAAAATTCCAATTGTGACACCTGCCATTTGGGGACTGTCAGTCATAACATTCTAGAAAACAGTTGTCCATCTCTGAGACTGATCTGAGATAAATGACATTTCTTCTCAAAAATCTGGCATAATTTCGTTTTGAATCATAGGGTTGCCTTTAATACACAGAAGAGTTGTGTTCAATGAAAATTCTTTATTCAACCGTCTCTTCAATACATTGCTAGATCCTGGGGTATGTAAAGATGAATGGACTAAAAACTTTCCTTTAAGAAATCTCCCAAACAAGAAGTATTGGTACAATTAGGACAAAATAATCACACTGCTGATAAAATGTACCCAGTGTCCTGAGAGGTGTTGTCAAGGCATCCTGAGGGCCCCCAGGGAGGGGACAGCATTTCTGGGGGGGGCCTACGGGCAAAGTCTACAAACAGTCTGTGGAGAGAGTTTATATTTAAGTTGGACAAGGATTTGGGATGGGGGGCGGGGGGGTTATGAATCTACTTGGTATGAATCCCAGGTAGAAAAAAAAAAAGAATCATCACAGAAGGAGAAGAAGGCAAGGATTGGGCGTTTGGGGGGAGAGGAGAGTCGAGTCCAGTTTGGTGGTTGCAGAAGGCGCATGTCAGTGAAGAGAGGGAGCTAAGGCCAGGGAGGGGCGAGGCCAGCAGAATGCCAAAGCAAGCTGTCACAAATGGTAGAGCGGGGCAATATGGCTGGTGCTAAGTGAATTCTCTGGATGGAGGAATAGTTTTTTCTTGAGAATCACTGGGTTATAAGTCCTTCTGGGCCTTCACACCTCGAATATCCACAACAGTCTTGATGGTGCCTGGCTCATTGCAGATGTTCAGGAAATCTTGTTGAATGAATGAATGACTTTCGTTCTTCCTGCTATTTATGATGGAGAAGGAGACCTGCTTTCCAACAAGTGCACATCTTCTTAAAAAAAAAAAAAATAGCTGAAAGTAATGGCTACTAGTGAACTCTGGAGTCAGGAATGGCTCCAAGACTCACTGAGGACAAATGATCAAGTCTCTCGCTTCAAGCCCTCTTTCTTCATTTTAAATTGGGAACAAAATTAGAGCCTACCTAGTAAGGTTGTGACATTTTAAAAGCCTGGCATGCAAAGCACTACAGTTAGCTATTATTCAGGAGCTATTAGAATTCTAATTTAGCAACCAGAGTTCTTTTCTTAGGCTTCTGGCGCCAGTAGACCTATCAAGAGATTATTCTACCTTATCCTCACATCTGTCCTCCTGACATTTTATTTCACTCTTCAAAATGCATAAGGCAAAGAATCATAAACATAAAAATCATCACTTTTCCTTGCCCTAACCGACTGAAACTCTTTTCACATGACAGGCTTCGGCGGGCACCCTCACTAGCTGCCTGCTGGACCCTGTCAGCTCTTCCAGCATGCTGCCCAGGCCATCTGCTAGGCACCACGGTGAGCCATATGGAACCTAGCCCCCACTTCTCTGGAAATGCCTGGCTTTTTCCTTCTGTGGGTTCTTTGCTTAGCTGTACTTCCCAGGCCGATGGAATGCAATGGTTGTGATAACAGTTCTCTTATCTTCCAGCCTTGGAAGGACAGTCAATGACTTAAATTTTATCAGGAGAACCTTTAGATGGTGCATCAACACTCATGGTAAGTAAGGACCAAACACTTCACTAAAAGCCCTGTGACATTTGTGACATAAGATAAATAATTCAGAAATCACAGTCCTATAATTCTTTCCTGCAACTGTCCCTGTTCTCTACAAAGGGAATAATGCTACATTTTCTTTGCTTCTTTCCTCTGATACTTTTAGCTGCAATTATCTTCCTCCAAGCTTGGAACAGCAGGAACAGCCATGCTGAGATGATTAGTTCTTAACTGTTGCAGGTTATTAGCTGCGCAGAAAATGATATGCAAACCAAGATATGGTTTGGCTCCTACTGTGATAATCTCAATGAGATTTACAAATATCAAGGAAATTTCTAAGCTCTCCTTAAAACTCATAGCAAAAACGCTTGTCTCTTCAAAGTAGGAGCTTAAATTAAAACTTAATCAGTTTTCAAAAATAACTTTTGAGGATTTTGTCTAAATAAATAAAAGTGTCGGGTTGCTTATTTAAAGCTACTTTTTAATAGAACAGGAAAATTTTTTTTTAATGGAACAGAGGTAAGAGGAAGCAATTTTTGCTGATTTTCAGCAAAATCATGAAGTGAGACAAGCGGGTTTTCAGCCGCCATAACATCTTTTCCATGCTTCTCGGTTTTTGTTCCCACCATGGCCCCAAGCCACTTCTAAATCATATTTTTCCTACCATAAGAAAAACTATATTAAAACACTAGGATGCGAGTATAAATTAATTAAAAAATGCCAGACCCTGAAGATAAACAAAGGACGTGCTTTACAAAAGCATTTCCGAGGAAGAAATAAGCAATTCACCTTCATTCTCATGGAGGAATGATTTTGCTCTTCTATTCATTTTCTCTTAAGCAGCGATTCTACCTCCATAAAAAACAAAACAAAACAAAACAAAAGCTCCTTTCCTTCCAGTCCTTTCCAGAACAGAGTCAACATACTTAAATTCCTGTTAGTTTTGTCTTTCCCAAAGCACTAACCATATATTGCCTCATAATATAGTTATCTGGGTCCTGCTTAATGAGCTCAGATAAAAAGCTCAATTAATTGCCTCTTTTTCTTTGCATGCCCAATTGCAGACCCAGTGCCTGGACCTACTAGATGTGTGATAAATGAATCTATGCTGAATGATCTTGAAAAGTCCAGCGTTTACTACAGAACAGAGAACTTGGCATGGACTAAAGGCATCTCTGGAGTTAATGGCCTCAAAGTTAGATCTTTCATTTGAACACAAAAGGGTTTCCTTATGTTTTTGTGGTTCTCAGCCGGTTTTTTTTTATGTTTATACGTGCTTTAGATTTTTAAGTTTTTGGTGACCCATTTTAAAGGATTAACAAAACAAATCAAGCTAAATAATTCAGCAACGAATACAACCTTAGCTATTATTTTGCAGTCAAGGGCTCAGGGCAAGCTCCCTGGGATGGCATAGGCAAGGGGGTGCTTGACCCCACCCCTTGCCCCATAATCTTCATCAGCATTCCCCTCTTGCTGCAAGCCATCCCAAACAACACACAGTTGAAATAAAAGATGGATCTAGCTATGCAAACTCAGTTTACATGTCTACTATCTTTTCCTTCTAAGCAGGCAGCCAACCTGCATAAGAAATTCAGTAGTCATCACTGGTTAATTTAATTTAATTTTTTTTATTATTATGTTCGATTAGCCAGCATATAGTACATCATTAGTTTTTGATGTAGTGTTCAGCGATTCATTAGTTGCGTATAACACCCAGTGCTCATCACAACACGTGCCCTCCTTAATGCCCATCACCCAGTTACCCCATCCCCCCAACCCCTTCCCTTCTGTAACCCTCAGTTTGTTTCCCAGAGTCCAGAGTCTCTCATGGTTTGTCTCCCTCTCTGATTTCTTCCCATTCAGTTTTCCCTCCTTCCCCTGTGGTCCTCCACACTATTCCTTATGTTCCATGTATGAGTGAAACCATATGACAATTGTCTTTCTCTGCTTGACTTATTTGACTCAGTATAATCCCCTCCAGTTCTGTCCATGTCAATGTAAACGTTACGATTTCATCTTTTTTGATGGCTGAGTAATATTCCACTGTGTATACGGACCACATCTTCTTTATCCATTCATCTGTTGAAGGACATCCCGGCTCCTTCCACAGTTTGGCTATTGTGGACATTGCTGCTATGAACATTGGGGTGCAGGTGCCCCTTCTTTTCACTATGTCTGTATCTTTGGGGTAAATGCCACTGGTTAATTTTAGATGCACTACCGCCTATTTACTAATGCCTTATCTGCCCTGCCCTAAGCTCTCCTATATATTCAAAAGGCAATATGCATGCTCGCGCATTCCACAAACATTCTTTCATGGCCCTGATGATCCTGCTTGCCTCTTACTCACTGCCAAGTACCCCTAGTCTACCCATATTACACGCTCAATGCAGTGTTCTGGTGGACAGCCATCGCTGTAACAGCATTAATAATTGTAGCAAATATGCGACAAAAGTGGGGAACCTGTGAAAGGTCCACAGTTCTCCACTGACTGAGCAGGACACAGAAGCCGGGTCAGCTACTGTGAAGAGGAGTCAGCTGGCATCTGAGACCCCCCTTCAGAACGGAATCCCTTCAATTTCCTTGTCTTGCTTCTTCACGTTCCCCCCTACTCAGGGGCAGATCCAGATCTTGTGGGCTTGAAACTTAGATAATTTGGGAGTTCTTTATGAAAAACAATAAAAATTACAAGTACAGAATTAGCTACAAAATAAATATTTATTTCAATTGAAAAAGACCACAACAAATGACACACTCTAAAAAGCTGACATATACCCCAAACATCACAAAACCTACAAAAATAATATAAGTTTTCAAATTAATTAAATGCTGGCTGCAACTTTGTAATAATAGTTTCCTACTACTTTGGGGCTGCCTACTCTCTGGTTACTTCTTTATATGACAAATGGCGAGATTTCTGGGCATTTCCATTTTACTCAAGCAGTGACCAATTTCAAATACTCTTGCATTGACAATACTTATTACCCAGTTAGCTGTCACTAACTGCTTTATAGTAGCATATTATGAATCTTATGTCATCTTAATCAGTGTTAGTCATTCCCTGTCAAATCAGCAAGAAATTTATCTTTTATCGGTGTGTTGATGTAATTTACTACTTTTTACTGATTTGCTCATCAAATAATCGAAAAGCTTACTCATTATTTCTTTTCAAAATTGATCTCTTAAGTATTTTAGTTAATTGTGGCTTTTGATATGATCTGAAATTTTACCGACTTTTTAATAAACTGTTGAAATTTTTTTCTGTCTTTGAACACATACTGTAGATTCTTTTTTTTTTTTTTGACAGAGAGAGAAAGAGAGAACACAAGTAGGCAGAGTGGCAGGTAGAGGGAGAGGGAGAAGCAGACTCCTCGCTGAGCAGGGAGCCCGGGACCCTGGGAACATGATCCCAGCCGAAGGCAGACAGTTAACCAACTGAGCCACCCGGTTGCCTCCATACTGTAGATTCTTGAAATATTATTGTTCCCATGCTCTATGTCTTGAAGAGCTTTCTAATGAGCGTATTATCTCACATCCAGGGTTGTTAAAGAAAGTCACACGCTGTTAAAGAAAAATCCAAGTCACACGTGTTTTTACAATGCTTAATCTACAAAACAAAAATGTGTTGCAAAATTTGAAGTAGTCAACAATCTCAGGTACTGCAGATAGTTTTTTTCCCCTCTGTCGTTGAGATTAAGTGAAAGAGCTGCATACCGCACACATTCTGCAATTAATCTTTAAAAGAGCACTTACAGCCATTTGTCTCTTCCAATGTCATATGCTAATCTCTATATTAAGTATTTTACGTGCATCACTTCTTTTTATTTCCACCGCTATCCTAGTAGTTGTGAATATAATAACTATTATCTCCATTTTACAGGTGAAACTGTGAGGCTTGAACATGTAGCTAGCAAATGACTGAACCAGAAGTCATGCTCAGAAACTCTGAATCTAGGGCTCAAGCTCTTATCTACTTACTGTCAGATTTCTTTCTTGCTTTCTTTGATTGCTATATTGATATATAAGTGAGAAGATTTGGAAGGAAGAAATGTTTGCCCTGAAATACCTGAAATATTGGTATTGCCTTAGCTTCAGGCTATGTATGGCAAGAAAAACATGTTTAGCACAGCTAAAAGGGTCCATATTTTCCCCACTCCTTGTTCTAATGATTTATTGGATTGTGGCCACCATTTTTAGCCTGAGACTTGCAGAGGGAGCATGGAGGCTTTAAGTTCTCACACATTTTTGCTAGCTATACAAGACTAGCCTATTGGAAGGACGGCGGAATCTTGGATCCTTCCCCTGACTGACTGTGACCTCTGTTAAACTCTTATCACCAGACTGGGCTACAGCTTCCTTCTCTATAAAATTACGGGAACTATACTAAATGGTCTCTTGGGTCTTTTCCGGCTCTAAAATTCCACAAAGCTCAAACACAGTGCCAGTTTAAATAGGAACATGGGGTGTACCTAGTACCAAAGACATTTATTTTTTCATCTTTATTTTTTTTATTTTTTAAAAAAGATTTTATTTATTTATTTATTTGAGAGAGAGAGAGAGAACATTTGCGCACAATCAGGGGGAAGGGCAGAGGGAGAGAGAGAAGCACACTCCTGGCTGAGCATGGGAGTCTAATGCAGGGCTAGATCCCAGAACCCCAGGATAATGACCTGTGGCAAAGGCAGACGCTTAACTAACTGAGCCACTGAGGTGCCCCTATTTTTTCATCTTTAGTTGTTGAACTCATACTATTTAGATATGGAGTCATATAGTGAAAGACAAACCAAGCTATTCTCTCTTCTCAAATATTCTGATTTATCAGTTATCCACAAAATTAAAATGAAGGGGCTTTGATATTAATAAGCTTTATTGTGTATAAGTAAGGATATTATGGGAGATAATCCACTGATAAAATAATAATAATGACGATGATGATGATGATGTTCTCACTTGTGTTCCTATTGATTTATGGCAATCTGTAAATCTGATTTGGAAAATCAGTCATATTGAAGTGTATTTACAAATAACTGTTCCTGACTGAAAATTATAAATGATCAATAAGCTCATGAAAAAGTATCAATATCCCCGAGAATCAAGGAAGTGAAAATTAAAGCAAAGAAATACAATTGTCTATCCCCCAAACTGATAAAGATTGAATGGAAGTGTGATTTGGCAAAACTTTCTAAGGGAAAATTTGGTAACATATTTGGAATTCTTTTTAATAAAAAGAAAACTTTATGAAAGCAGCTAAACTTAGCACCGATAACACCTTTTTTTGATGGTACATCTGAAGCAAGAGTTAAATATAAGCATAGTCTAATTTCATGCATTTCTGATTAATTATGACAATTCGAAGTTGCCCACTTCTTTTCCATTCATAATTCAAAGGGACAAGCCCTTGTCATGTTTTGTGCCTCTTACCTCCTTAACTTGGCATCAAGCTGACCCTGCCTCGGGCACCAGCTGGAGGACCCCAGTTGAAGGTGCCATCAGCTCCAGGTCCACAGACTTTCCTACTGAATGAGGGCTCTGACTGGAGTCCCAGCCTCTCTCTCTTCTCCAAGAGCGGGAGATGTGCAAGGTTGCATCCTGCCACCAGCCTCAACCACTCTTTCAGATCTTCTTCCCACACGGGACAGGATGGGACACTATTGTTGCTTGGTCTGAACAGATTTAAGGAGGTTTTATCAGGAAGACCTGAAAACTACCAGAGCCTGCCCTGGTCCTGCACGGCCCCTTCAGTTGAGGGCCATGGTCACCGAGAAAAAGGCGGAGGCTGCCTTAGAACCTCTTACCTCCTGGAGCAAGGAGCTTCCCTGAGCTGGAATGGGTCAGCATGGACACTACCGGAGATTCCAGCTTCACTTCGTCTAGGGGCAAAGGGGTGGGGGGATGGGGAGAAACTACTTAATGGGTGAGAGGTTTTACTTTGGAGGGATGGAAATGTTTTGGAACGAGATAGACGTGGTTGTTGTACAACATTGGGAATGTACTAAATGCCACTGAATCATTCACTTTAAAAGGGTTAATTTTATGTTATCTAAATTTCACCTCAAATTCTTTTTTTAAGTGAGTAGGGACTATCTTTGAGCAGTGGCATGATGCATGATTTCTCTTGTCATTTATCTGCATTTAAAAATTGCCAATTAGGAACCCTATTGTTTTAATAATTAGGAAAGAATTGTAAAAAAAAAAAAAATTAACCCCCAAGAGACTTACAATTTAAAACTACACTTGAAGGCAGCTGACAAAAAAGGCTAAAAAAAATCTAAACATCTTTCCACACACTTTGAGAAAAATACATCTTCAGAAAATATATGAAAAACAATATTTATCATTTTCATCTCGGTTCATTAACAAATTTCTTACCACATACTGCTTCCCAGAACTCTTTTAAGCAAAGAAGAATGGCAGCAGAAAAGTTCATAGACTTAATTTAGAGTGGGTGCCTTTTGGGGAAAGGAGAGGTGGTGAGAGGGCTCGGATTATTGGGACAAAAAGGTTAATTCAAATCTACTTTTAAGAAAGAAACAACTAGCCATTTGGAGGGTGAGAACCAAGTTCGCTTCGCAGCTGTCTTTGTTTTCCCTCTCTTTCTTCGCCAGATAGAGGATCGCGAGAAAGTAAACGCGCGATACTTTTTTGCTGACTTGTTTTAATCATAAAACTATTCCCTAAAGACGTGAGCTAGAGCAGTTGAGTTTTGGTTTGGAAAAATTAGAGAAGCAATAAAGGAGAAGGGACTGCACTTCTCGCTGCCTCTAGTTTTCTTCTGCAATGAGTTTCCTGCTTAAATGTGCCCGCAGTTTGTCCTCTTTCCTTCTGGGAAAATATGTGCAGTAGCAACTCTTTCAGGGGCCGGCTTTCCTCAGAGTGCACAGCTTGCTCTGTTGGGAGAAAACACATACCATCAGTGCCAGTCCAGCCCTCCTGTGGGAAACATTTTGAAGAACATAGAAGGTGTTGTTGAAAAGAATAATAGATCCAGGGTTTTTATTTTTCTAGGAGCTACTTACAAGAAAACCATAGATATCTAAAATGCAAAGAAAAATGATGGCTAAAAGTGTTTCTCAAAGTGTTGTTTTCGGACCGCCTGAATCAAAATGTCCTCATTATTGTCAAAAATACAAATAGCAGGTTTAATCCTAGAACCACTGAAACAGAAACTGTGGGAGATGAAACTACATTAAAAAAAAAAAAATACATGTAGGGGCGCCTGGTGGCCAGTTGGTTAAGCGGCTGCCTTCGGCTCAGGTCACGATCCCGGAATCCTGGGATGGAGCCCCGCATCGGGCTCCCTGCTCCTCGGGGAGTCTGCTTCTCCCTCTCCCTCTGCCCCGCCCACCCCTCCTCAGGCTCTTGCTGTCTCTCTCTCACATTCTTTCTCTCTCTCAAATAAATGAATAAAATCTTAAAAAAAAAAATACATGAAAACACAGTCTAAGTCAGAGGTCAATGAAGCATGAGCAGTGGACCAAATCTGGCCCACTTCCTGTTTTTATAAGTAAAGTTTTATTGACACACAGCCACACTCCCTCTGTTTCTTTTATACTAAGATGGCAGAGATAAGCAGTGGTGGCAGAAGCTCTATGGGCCTGTAAAGCTTAACTGTTTACTAACTAGCCCTTTGCTGAAAAAGTTTGCCACCCCTGCTTTAAGCCACTGCCTCTCAAACTTTAATGTGCATATAAATCACTCAGAAATCATTTGAGAAAGATTTTGACTCAGTAGATCTATCAGGGGGCCTGAGATTCTTTTTCTCTCAAATCTCCTATGTGAGGCTGATGTTGCTGTTTTGTAGATCACATTTAGTAGCATGGTCTAGAGTAGCTGTTCTCAGAATATGATAAATGTAAATTCTTAGCTCCATCACAAGCCTACCAGAACAGAAACGCTGCGGGTTGGACTCAGCAATCCATGTTTTATCAAGCCTTCCAGGGGATTTCTGATGCATTCCAAAGCTTGAGAACCACTTGTTCGGATTATCCTTATGTAAACTAAAACTATCTTCAAAGAGACTGAAATTATATGTTTATGTTAGACTCCATTACCATTGATTTTCCTAAACACAGTATATATTTGTTGCTCATAATAATCAGCAGGGAAGGAGACACATTGTATGAAATTGCCACCTAATGCCCTCTGATTTATTTCTTCCTTGTATATCCTGAATGGCAGCCTCAAATAACTAAAATTTTAAATATGTCTTCTTTGGTTTATTCTAGTTTAATTAATATTTGCTTTGGAGGGATCTTCTTTTTTTGTGCCTGCTCAAAATAGCTTCAAATGTCATGTCATTTCTAAAATGAACAACAGAGGGAGCTGGTGTTATAGTCCTAATCCATGAGGATTAGCAGAATTTTTCCTCTTTATTGGCCGAATCAAAGAAAGCACAGCCTCTTGACTCATTCTTGAATGAAATGTTATTGTTTGGATGTATAGTGCATGTGATATACAGCTCATTCTAATGCCAAAAAACTTGTATGATATGTTCTAAATGAGTGTAATCTGTAAGCAATTCTATTCAATTACTTTCAACATTCACACACCTTCTAATATGTTCAAACAGTTTCGAAGGTACAAGAGATTACTAAAACACAAATCCTTTTCTCATTAAACATAAACTTCTGGGGAGAGGGAGTATTAACAGAAGCATGTAAATAAATTTAATAATACAACCCCCTACTAAGATCGGAGAGGAACAGATAGATGCTTTGGCTAGAAGTGGTCTTTTGGGTACATAACATGAGTAGTCACAGCAGGAACTGAGCCATGTAGCACTGAGCTGAATGATGTCCCTAACCATAGCACTAGAAGTACAAACTAGTAATTGTAATTGTCCAGTTTGTCGACAAGGGAGACAATGTTTACAAAACGCAATGGAACGTATTCCCTGGGGTGAGGGACCAGCACACAGGAGACAAATGGACTATATTAGATCCTTGCCATCAGCACCACAAAGATTTAAATGGCTTTTGACTGGCATGGATTCAGGACTTGGCTTTGCTTATCTAGTCAAACAAATTAATGTTAATACAGCTAAAGGATTGAAATGAACGATACTATGTCAGTCTGTCCTACCGAGTGACATTTTTTCTGATCAAGAAAACCATTTTATGGAACATTCTGTATAATACAAAATGGCTGATTGGATTGACAGAATAAAGAGATAGTCAAAGTCTGATGAGGGTGTTATTAGTGAGAATGGAAAGAGAAAGAAAAACTGGAGAAATACTGTTTAGGTAGACTTTCAGGGTTTGATAATTATTTGGATACAGGGATATAGAAGTCAGTGGGTATGAAAATGACTGGTGACCAAGTGATGATAAGGTCTTGAGCATTAATCAAAAAATTAGAAAGCTAGTTGAGCTTGGAGGATGTGTGTCTGGGGATGAGTTTAGTTTTAGACTCTTTGAGCTGGAGGTGCTACACCACCTAGGATGTGATAAACAAGAGGCTGTTGGCATCACAACTTTGAGGTATGGAAGAAAGGTTTGGAATAGAAATAGAGATTGGGGTTACCTTCATAGAAATTTTAGGATAGCTTCGGGATATGATAAAAAGAAAATATATTCAGTCACAAATGTACTGATCCATTCAAATAACATTTACCAAAGACCTAACATGTTCTATGCTCTGGGCTACAGACTGATGGGTACAATGGCCAACTTTTTTGGAGTACTGATTATATGATAGACACTGCCTTGTGCTAAGACTGGGGCAGCAAACTTAGATGAAATTTACACCCTAATGGAAAGAGAGAGAAAATAAAATGAAGAAGTGAAATGTATACTGTTAGACAGTGATATGGAGAAAAGTAAGGCCTAAAAGCAAGATGGAGAATGTTAGACCTAGGGGCTTTCACTTGTGAACAGGGTGATCAGGGAAGGTCTTGCTGAGAAAATAACATTTGCACAAAGACCAGATGTGGGTAAAGGAGCAAGGATGTATGAGATGTATGGGAAACACATGCTCTAGGCAGAGCGGCATGTAGCGACAAGACCACAGTACAAATGCCCTGGGTTAGGATCATGGCCTGCAACACCTGAAGAATGACAATGACAAGAATGACACTGGAAGAATGACAAACCCTGACAAGAATGCTCAGGGTTTCTGCAGTAGAGTAGAGTAATAGGAGATAAGGTCACAGAGGTGACAGGGAACAGCTCATGTAGGAAGGACTTGTAGGCTGCTGACATGAATTTGGCTTTTGCTAAGAAGGAGAGAACCTATCAGAGGGATTTTCGTGGAGGAGTGACATGATCTGACTTATATTCTGTAGTATCACTCAGGCTTCCACTGGGAAAAATAAAGAGACAAGAACAGAATCAGTTAGAAGACTAATTTGGGTAAGAAATGACGGTGGCTTAGACCAGGTTAATAGCAGAGGTAGAGAGTGGTTGCATTCTGGATATATTTCGAAAGGAGACTGATAGGACTTGATTGATTGATTATGGGGTGGGAGAGAAAAGGGGTAATAAACGATCACTCCACCATGTTTTGCCCTGAGCAATTGGATGCATGGCATTATCATTGGCTAGGAGGGAGAACACCGAGATGAAATCTGTGGGAGGAGGGAAAGATCGGAAATTTTGTCTGAACACGGAATGGTGAGATACCCCTTAGACAACCAGGTGAAGTCATTCATGGAAGAGGCTGTTTTCTATATGTCCCCAGAGTTCAGGATAGAATTGTAAGCAGGAGATATAAATGTGGCAGTTGTCCTGTACAGATGGTGTTTGCAGCCCGAAGCAGATGAAATCACCAAGAGAATGAGAGCAGATAGAGAGAAAAAGAGCTCAAAGGCTAAATTAAATTGAAAATCTTGGAATATTCAACAATTAGAGTCAGAGAAAACTATAGGAACTAGTCAGAGAGGCAGTCAAGGAGTGTATACTAAAAAAAACATACAGAAATTAGTGTAAGTATGTTTATATTTATTACAGAGGGGGTTCAAAGGAGAAAAGAGATCGAGTCTATCAAACTCGTGAAGGATCAAGAAAGATTTGATAGACAAGGACCTGGAAGTGGGTGAGGATGTTCCAGGCACAGAGGGATGAGGTTCACAAATCCAGCTCATTGTGGTGGTGGGGGGGGAGGGGGGTCAATGAAAATGACTTTGAAGCCAGACCACCTGGATTTAAATTCTGGCCATGCACTTAATTACTAGCTGTGTGACATTGGCCAAATCACTTCAACTCTGTGGGCCTCAATTTCCTCATCTATAAAGTGAGGATAAGAATAGTACATATATCATAGGGTTGTTATGAGGATTAAATAATTTAATATTTGTAAAATTCTTCAATTATATAGCATTATATGTACTATACAGAAGTATTAGTTAAACAAATCAACACATGGAGATTTAGAGTTCTATGGAACAACTTGGGCATTGTAATGATTAGAGTACAGGGAGGGTGGGGAGAAGAAATAGTGAGTCATAAGGCTGGAGAGGCCAGCTGGGGCCAACTCATGGAGCTCTTCATATCGTAATAAGGCATTTGGGCTTTTCCTCTAAGCAACTGATCAGATTCATGTTTTTGAAACACCATTCTAGCATCAGGGTGAAGGTTCCTGAGTGATGAGGTAAGGTTAGAGGCAAAACGTGGTTAAGAGAGAATGAACTGGAGAGCATTAAAAGAAGGCAAAATCGGCAGTGCTTGGTCACTACTTGGATGTGAAGAGTAAGGCAAAAGGGAAGGACTCAGATGACTCCCACGTTCTCCGTTGTGTTACCGGTTAGCTGAGAAGGAACGTAGGAGGAAGAACACGTGTCTTTAAGGGAAGATAATCCTCCTGTTTTGTTAGTGCTGCGATTGAGTACTTCTGATATTCAGGCTAAGATGATCAGACCCTCTGGGCAGCAGAAGCATGGGATACAATCTGATGCATGGCTGCGACCTCAGGAGAAGAGTCTAGGCTGGACATGCAGATTCAGAAGTCAACATCGCGTAAGTGGTTGCGGGAGTCATAGAATTAGAAGGGATGTCTAAGGAATAGTGTGCACGATGAGAAATCCAAAGCAGAGCCCTGTGAAGCACCAACACTTGGAGAAGAGACAGCTGAAAAGGAGGTGAAATTGGCATGGAGGTGAAAGAAGCAAGAAAGAGTGGCTTCTTAAAAGCCAAGAAAAGGAAAATATCTAGGAGGCTGACGAATGAAGACCGAAATGCTGCCTATAGAGAGGGCAAGTATGAGGACAAAAGAAATTTCATTAGGTTGGGCAATTATGAGATCATTGGCTCCACACCACAAAATGAAGTGGTAAAAGCTGGAGGCTAATTACAGTGGGTGTAGTAGGCACAGTTGGTGCTCCTCCTTCGGCATTTGCCATTCCCATACCTGCTGATGGCCTCCTACTGCAAACACCTGCCACTTTCTACCTTGGGGGCCGGCAGGCGCCCAGTTTTGTCTTGGAGCTGGCCAGAAGGGCTAGAGTGTCAATGTCACCAGGAGCAACGCTCAGTGATCCAGGATGAGAGTTGATGGGTAAGTACCCCAGGATTCCCACCTCCAAAGAGGGAAAACTTCTCGGACATGTTCTGCATCGTTTCTCAAATGTCCTCGAGGAGATTCAAATCTCAGTTTCCTACAGTAGTACCCTATGAATTGACACATCCTGTCTGGACTCTTTTTCCTTCTCTAAGTCGCCTCCCTATCCGCCTGGCTGGGATTGTCTCCCAAATAAGCCACTCCCATCAAATTATCATCAGAGTCACCTTCTGGAGTTGTCCGACCTAAGACATTAGGTAATAAAAGTTAGAAAGAGACAAAGATTAAAACAAGTTAGAATATTTAAGTGGGATTGTGAATGAAAAAAAAAAAAGATATAGGGCAGTAGCTAAACGGTGGCATAGAGTCAAAAGATTTTTTTTTTTTATATCACAGGATAAAATCAAGCAAGTTTATATTCTGAGCCTCTAGGAAGGGATTGAGGGTGTAGGACAAAGGATAAGATAAGGCATCAGTGAACCTGGGGTAGTGGGAAGGCAGGTGATTGCATAAGGAGGGATTGCTAATAGAGGGGAAACGGCACATTTTTATTGAGTAAGAGGAAAGGAGAGTACAGCTGTGTATGCTCTGGTGGCCCAAAAGCACAACAAGAGCTCATTCTCTCAGGGTGAAGAAGATTAAGATCAAAGTATAAATCTATAGAGCAAGAAAAAGGATGAAAGTTGAGACTAATAGAATGCCTTCATTTAGGTGATGAATGGAAAAGAGAAAAATTTAGAAAGGTAAGTCAAGAAATGGGTAATACAGTGACATGGACACGAAAGAAGAAACACTTTGAAAGGAGAGAATGATCAAATCGGCCAAGACTGTAGACGGGCCGAGGTGATAGGAAAAGGTTTTTGGATTTTGCCATTTCCTGAGCAATTATCAGTGATTTTGGAGAGAGGAGTCTCAATTGGGATTATAGAATAGAAGCTATCCGCTCAAAGGATAAAGGAGTAAATGGATAAGGAAAAGATAGAGAATAGTAAACAGAAGAGCCCTTGATCAAATAATAATTCCAAAATATATATTTATATCAGTTTAATGGAGAAAGATATTTCCAGGGACACCAAGGGCCTGTATTCAAAACCTATCAGCTATTTGGTTCTATTATATGAAATTCCCTGGATTTGACAATTCTTAACTACATTTTTTAACTAGGGTAACTTCATATGATTCAACCCAATAATCAAAAATGTCATGGGTTAGGTTTCTTACCGACTAGAAGTCAAATTCTCAGGTCCTCTGTGCTAAGCCTGCAGGGAATACCTGAGCCATAACACCGCCAAGAATACTTTGTAGCTCATGAGACACATGGATGGGGGATAATGAAAATTGACAAATTGTAATTTTATTGTTACTCTTTGCTAATAATGTATACTCAACATAAAGAATAATAATTTCTATAACACAGTATTAGAAATGAGCAGCTTTCTTTTTGCTAGATTTCCACAAATATTTTGAAAATAAAAATCTTTCTCTAGGTCTCTCAGCTTTTAATCTAAGTATTTTTGAGAGTAAAAAAGCTGTAGTAGCATGAAACTATGAATGGTAATTTATCTGCTAGAGACATTATTAAATGAAAGCAACTTTAGCGAACTTGATTATTTTGGACCTTAGCCCTTGCTTCAATAATTTTTCTCAAATTTAATTGCTTCAAGGCCAACGATGAAGGGCATGTAAAATGCAATTAACAGATGAAAAATCTCTCTTGTGATTTGATATTAAACAGAAGTGATGGAGTGTGACATTAAAAAAATGGTGTCAGAGGTGCACACTTTGCATTTCACTTTAATTATATCAATTTCAGATTCTGGAACGCTGCAGTTTTGTGCATGCTTAATTAAATTATGTCAGTATCAATACTTTTAGGTCAAAACAAAATTTTTGGAGGAAGTTTCAAAGACAGATAAGATGAGGACATGGTCGTTCTCTGCCTTTCTGGCTACTGGGCTGGAACGAGCTCTGGGAAGTCTGTTTTCTTTTTTTTTTTTTACCTATAAAGTTCTGTGGTTGTAATAGTACATGATTTGAATGGCATTCAAAGCCCCTAAGACAACTGAGATGATTTTAAGCAGACTTTGGGCTCACAGAAGGGAGCATGGTCTGTGTGAATTTCACTAACTCTCCACCTCTTGTAAGTAGCTTCAGACTGATGTACTTTCTGCAGATGTAAAAAACAAACAACAGAAAGACTAATAAGAGCTTTTTTTTTAACAATTAAAGAATTAAATCATTAATTTTACCTCAAAGAAGAATTTAAAAGCTCGGGGCGCCTGGGTGGCTCAGTGGTTAAGCGTCTGCCTTCGGCTCAGGTCATGGTCCCAGGGTCCTGGGATCGAGCCCCACATCGGGCTCCCTGCTTGGCGGGAAGCCTGCTTCTCCCTCTCCCTCTCCCCCCTGCTCGTGCTCTTTCTCTCTCACTCTCTCTATCTCTCTCACATAAATAAATAAAATCTTTTTTAAAAAAATAATTTAAAAGCTCTAATTTATATCCATTTTACAGACCAGAAGCTAAAACTTTAAGATATTAATGTTTAGGTTGTGTCCTGCTGGTTGTACAGCTGGCGTACAAGTTTCCCTGTGACATACCACAGACCAAATTCCTAATCTACATGTTCCTTTCAAGGGATTCTGTGAATATGCAGGAATTACATATTTTCTTCCCTTGCCCCTGTTTATGTTAATAATGATGTTCTTTTTGCCCTTCCAGTGCTCATGTCCTGTCTTCTTTTCTCCTCTACCCTTTTCCTAGAGGCATTTCATGATAAAAGTTCAAGTGAAAGTCATTGACGGATGCCTGAAGTCCTTATGTGGGGGATACTAGCTAAACCATAGTACCAAGTAAGTCTTAGGGGCACATTTGTTAGCTTAGATTCTGAAGAAAGTATCTGGAACCACAGAGAATACCCGCTCCAGATATTGTGAGCTAAACCAGTTACTTGCTGGGGCCAGGATTGTACTTTTGGAATGTTTTATTTATTTATTTATTTATTTATTTATTTGAGATTTTATTTATTTATTTGAGAGAGAGAGCGAGAGAGATCACAGAGGGAAGAGGGAGATTACAAAGGGAGAGGGAGAAGTAGATTCACCACTGAGCAGGGAACCCAACACAGGGACTCAATCCCAGGACCCTGAGATCACGACCTGCGCTGAAGGCAATTGCCTAACCAACTGAGCTACCCAGGCGCCCCGGAACGCTTTAACGTGTAATAAAAACCTTGAGAAGTTACTTTTTATGTCAGTTCAGTTTATTTAATTTGTTAGCAAATAAATTAGGTTGTTCTATTCATAATAATAGTTACCATTAACTAAATAATGTGTGTTATTTAAAAACACATGCATACATATGTATTCTAGTGCCCCTTTAAACAGGTATTATGATTCTCTTTTAAGGATGAGGGAACAGAGAAAGTAAGTGACTTGTTCAAGATCATACAACTAGTCTCCAAAAGGAGCCTGCAGATATTTCTTAGTTAAATCTCACCTCTGTGGTTGTTAGTGTGACCTTGTCATATAGAAGATCAAAAGTTATTGAGGGACCCCCTCAAAATCGACTTCCTTAATTGCCAACTTCAACCAACTCTAGCTGTACTCAGCGGACCGGTTAAAATTGACAGAGTAAAAACTTTCAAGTTAGAGATCCTCTAGCTAATTAAAATAATTTAAGAGACTCTTTTATAAGCTAGGATTAATAATATATGTAGAATTTTATTGAACTATTGACTATTTTTTCCCTGAGACAAGATATTTCTAAGTTCTTTCACTAATGCTTATATCTTCCTTTTAAAACTAAACAACCCTAATTAAAGCCTAACACTAGATAGAGACAAGTGCACAAATCCTATGTGTACAGGTTGATAAAATATGACATGAACTCACACATGTAATCATCTTCCAGGTAGAAAACTTTGCCAGCACGCTGAAGCCCCCTCATGCCCTTCCCAGTGGCTCTTCCTTCTCTCCTCCCCAAAAGAAACCATTCTCTTGGCTTCTAACACCATAGATTAGTTTTATTTATTTTTGGATTTTTTAAATAAAGATTTTATTTATTTATTTGACAGAGACACAGTGAGAGAGGGAACACAAGCAGGGGGAGTGGGAGAGGGAGAAGCAGGCTTCCCATGGAGCAGGGAGCCTGATGCGGGCTTGATCCCAGGACCCTGGGATCGTGACCTGAGCCAAAGGCAGACGCTTAACGACTGAGCCACCCAGGCGCCCCTATTTTTGGATGTTTTTATAAGTAGATATTCAGGTTCTTAATCTGTGGGGATTCTTTCACTCAACATTATGTTTAAGAAATGTCATCCAAGTGGTTCCAAGTAGCTGTAATTTCATTTTCATTGCTGAATGCTGTTCCATTGTATGACTATACCACACTAAAAAATCCGGTCTGCTGTTCATGAAAATCTGAGTTATTTCCATTATGGGGGCTATTGCAAATATCACTACCATGAACAGTTTTGCACATGTCTCCTGGTATAAATGTTCAGTTCAGTAGGTAATTACAAACAGATTTCCAAAGTGGTTGTACTAATTTACAATCTTATCAGCTGTGAATGAGGATTCCTATTTTACATTAGTCCTAATTTTTGATGTTTGCTAGTAAGGTTGGGAGCTCAGAGGAAACATCATCCTTGCCCAGATGCAGCATAATTGCACTTGCAGGTAACTAAGCTGTCTTCTTGGTCTTTTCTCATTATGACCTACTCCCTAGCTGTAACTGTTCACGCTGTAGCTGAAAGGGTTTGCTGTGACCTGAGACAATTTAATAACATATGGCAGGGTACCAGTATGATGATCTCATGTGTGAGTAACCATTTTAAAATTATCTTAGTAAATTGTTGTTGATTCATTGGCCTGAAAAGAGCAATGTCAAAGCAAGCCGTTCAGAGGGTGAGGCATTAAGCCTGGACATTTTGCTAAGATGAACACTGAGGTCTCCCTAATGTATCTTCTGTTTATCATAGTGTTTGGATGAAAGTTCTGAAGATACCAGAACTTTTGCAATACATTACTACAGAAGGTAGCATTAATTAAACTGACAAAAGGTGCCTAAAACTTCTGACCCATTCCTTTTAAGTAGGTCAAACCCTTTTATTAAAGTTCCTTATAAATCCTAATAATCTTAATTCAGAAATTCTTATAAACTATACCTACTTTTTACTCAGTTAAGAGAAAACCTGTGAGAGATGATCATTTACCTTAAATGATCCCTGGGGCCAGGAAAAATTCCAGAAATAAATTTTCAAACTGAAATGTCTGTTACTTTAACTTGTCTTTGAAAAGCTGAGTGAGACTTTGGAGATGGTGTGGAGAAGAAAGGAGAATCACCTTCTTGAATTTATTTGTAAGTAATGTATATGCATATATAATTTTTCTTCTTGCTGACGGTAAGGAGAAACTGAATGAGCAAGTTAAACTTGTAGCCTTCAAAGAGAACCTCCCCTTCTTGCCCCATACACCTTAAGTAGGTGAAGAAGAAAAGGAGATGTCATCTCTGAATAATAAATGGAAGATAAAGAGAGACTTAATCTCCACGGTATTTCCAGTACCCAAAGTTTCTTTAACCACAGAGTCCATTCCCAACCTCTTGATTGTCTTTTTTTTTTTTTAATTACACGAATGGTCACTAATTTCCAATACATCATCAATGTTCTTCATCACCTTTTCTTCAGCCCATGGAGTCATGTGCAGAATGATGGAATCATCAAGGGTCTGGTGATAGTAAAAACAAATAAACACACTCAGTAACCTAGTAGTGAGGTTTTCATGTTCAAATCTACTCATGCTGTCTTCGTGCCATTTGTTTTCAGTGGCATCCAGTTGACTTAATTGATTTAGATAATAGATTGAGCATAGACCCTGGCAATTTTTTCAAGAAATAGCAGAAATCCTTTGCAGATGAGGAAAGAAAAAGGAAAACAAGAGTCGGGTTAAGGAAGGAGGAGGAAATATGGGGCAAAAGGAGTGCCTCTTGCACAAGCGTAAGTCAATACAGCTGGGACTGGTGGGTGTTAAGAGGGGCCTCCTCCTTGTTCAGGCAAAGAGCAGCTTCCTCCTGTCCTTCAGCTTCTGTGCAGATTGAAACACCTCCATCAGGAAAGGAGGAGACTTCTCAACTATCCTTCTGCCTCTGAGAGGCTACTCTGACTGCTCTAGAGTTGGGGAAGAGAGGAAAAAGAAAGGGTGGGAAAAGTCTTATTTGACTGGAATAGTTCCATTTGAAACTTATTTACATCTGAATAATAAAGTTAAATATATCTGAAATTTATTTTGCACTTAGTAGATATTTGAAGCTGACTTGTGTGTGTGTGTGTGTGTGTGTGTGTGTGTGTGTGTGAGCTGTTACTGTGGATCTCATGTGTGAATAACCACCCCCTCTCCGCTCCCCCAATCACTGAAAATTTCTCCCTGGCAGTTTCCTTGACTGCAGGAACTTTTCCATCTCTCTACTTATAACGCCCCCTTCAGCAAGATCTTGCTGGGCAGAAGGGGGCTGAGCAGTAAGAATAAAGGTTATATTATGAAATTTGCTCAGGAGTCTGAGTCTGAAAACAGTCAATAGCATGAATTTTAATTTTCATCCATTATACTATACCCTTAAATTAGATGACAGATGATCAAAAGACATAGTTAGGGTTTTTTGTTGTTATTGTCAAAGCAGCTTTCTTTCTAGATTGTTAAAGATATGAAATTAATACGTATGTGCTTGAAACTTGATTTACTCTCTTTTCTCCTTTTACAGTGAGAATACACAAATCTAAGTTTATACAGTTATTTTATAGCAGAGTAAGTTCGAGGAAGAGGGTCTCCTACATCCTAGGCCACTGTTCTTTCAACATTGTGCCTTTAGGGTGGATAGTTAATAAAATGATTGTTTTATGAGAGATGCTAGTGTTTCTTTGCCTGGCGTATCTTAAAGTATTGAAGGGTGGTTATGATAGAGACAAAAGCTGCTCTAGCTCAATTCTTAAATAATCTTTTTAAGATAATCTTTTTTCAGTTTAAGTGAAGACACAGGACAATTGAGGCCACAGAGATCATGACATTTTTTTTGAAGAAGTTTAACTAAAGAACCCAGAAGTTCCTGTTACAGCTTGGATAGTGAGCAAATTGTGTCCATCATCTGTTTATATGACACATTGTCATGATATATGGTTTTCCTGAGGAACAAAGGTGGAGGCCAAGCACCTGCATAATTAATTATAGTGTTAAATTCTCCATAGCTAAAATCCATACACTAGGATTGCTGTAATCATCAATTCATAGACCAAATATGATTGATAGAAATAATTTAATTTTTAGGCCAACCCTCTTACCTCATTTTTCATTTGAATATTTCTCCCTATAAAGTATTTTTTAATACTTAAATAATTACAGAATATATTTGGAATTCTTGGCAATCCTATGATTTGGGATTATGTTATTTCTTACTATGGAAAGACTTTATTCAGGTACCAACTGCAGTTAGATTATGCAAATATTCTAATTACGTAGAGTGGAAATGATTCTTTTTCAGAATGTTTTGTAATAGTCCTGCTAAACAGCTTCAGTACATTATTTGGTCCTTCCTAGCCTCTAAGTTTATTCGAAATTGAAAAGGGAGTTATTCTTTTTCACTATTATTTTTGCTATAACTCATACCGCTCTCCCTCTCTCCCTCCCTCCCTCCCTCTCCCTATGTTTCTTTCTCTGTTTCCTTATCTCTCTCTCTCTCTATATATATATACATGCACTCATATACATACACATGCATACATACTTAAAGAGTTTTATTTATAGTTCTCTCAGGTCTTTTATATATAATACATTTGGGTATACGGATGAAATATCATCATCAAATACTTATAGGCCTTATAAACCTATGGAAGGATAAGTGAGCAAAAATTCTGTTATTTCAGTCAATCAGAGAAAGACATGTATCATAAGACCTCACTGATATGAGGAATTCTTAATGCCAGGAAACAAACTGAGGGTTGCTGGAGTGGTGGGGGGTGGGAGGGATGGGGTGGCTGGGTGATAGACACTGGGGAGGGTATGTGCTATGGTGAGCACTGTGAATTGTACAAGACTGTTGAATCATAGATCTGTACCTCTGAAACAAATAATGCAATATATGTTAAGAAAAAAAAAGAAGATAGCAGGAGGGGAAGAATGAAGGGGAGTAAGTCGGAGGGGGAGACGAACCATGAGAGACAATGGTCTCTGAAAAACAAACTGAGGGTTCTAGAGGGGAGGGGGGTGGGGGGATGGGTTAGCCCGGTGATGGGTATTAAAGAGGGCACGTTTTGCGTGGAGCACTGGGTGTTATGCACAAACAATGAATCATGGAACACTACATCAAAAACTAATGATGTAATGTATGGTGATTTACATAACAATAAAAATTATTAAAAAATAAATAAAAATTCTGTTATTTCAGAGGGTCAAGCTAAGACCAATAGCTAGAAATTACTGGAAGCAGATTTCAGCACAGTAGAGATTATGGCTTTCTCCCAATCAGAACCATTAGAACATAGAAAGGGCTTCTTGGGGAGGAAGCGAGGCCTCTATCACCCGAAGGATTTAAGTAGAGACTCGTTTCATTTGTATTGAGAGAAACTTAATAGGCTTTAGTTGAAGTAGAAGACCTCTATAATTCCTCCGAATTCTAGGATTTTAAGATTTCTCTTTAGTTCTGAATCCAAGTCCCAAATGTATATTCAGAAATGAAACTATGTAACTTTAAATTATTTGCTAATAATATGTATGCTCAAGCCACAACTAATTGGGCCAAGATCAGGTGTGACCAGGAATTACTGCCAAAATGTGCAATTAAAAATTATACAACTTGGGTGTGGACACCAGAGATCAAGTTTTACTTCTGAATAAGTAAGTGCTAGTGACTTGAACTAGCTCGGTTCCCTAGGAGCACAGAGGACTTAAGGCTTTCGGTTGAGAAAGATCAGTGTGTGAGAAAGAACTAGAGCTTTGCCCTATGAAATGAGAGGCTGTGGCCGGCCACCAGCTCAGTAAAGCTTAAAGCAAAAGGAAACCTGTTACATTTTTCACAAGATTTAGTGTCACTCACTATTCATGTTTATTGGAAAGTGATAAATGAAGGGTTTGTTGAATTCTGAAGTGATTTTTTATTTTAATTATGAGTCATATCCCCACTTGCTTTCAAGTGAAATACTAGATAGTTATGATTTTCTGTTCCATAATGGAACCAAACTTTCGTTTCAGTAAATATACATCAGGAATGGTTATGCCAACCAAAATGCAAAACTATAATACAATGGAAAGGCAGTCAATTAAAACAACACTTTTTTCATACAGTAAATGACATAAATAACTTTCATATAGTAAGTAACATTCAAAGAGACGCTGGTAAATGACATTCTTTCCTGTTTCTAGAAGCTTGGTACTCTTCTAGAGCAGTAGAAGAAAAGAGAGTTTCAGGATATATTTCAGTTTAAGGGGTTCTTTGCAAGACTGGTTTGGGTCTGCAGCTTCTAAGAGGATTCATTATGATACCTCTATCAGGTTTGTTGTTGTTTGGAGTGACTAGAGTTTTTACTACCTTGCATCATGTACTGATAACACAGCTGCAGACATGATACTATTTTATACCATGCAACCAATACAATAAAGCTCGTCATAACAGAGCCACATGCTTCCCCCAGGAACCACATATAGTTTCTATTGAAAGATAGGGTGTCAGAACATGTGTGGTAAAATCATTAAGCTTTGCTTCTGAGTCTCTTCTCTCCAAAGGGCATATCAATGACACGAGAAAGGGGGCACAGCAGCATTTTCTGGTCCTTACCAATCAGGCTGGGGTAGTGCAGAATCCCTGTTTTGACTTGTACACTGGCAGATTTTAGTTTGCAAGTTGTGTATCTCAGCATGCGCCACACAACCTCGGGGACAGCCAAGTGTCAGTTTATTCCCAAGTTCATGGTGAGGAACTCACTCTAAAACACAGGGTGAGCTGGGTAGCGATGTGGGTTGCATCACAGTATTTCTCAGACAAGATCTTTCTAATCTGCTGATTAGACGGTGGCTTTGTGGCATTTGGCACATTCGTTTTAAACAGAAAGTATCCATTTAGTACACCCACCTGGTTCCTGCCGAAGAGATGACCTGTTGAGACAAACAAAACTCTAGAGTTTCCAGGATACAATTGAAAGCAATAAGACTATGTATCCCCTCCCCACCAAAAAGACTGTATGGTATCTTCCTGGAAAATTCACTGAATATTATAAAGATAAAATGAATTTAGCTGACATTTTCAAAGACATTTAATACCTGGGTATTTCCAGAATGTGCTGAACTAAAACAAAGGATTTTTTTTTTTTTTTAAAGGCAGTTCCTTAGCTGGTGTAAGCTTAGGTTAACAAACTCCTTGAAGACAAGGGCTAAAAGTCATTCCACATAATTATTAGGTGGTCTGAAATTGTAGTCTGGATTGAATCAAAAGAATCTGTCTTGTGTCGACAGCTCCGCTAGCCCTTCATTTGTGGGTAAGCAGAGCAGTCCACATATGACATATTTGCATAATGCCATGTGAGTAGGGAAAGATTGACTATGGCCCTATAGCACTTTTTCCCTCCTGTAAAGCAAACTTCAGGTTTTTTCATTAGACGATACTAGAGTGCCATGATAATGCTGTACTTGAAACTTAGGCTTTGGAGCTGCCTGACAGATAAGAATTAAATCTCACAACTCTTCACCCAACATCATTCAATCTGATTTACGTGGAGTGAAAGAGAGCACTATTTGTAATCACACCAGGACAGCACCATACCTTGGCTATGCAAAAAACAGTGCGCTCAGTTCTGCTAGCCTACCAAAGCAGAAAGGCCATTAGGAACCCCGGCTTTGTCCTGTTACATTAACTATGTAACTATCTGCAAAGTAGGGGACAACATTTGAGATTTGTAGCAAAATATTCTTTATCCCATCTTCTAAATTAGACCCAAACCAAGATCATGGTTGCCCTCAATGGTAACACCCACCTGGCCTTCCAGTCCTGTATGGAATCACAGTGTTCAGCCAACCCAGAAAACAGAATGTGGTTCATTGGAAACTCAGACTGGTTTCTCATTATTTGTTAGTTTGTGAGTCACTCAATTGAGAAACTCTTGCTGTAAAAGGAGGAATGCAGGAATAGAAGAGTGAGGACAGCACAGGAAAATGCATGAGAGCAAAATAAACCTTTCACTACATGCTGTTGGATTTGTATCTTTAAGCATGGTCAACGCAGAAGTGAGCCAGTGAACAAAGAGTGTCCTACGGTGTTTACAGGTGGACAAACAAAGGGATCCATCCTGCCTCTTGGCTCCTTTAGAGGAGTGCACAGAACCAGCTTGATGCTGTTTTTGTGATACTGTGCATGTCTTTGAGGGATTTAGAGTAGCTCTTCCCACCACCAAGTAAAGAGCATGAGAGTTAGGATTGAGAAAGTGTCTTCGGTCAGATTTAGGTAGGTTACTAAATTCTGATGATTTGTCTTAAAAGCTAATTCAGACGAAAGAAAGCAATGGGCCTGACCCATCAGGACAAATAGCTTAGAAAGAAGCAACCCTGTGGTTTTGTAGATTTGACTTTAAAAATCTAGTCTTATGGATAACTATTAATAAAGAGAAATGATTAAATAGTGTTAAGAGTCTGGGGGGGAAACCTTAAATCACAGAATATTACATGGAAAGTGAGACTGAAAAATGGGAAAGTATAATCTGCAAAAAAGAATTTGGCCTCTTCCAGTGGAAAAAATCTAATCTGGAGGATTTTTGCTTTTGCAGTTTTTAAAGGGCAGAAGTACCCTTTATGAATTTGTCCGTGTGCTTGGAGCTGGGCCAGACCCAGACTTTGTACATAATATAATGTATATTGGGAGCACCAATTTTGCTGGAGGTGAGCTTGAGGTGGTTAAGGTTGCTCAGGGATTTGTTTTGAGACCATGTTACCTGATAAGCACAGTGTTTTAACTAACATTTTGTGCTTATTGCAGGTGGCTTGACAAGTCTCTTCCCGCTGCATTTCAAGATGTCCCCTTACATGTTGTTTTAGACCTGGAACACTTTGAATACCACCCACATGAGGCATGAAAGGGCTACATATTTCTGAAATCTGTTGCCATGAGCTAATGACAAATGTAATACCCAATAATATATAAGTCTGGACAGTAGGAAGATCTGTGTAAGCAAGAGAAATGGATTGATCTTATACTGAGATGAGCCATTATACCCTCTGCCTTATTTAAAACCAAAAATCTTTATTGTAAGTTTTTTTAAATTATAACTTTTATTGTAACTTTTGCAATGTCTCATTTTCTCTCTATTCTCACATCCAGTTAATTTATCAAGCACATAGTTATGATGAGTTATTTAGGCAACTGGAAACATTTTGTTTTGTTTTGTTTTAAGATTTTACTTATTTGAGAGAGAGAGAGAGAGAGAGAGCGAGCACAGAAGAGAGGGAGAACCAGGCTCCCCGCTCAGTGGGGAGTCCAATGCGGGGCTCAGTCCCTGGACCCTTGGATCATGACCTGAGCCGAAGGCAGCTGCTTAACCAACTGAGCCATCCATGTGCCCCAGCAATTGGAAAGTTCTAACGGCTATCCATTTGCAGACATGTTGGGAGGAATCAAACTGCTTTAAGTAGAAGGACAAAACTCATAAAATAACTCGATTTTTATAAATGCTTTTATGAGAAATAATCTTATTACCAAAAACAAAAGAAAACAACCTTCCATTGATAAATGGTAGCTTATTGTGGCTGGATACAGTGAAGGATCTAAAACTTGACCTTATACTCGTCTGGGAAGTTTTGCTGCTACAGACAACTGACAAGATGCAGATCCATGCTCTATCCACTTACTAGGATTTTCTTTTGGAATGGATTCCAAATGGGATTTTCTTTTCTTTTTTTTTTTAAAGATTTAATTTTATTTATTTGCGAGAGTGAGAATGAGAGAGAGAGAGAGAGCACATGAGAGGGAGAAGGGTCAGAGGGAGAAGCAGACTCCCTGCTAAGCAGGGAGCTGGATGCGGGACTCAATCCCAGGACTCCAGATCATGACCTGAGCCGAAGGCAGTTACTTAACCAACTGAGCCACCTAGGCGCCCCCAAATGGGATTTTCTTAAGGAAGATCTGGTTTTAAGCAGGGTGTACACAGCATGAGTGAGAAAGACATGGAAGAATGAGGGCAAAAAACAAAACAAAACAAAAACAAAACAAAAAAAACTGGCTATAAAATTTAAGAGAGAAACTAGATTTAAAATGACATAGTATCCACCCTCCCTGCCCCCTTTGAAGTCTTCTGTCACACTTTCCGGTGAACAGACAGAAAAATAGCTGCCTCAGGTTAATTAGAAAAAAAGTCCAAATGTTCAGTAAGATAATTTTTGGAGTGAGTTTGTTCAGTTTCCTGTCTTTTCCATATTTTTTTTTACATTTTTATGAGCATATAATCAGACATCCTTATGCAGGGAAGTGAAAGTCACCCTGATGTGTCAAAGCCATATGCAAGTTCTTACATACTTTACAGCTTTGCTATTCAAAGCCTGGTTCCCAAACCAGTAACACTAGCTTCACCTGGGAGTTTGCAAGAAATGCATGATCTTGTGCCCTGCTATGGAAACTACAGAATCTGCATTTTAACAAGATCCCCAGGTAATTTGTTTGCACACTAAACTTTGAGAGGTATTGCTTTATAGTGTTCACTTTGCCCCCGCCTCCTTTTTTGCTTAATCTGCACATGTACCAAGAAAAGACTCAGTTGTCTGAACATGGATTGCTTTGTGTATTCTCTCCAGTGACTGATTTAATGTGATGTTCTTTCTCTACCAGCTGCATACTTCCCGGCCAACAACGCTTATGGTCCTTAGGAAATGATTTTGTACTACAGTCAGTTTTGTGGAAGGCAGATTTAGCTATACAAACTGTAACTAGGAAGTTGTCTTTAAATAAAATTAAACAATACACACCAAACTTATGTGTGAGTTTGTGGAATAGGAAGCTGACCGACTACTAACATTCATCAAAGGAAAGTGAAGAGAAATATTCCGCTTTACCACTAGGTGGAAATAGAGTAATTTTGAGTATATTTTTCAGGGCCATGAACTACTAGAGGAGATAAGCTGAAAGGGACCTAAGAAATCATTTGCTGTAATTCTTATCTCCTTAATTTCATTGATGAGAAAACTGAGTTTTTGGAGATATTAAGTAAAATTGCATCTGTCTTACAAATGGTGGTCTTCTAGAGCTACAGAGGGGGAGAGCTGCTGGTAAGTTTTGATTCTTCAACCATTTTCATCTATATGAATAACGTGTCATTACCCTCCAGCATGAAGGGAAGACAGGATGTAACACCTAAACTAATGACCAGCACAGTGACTTAAATTTGTAAGGATTCGTTTAGAATAAAACTATTTTTCCTTGTCCCTGTATTATAACATAATTAATCTCAGTCAAGTAATAATTCTCCCTTTTTCCATTGAAGAGCTACTTAACCATCCCATAAAGTCATACAAAGAGTTTAATCAGATTTGTTTTTACAACATTTTTGGTTTTTATGTTTCATATTGGGTTCAAGTTAAGTGGCCTAGAACAGAACTTCAGTTAGCAGGTTAAGGAAATACTTCATGTTTTTCAGAACTTGAAATCCATTCCCATTATTTTTAAGAAAGGAAGGGAATCTGAATGCAGAGCTTGAGGGATGTTAGAAATAATCTACTACAACGTCTTTCCATATATATCTCACAGATGAGAAGTACCAGAGCACAAGGGATGAAGTGTGTCGCCCACAGCAGCAAAGCCATCTCCATGCCCTTCTTCTTTGCTCCAGGAGAGACTCTAGCAGGTAATTTGGCCTATATCTTTCTGTTGTTTGTGGTGTGTATTAACCACAGAAGGATTATTTCCACTCATTACATCAAAGAGGGTGTTTAAAAGTTGACTTTTAGGGGCACCCGGTGGCTCAGTTGGTTAAGCATCTGCCTTCAGCTCAGGTCATGATCTCGGGGTCCTGGGATCGAGCCCCACACAGGGCTACCTGCTCAGCAGGGAGTCTGCTTCTCCCTCTGACCCTCCCCCCTCTCTTGCTCTGTCTCTCACTCTCTCTCTCAAATAAATAAAATCTTTTAAAAAATAAAAAAACTAAAAGTTAACTTTTAGTAACACCTCTGGTATAAAAACTATTTTGTAAGTACTTATGTATTTAGTACCATAGTGCCATTTCCCTTTTGATATTTCTGTGACATGGTTGATTATGATCACCTAAAAATTAGTATTCCAGTACAGAGTCCTGACTATTATTACCATGTTCTATACAAACATGGATAAAACATGTTGAATCAGCACATTAAGTCCAAACACACAGTAGCTGCCTGTCTAGGAGGCTGGGGCAGCAGGCTGTCCTAAGTGTCTAAAAGCCAGCCCTTGCATCACTGAGCAAATGACATACTTAGCTGCCTTCAGAACTTGAACATTTTCTCAGCAGTAGAGCCTCAAGTGTGGAACATCGGGCTCTTTTTTTTTTTTTTTTTTTTTAGGTTTTATTTATTTATTTGAGAGGGAGAGAGAGCACAAGCAGGGAGCCCAATGTGGGGCTGGATCCTAAGACCCTGAGATCATGACCTGAGCTGAAGGCAGACGCTTAACCAACTTGAGCCAGCCAGGTGCCCCGCCATATGGGCTCTTAATGGCACAACTCTACGGCCTGAGTCCCTCGCTATTAAAATGGTACCACAAGAAAAACTGGGGTGACCCTAAAATTAGGGCAGGAATTTGAAATAAAAAAGATATAGTGCAGGGGAGTAAATGTCCTGAGGCATGATGGGAAATGACCAACCTCAGATTTCAGTTTGTTGAGGATGGAACGTGAACCAGTGTCTTGGTATGTATGGTTCAGGAGATTGTAGCCTCTGCTCTTAGCTCCTTGAGTACAGTGAGCTAGAGGCAACCAGGTGTGGTCCTGTTTTCACAAGGTCTGACGGGAGGACTGGACAGGGATTCTGGTTCTACCACTTTGCAAACATTCCCTGCCTCATGTCCTCTTTCAAAAAATTGGGAAACCACTAGCAAAAATTTAGTGTAACTCAGAGTTAATGGATAGAAAGTGCATAGGAAGCACAGCATCTAGCACAAATGAACCTTGTCTCATCTCATCTCACCATCTAGCTCAGTAAATGAACCGTATCTCCATCAAGGCAGCTGGCCTCTCTGTGTGGCAACTTTCTTACCCCATCCCAGCTCACTCCCACAGGGACCTGGGATCACCCGGTAAGATACTGTGACAAGTACACTTCGAAAAGTGTAATACTTTACACAACAAATACAGGGTATCATTATAATGAAAGGCAAAGAGGAAAGTGCTGGAGTCTAAATACTTGGGAGTCTGAGAAGAAACTATGAAGGGCTCACTCAACTAGGAAGGTAAACGAATAACATATTCTTGATGGGTACATTTAATAGCAATGACGGTCACTTAAACTGAAACTTCTTGAGGAGTTTTAGTTTGGAAACCGAAATCTTCCCCTACCCTGTGCCTTCTGATAAAATCATCTAACTCAAATCAGGTACATACTGGCCCTGAGGCCCTAATTGGACAGGGGTGGAGGAGGGAGTTGAGGAGAGAGGTGGGGGGGTGTCCTGAAGGTGGGGAGATCAGGTTCTCTCAGGAAGGTACGGGATGTGGGTTAGTCCACTGACTAGAAGCGGAGATGAAGGAGGCCAAGAAGTCCATCAGCCAAACGACCACCGATCAATCAATTCCTGCCCCCAAGCCCAACAAGGGCTAGTCGATCCGTTGGGAGTATTTCGAAGGAAAAAGAGTGGCGGCTTGGAGGTAGAACGGTGGGGCGCTGGAGAGGTGGGGCCCCTCCAGCTTCAGGCGCTGGCGTCTGGGGCGGCGTGGGGCGCGCGGGACAAGTCCCCGCCTGTAGGAAGCGCTGGGCGGGGGGAGCTCCCCCAACCTCCCGCCGTCCCGGGGCAGGTGGAACGGGTTCGCGCCTCGCGGCCCAGGGAGAGAGGCTCTGGGGGCGTGCGGGGGGGCGGGGCGGGGGCCGGGCGAGGCGCGTCTCTCATTGGCCTCTCGGAACCGCCCGGCGCGCGCCGCGTTTATAAAGCAGCCAGGGGCGCCGGCTGGTCGGAAGCCACGCTCCCGACGCCCCACTCTGCTCTGCTCCCTAGGCCCGCCGGCCCGCACCCACCATGGCCACCATTCAGCAGCTGGTAGGAAGATGGCGCTTAGTGGAAAGCAAAGGCTTTGACGAATACATGAAGGAAGTAGGTGAGGCTCCCGGCCAAGCGGCGCCTGTAACGTGGCGAGTGTGTGTGTGTGTGTGTGTGTTCCTAGGTCCCCTTCAGCGTGCTGA
>NW_027397067.1:30477784-30628107 GCF_003265705.2 Callorhinus ursinus
GTGTTCCTAGGTCCCCTTCAGCGTGCTGAGCTCAGCGGCGGGGCATGCCCGGCTGTCTACCCCAAGCCCCTGTACCCCCATCCATCTCCCTCCCTCCACCCCCCACCAGCACGTGGGCAAGCAGCCGGGAGAGCAGCTTGCGCTTGCCGCCCGCCTGCGGATTCTGAGATGTTCCGTCTCATGGGCCACCCAGCTCTCTTCAACTTTCCCCTAGCCCACGCGCAGCCACCCGCACCGCTTCCTGTGCTTTAGCGCACTCCTCTTCCTCCCACCCTAGGCTTCACTTCTTTCAACCCCATTCAGACAGCCCCCGTAACTTCCCCGATTTTTCTTTTCCCACCGTTCATCTTCCCTCCTCCGGCCGCCATCCTGCCTCTCCCACTCGCCCCATCGTGGCCGCACCCACTCCTTCTTTCCCACCTTGCTCCCGCATTGCCTCATCTTTTGTTCCTAGATGGCGTGCGGGTCCCCTCTTCTCCACAGGGCGCAGTTTCCAGCAGAAACCCTTTAGAAGGTCTGAATGGGGCGACAGCTTCGGCTTTTCTTCTGCCCTCGGGCCGCCTCTCCCCCCGACCCGCAGGCCCTCTGCCCACCCTCCCCGGGTGAGCCGGGCCCTTGGGTTTGGAGCAGCTCCCGGTGGAGCGTCGGGTTATCCTCGCCTCCCGGCCACAGAGCGGCGCTTAGAGGCGTGGCGCTGGCGACGCCGACCTTCTCGCCTGAGCGCCGCGGTGGGCAGGTGACCTCTCCGAGGGCAACGGCGGGGCCTGCTGTGCCCACGGATGGCCACGTGCTGCTGCCCTGCCCTCTGCGTCTCGAGGGTGAGGGGCCTAGAGGCAGGGAGTGGGGTTTTCTTGGAAAACCGCCGAGCCCTCCTATGGCTGCTGCTTTCCAACTGCACCCAAGATGGGGGAGGGGGCCCTGCAGAAGGCCCCCCACTGCTTAAAGCCTTTCAAAGCAATAGGAGTCTCTGTAGGAAGATTCCAGTTCTCTTCTCTCAAAATAGTACTTGATTCTCTGTTATTGTCCTTTTCTAAGCCAATGACAACGATTGTATTCTGCTTGACACATTGGGTAGATTAGCAAACAAAAGTGGACCTTTGTCACAGGCCACTAGGAAGTGGGATGGAGTACTATAGCATGGATCTTCTCTGAAAAGGGGCTTCCAGCCCTAAGACAACTTCCGGGACCGTGAGGCTGCTTTAGAAGCTGCCGATCCCACAAATGTTAACATGACAGCTTTCTGGTGCAGAAGTTACTGCAAAGACCCTCTACTGAAACCTAGTCCCTGTGGCACTTCAGAAGCCCTCCTTCGTTAGCCTTTATCCAAGACAATGACAGGTGAAGGCTGGTTCTGTGGTGAATTTTGAGTGTATTTATGATACTGTGAGTCAAAGTAGAATGCAGTCTTTTTCTTTTTTTTTTGCACTATAAATCTAGATCAAGATAACTCTGGAAAAAGCCAATTACTGCACTCATAGCCAAGAAATGTCTGTGTGTGTTCACTTGTGTGAAGACCAAATAAAGAATGCTGTTCTCTGCCCTTTGAAAGTGAATGTGTTCATTGGGTGGTTTGTTTCCAGGGTTCTAGAATCACGAAAGTTGTCAAGGCTCAATTCATTAGAGAGCAGTCGAGGTGTGGGAAGAGCAGAGCCCTGTATTTGTCCAAAGTGAGAATTAATAATGACTCATCTAACAACACGAGGCACCAGCCCCCACACTGGCAAAAGAGAAGGCACCAAGAGGACACTGCAAGCCTAGCTGAGTTTCTATCATCAACCCAGTTATTCTGCTTAGGTTGTAGTCTCGTCTGTGAAACCAGGATTTGGCCTAGATCTAAGTTTCCTTGTAAATGTTACCATTAGGGAGAAATATATAGATCATAAATTAAATATGATATCAATATAGTAATTGAGTTCCACAGCTCGGAAATGCTTACTGTTTTTGAGGATAAAATTTTCCCAATTTATTAGCATCACGATTGTGCAGTTAACTCTTAAAACACCATGCTCTTTGAACTGAATTGATTTGGATTTTGTGTAGTTATTAGATATTTATCAAGAGCTTTGTATGTGTCAGACTGTGTGCTGGAGTCCTATAATACAATGTTTGGCAGAATTGAGTACATCCATTTTAGAAGTCCAGATTTCTTCCCTAACTTTCTGAGGGCCAGCATAGCATGGAGGCCAAGAGCTTAAGGTTTGGAGCCAGACTGCCCGCTCTGTTGGTTGCAGCTCCATCACTTCCTAGCTGAATGAGCTTGGGTAAGTTACTGCAGTGCCTCATTTTCTGATCTTGTAAAATGGATGCTATCTACCTCTCACACAGTTGTTGCAAGGCTTCCATTAATTCATATATTTAAGTGCTGGCACATGGTAAGCGCTGCGTATGTGTCTACCCTTGTTATTGAGAAGCGAATAAGTGAAATATGTACCACACAGTAACTGCAATCGAATTACTGCATTTATTATGTAAACTATAGCTTTGGTTTTCCTGTTAGTTAACATGATAAACCATTCTACAGGAGTGGGAATGGCTCTGCGAAAAGTGGGTGCAATGGCCAAACCAGATTGTGTCATCTCTTCTGACGGCAAAAACCTCACCATAAAAACTGAGAGCACTTTGAAAACAACACAGTTTTCATGTAACCTGGGAGAGAAGTTTGAAGAAACTACAGCTGATGGCAGAAAAACTGAGGTCAGTCATAATTTAACAAAATCACGGAAGCTTGTAGAATGAAAGACAATAGATTGTATTAATAATATTCTTACTGTTTATAGGCAAAACTTAATGAAAAAGTAAAATTATCTGATGAATTGAATTTGACCAATTAGTGAAAGTACCAACTTCATAACTCAGTCACTATTTGGGGAAAAATAGTTTAAGGAGCATGAGAGAGAATAAGTGTCTCTTATATGAGGGTCTAGATTGAAAAGCATAAACTATATTATTAAAATTGGTATGGGTTAATGAAGTGGACCCAGAAAGGAAAAGATGAAAAAAATGTTGATTAAGGAAGTTATGAGCCATGGCATCTCTCTGGTAACATACTTTGGAAGATTAAAAAGTGTATTTTTGCAGACTGTCTGCAACTTCACAGACGGCGCGTTGGTTCAACATCAGGAATGGGATGGGAAGGAAAGCACAATCACAAGAAAATTGGAAAATGGGAAATTAGTGGTGGTAAGTGCCAAACTTATGTCTTATTAGGCTTTTGTTTGCATTCAGAGTTCACGTAACTGCTCAATATCACTGATCATGAACATGAGAACTAGGTTTGGGTAGAAAAAAATTGTAAAATAGCAAGGTAAACATGTAGCACAGTATGTACCTGGAGCTGGTTTTAGTTTATGCTCACTACTGCATTACAGTAAAATCATGGGCAAGCCACTGAACTCCCTTCTTGGACATACATCTTTCCATTTCTTTAAAATAAGGAACAACATTTGCAGTGATCAAATGAATACTTAGATTTTGCAAATCAATACTTTAGTTTGCAGTAAAGCATACACATGTCATAAGCAAAATAACAGGTTCTAGCTTTTCAAACCCAGGAATTCTAAAATTCATTTTCTCCATCTATGAAGTAGATTACAAAGTTTTGTAGGATGCTGATCCTAGTATTTAACTACTACCATTGCTCTACGATGCAAGATTAACCTAATTCTTTAATATCGTTCTTTCTTCTAGGAATGCATCATGAATAATGTCACCTGTACTCGGGTCTATGAAAAAGTAGAGTAAAAATTCCATCATCATTGTGGACAGGAATTAGCTGTGAGGATGAACAAGCTCAGTTCAATGAGCAAATCTCCATACTGCTTTTTTTTTTCATTACTGTGTTCAATTATCTTTATCACAAACATTTTACATGCATCTATTTCAAAGTGTTGATTTAATTAGGATTATCCCTTTGGTTAGTAAATAAATTTGTGCTATGCCAGTGTTGTATGCTTTTTTTTAACTTCATAGGAAATTAGTCGTAAATTTTAGTAAGTATGAATTGAATAAAATCTGGGGTAGTCTTGCGGGTACTATACTGAGATCATATTTAGTAATTTATATGTAGAGCTACTTCTATGGCAAATACACTACCAATCATTTAAGCTTGCCCTACACTATTTGAACTCTATATCAACTCAAGAATCTTAAATTTCTGGCAAAAGACTATTCTCATTAAAAAAAGAGCTACATAAACTTTATAATTTAAATATTAGAATAAAAGTTAGATTACTATCATTGACCAGTGATCATACTTTTAATAGTGTACTTGTAACTATTATTCAGGAATTCTGCAACCCCAAATTCCTTTAATTAACTTTATGAGGGCCTACCATGTGCCAGGCAGTGTGGTAGAGGTTGAAGCATATCTGGACACAAGGTCAAATCATTGCCCTCACAGCTTTGGAAGGACTCAGTGGGTTCCTTAACAAAAGCTGTAGAAGTAATACAGCTCTAAAATACTTCCTGTGTGCATATATAAAGAATAACAATTCTAGTGAACACCTGTTCTGCTTCTCAAAGTCAAATACAAACATCTGCAGTTCACCTTTGGAGAAATAGCTTGTAGACATTGGGCTAAAGCCTTATGTGCATTATCAGCAGAGCAATACTTAGGGGAACTAGTACCATTATCTCTATTCAGCAAATAAGAAAACAGGTTTTGACTAACTTAGCTGTTCAAGGACATAGGAATTAGTAGAGCTGGATTGGGAATGTACATCTCATGGAGTCCACTCAATGTCTCTTCAGTCATTCTATGACACCACTTCTCATCAGCTTGTATTAAGATCCTGAGTCTATAATGTCCCTCAACATAATAATTGAGGCTTTTGCAAAACTACTCTGAAATGTTAGCTGGTAAGAATCTTAAGAATTACTGAAAGCTAGCAGTCAGGGAAAGAGCTCAGCTCACTGACACTCTAGGCCTATGCTGTCCAATATGTAGCCATGAGCTGCAGGTGGCTATTGAGCACTTGAAATGTGGCTCATCTCAACTGAGATGTGTTGAAAGTAAGATACACATGGGATTTCAAAAACTTGATACAAAAAAAGGGTGAAATGCCTCCCTTTAAAAATACTGATTACATGTTGAAATAACATTTCTGGATATAGTTGGTTACCTAAATATATATTAAAAATAATTTTACCTGTTTCTTAGATTTTTTAATGTGGCTAGGGAAAATTTTAAAATTACATCTGCTAGCATTTTTGTGTCCATGTCTTTTTATTGGACGGTGCTGCTCTAAACTTCCTTTTCTATTTGAATTTCCATCTTATTTTAGTCTTTAAGCCAGAGTTCCTTTTACATCCTTTTTTCACTTCTAACAATAGTGTACACTGAATACAACTTTCCCTGAACCAAACACTGGGCCAAGTATTTGAAGAGATTTGTAATTCTCATAACCACCCTAGATTATGTGCATTAACTCTTGTTTTATGCCTTGTTTAGATGAGGAAACTAAGGCTCAGAGTCTAGGTAATGGGGTTGCAACCCATACAGTGAGTACGAGGCGGAGAACAGATTGGAGCACAAGTTCGTCTGACGGTCAAGCCTGTTCTACTGATGACTATTATTCAGGAATTCTGCCACCCTGTTCTAATACCTATACTGCCTCAGTTCATGGATGGTGGAGTGTTGCTTGAGGAACAGTAGGCTCACATTTCTTACATGGGGACTGTTGACATTTTGGGTGAGAGAATTTTTCACTGTGCTGGAGTATGGCAAGCATCATAAGACTTTCTGCATCCTAAGATCATGACCACAGAATGCTCATGGTTCCCATCAGTCTACGCTAAACACCCCCTACATTTCCATATGTCCTATAACGGTATGGCATCCTACCCATTTGAGAACCCTGGGTAGAGCAAATGTATCTCAGCTCTGTTACCTGGTGTCAGTTAAGCTCTTCTTTCTGCTAAGCAATCATATAATGTCAATTGACCTCTTAGCAAAAGACATAAAGTAGTGCCTTCACTGAATATTTTTGTTTTCTCTTAACTGGTGGTATGCTGGAATGTATCCTGTTTAGTTCTACAACACACAGGATCTCTTGGGAGATTTGCTTTTACCCCAGATCTATCAGCTCTCCTGTTTTCTTTTCTCTGCGTCAACAATTTGTTGCCAGTACCCCACTGGACATTTCCCTATGGATGCCATGTTTAATTTCAAACTAGTTACATCTTCCTAAAAGATGATGTGCTGTTGTAAGTGTTTGGGCTTTGGAAGCAGACAGTCCTGTAATCCAGTTCTGGCTCTCTACCCTTTAAGAACTCTGTAACTCAGGGCAAGTTACTTGACTTCTGATCCCTAGTTACCTTCTTTGTAAAAAGATACTACATTACCTGACTCTTAGAATTGTTTTAAATATTAAATGAGATAATGTGTGTAAAGCACTTAGCCCAGGGCCCAGCAAATAGTAAAGGCCCAGTGTCTCTCCAGTACTGCTCAATAGAACTTTCTGCAACGAAACAGGCTATAACATCCACACAATCCAACACGCTGGCCACTAGCCACATGTTTGTGGGTATTGAGCACTTGAAATGTAGCAAGTGCAGTTGAGGAATTGAATTTTTTGAATTTTTTGTTAAAATTTAATCAGATTTCTTATTTTTGATCCCAAACCTATTCCTCTTGCAGTATTCTCCATTTCAATACACAGAAATGGCGTTTTTCCAGTTCCCAACCTAAAAGCCTGAGAGTGATCTTTAATTCCTTTCTTTTTTATACCATATCTAATCCATTAGCAAATTCTTTCAGCTTTACCTTCAGAACATATTTAGAACTCAGTTTTCACCTTTTCTGCAAATACCACCCTGGTTCAAACACCACCATCTCTCCTCTGCTCTCCTGTCGGCATTTTTATTCTCCTAGAGCTATCATTTAAAAAAACAGCATTAAAATATATACTCCTCTGTTAAGAAGCTAAAGTCTTTACAGAGGTCCTATCTAATTTTGTCTGTGTCTCCCAACTGCCCAACATCCCCTCTCTCTCTCCTACCACTCTCCTCTCAAACATTTCCTTTAGCCACCAATGGTTGTTGACACAGGATGCTGTGTGCTGCCTCAGGATGTTTGCACTTGTTGCCTCTGCCTATAACAATCTTCCATGAGGAATCTGCAGCCCAGGCTTCTCAGCTTTCTCCCTTCCTTCAGGTCTCCTCAAATGTCACCCTAGCAATGAGTCATTCCCAGATTACACTATATATAATAGCAATCACCCCTCCCCCGTACTCTTTATTCCCTCACGCTGTCCTTGCCCTTACCACCAGTCCTAACTATATATTCACTTTAAAAAATGGAGGGAGAATTATTATCCATCTCTCCCACTGGAAAGTAAGCTCCATGAAGAAGGGGCTTTGTTTTTACAGTGTCCTCTCTTCAGTACTCAATTAAGAAGCAACTTGGCACACAGAAGTAACTCAATAAATATTTGTTGAATGATTAAATACTTTTTTTTAAAGACTTTATTTGTCAGAGAGAGAGAGAGAGAGCACTAGCAGGGGGAGCAGCAGACAGAGGGAGAAGCAACCTCCTGGCTGAGCAGGGAGCGTAATCCTCAGGACCCTGGGATCATGACCTGAGCTGAAGACAGATGCTTAACTCACTAAGCCCCCCAGGCATCCCCAAATTCTTTAATTAATGGCTTCTTTGTGCCTGTTTAACATATTTTAATGTTACTTAAGACCCTTTAAGATTTTGCTTCAATTTATTTTTGAAAACTATATTTCTTACCCTTCATACACATCATTCAAATTTCATCAGGTCTTCTACTTACCCTAGAAGTAATGTGCTTGATGACTATAGAATATGAGTGAAATAGGGAGCAAGGAATTCATGCCCTCATTTTCCTGAACTGGTATGTCATGACATTCTGCTTTACCAGGAAAAAGACTGCCTGATTTCGGGGAACATTTAAAATTTATTTTACTACAGCTGAGTACCGCCAACAGGCAATGTCTGTCACAGAACTTCACCTGAGTTGTTTGTGGAATACGGTACGAATTAGATACAATTTATTACAATTAAAATGGTTTCACATAAATCAAACCCTCACCAAAGAAAAATGTACAGGCAAGAGATGACTTAACTTTTGGATCATGTCCTTGAGTGCTACAAGGCCTACAAGTTCATACGTTTCCTTCAAACAGAATCTGAGTGCCCCAAGGATGAATGGTTATGGTGAATCACGACCCTGTGATCTTTGTAGGCAATGTGAAGCTTTGCTATTTGCAAGCCTAATTATGTCACATTTATGGTTATTTTATTCAGTGGTTTCTTGAGTCTTAATCTCAACTGTTTTCTCAAAATCTGGTGTTTGTGCTATAATCACTGAAATGTTGGGAACCATGTGTTTAGTGACTAGATTTTAATGCTGCCTACGCAACTTACGTTATTATTCAATTCCTGATGCTTACTGATCAATGATTATTAATGTTTGTTGTATTTTAAATTCACCTTTAAGTTTATGGGAATAATGGTGGCTTTTCCCTGGGTTTCATGTAATCACTTTTCTCCTTTCTTACTGTTGCTCTCAAAATTCACTGCCGCTTGGTGGATCATGTGTGCTGTGGGTTAGTGGGAAGAAATGACGAAACTGATAGACTGGTTTAAAAAGCTGAGTGACACATGTTTTGAAGTATTGTGAAAGGCAGGGTAGTATGACTCCTTACTGGTCCCACAGCAACTGGAAAATAACTTGAGTCTTATGACATCTGGTCTGTCAGGACCAGTCACAAGTTCATATGTGAATATTTACTTGGAATCAAGCCCATCTCCTTCCTATACCTCCTTCTTCCCCTCTGCACACCTTGAAAATGTCTGAGAAGAGAATAATAATACTTTGAAAAGAGTACTTACAATGGTGCTGGTGACACATGATATGGTGAACAAGATAGAGCCGGGTCAGGGTCCTTTTTCATGGAACTGACATTCTAGCGTGAGAAGATAGAACGCAGACAATTATAACAAATGGCATAGAGTGAGAAATGCAGCAAGAAAAAATATGAAAACAGTAGTGTGATAAGCACTGAGTAGGGTTGAAGCTGCTTTATTTGGGGTGGTCAGGGAAGTCCTCTCAGAAAGGTAATGTTTGAAATGAGACCTGAATAAGGAACAGAAAGTAAGCAAGTAAATGTCTGGGGACATCGCATTCTAGGCAGAGAGGTTAGCAATGACAATAGCCCAGAGTGGGGACAAACCAAATGGGAGAGTGGCAGAAGTTTATGGAAACAGAAGCAATGATGGACAAAATGTAGTCTAATATTTGGGTAGGAGACAGAGCGTATGGGATCTGGTAGCTGCTAGTAAGGGATCTGGGATTATCTGAGGGTCACGAAAAACCACTGGAGGGTCTCAAGTAGGAAATGACAGAAGACAAAAAACAAACAAACAAACAAACAAACAAACAAACCTAGTTTCACTTTCAGTAATGGAAAACTTGATATTTAGAAATAACTCTCCTGTGAAAAACAACTGAAAATACTGGACAAAATATTTTTAAAAATTTCTTTAAAGTGACAAAGACCTAATAAAATAGTGAGGAATTATTTGGCATAGATTTGAGAATCAAGAGCCACAAGTTCAACTGACGGGGCTGGTTTCACCATGGATCATTTATTTGTGGATCCAGCAGTGTCTGAAAGACTCAGCTGTACTTTTGGCAACAAGGGAAATAATTGGCCTTTGTCTGATGGTAGATGAGCTAACTTCATCTTCTACTGAATTAGAAAAAGAGTTCCTAATAGTTGAAAGTTTAGGTATGAGGAGGTTCATCACAGTGCTATTTACTTTAGCAGAGGACTGAAACGCACAGAACTTTCTAGAAATGGGGGATTGTTTAAATAATAATGGTATGAGCATATGATAAAATACTAACAGGAATAAAGAAAGACTACTAAAATCTTGGAAAAAAGTCTCATATATAACTATAAGTGAAAAAAATTCTGACTATATTATGTACATGTTATCCCATTTATGTAACAATACATGCATATATGTAGAAAAGTATAGAAAAATTTTAACAGTGGTAATCTCTTGGGATTGGGGTGATGTTTAATTTCTTATTTACTTGCTTATCTATCTGTTATAAGAAAAATGTGAAAGCATTTTAAAATAAATAGCTTTATATTTTTAATGATAAATAGTATATTAGAAAATATTACAGAAAAAATACTACAGAAAAGTACAAAGAAGAAAATAAAGAGACCTGGAAGTGTCACTTCCATAGAATATCAATATTAATATTTGCTTATGAATATTCAAATAATTCTTTAGACATTTACATGCATATAGACCCAAAACATTTTATACATGGGATCATACAAACCAATATTCTATTGGCAATGCTTGTTTTTTAACTCAAATATTTACTTTTTAAATTATACTTGACATATAACATTATATTAGTTTCAGGTGTACAACATAATGATTTGATATTTGTATACATCATGAAGTGATCATCACAATAAGTGTAGTTACCATCTGTCCTCATACAAAGTCACAAAAAAATTAAGTTTTTTTTCCCCTTATGATGAGAACCTTCAAGATACCCTCTCTTAACAACTTTTAAATATATAATAAAATAATATTGACTATAGTCCTTGTGCTGTACATTACATCCCCATGACTTACTTGTTTTATAACCGGAAGTTCATACATCTTGATCCCCTTCACCCACTTCATCCCCCCCAACATCCCTCCCCACTAGCAACCACCATTCTATTCTCTGTATCTTTGAGTTTTGTTTTGTTTGTTTATTTGTTTTGTTTTTTAGATTCCACATATAAGTGAGATCATATGGTATCTGTCTTTCTTGTTTTATTTATTTCATTTAGCATAATGCCCTCTAGGTCCATCCATGTTGTTGCAAATGTCAAGATTTCATTCTTTTTATGGTTGGATAGTATTCCACTTTATATATATATCACATCTTCTTTATCCATTCATCCATTGATAAGCATTTAGGTTGTTTCCCCATCTTGGCTATTGTAAATAATGCTGCAGTGAACATAGAGACACATATGTCTTTTTGAATTAATGTTTTTGTTTTCTTCAGAGAATTTCTCAGATGTGGAATTGCTGGATCATATGGTAGTTCTGTTTTTCATTTTTGAGGAATAATCTCCATAGTGGTTTCACCATAGTTTCCATAGTGGTTGCACCAATTTACATTTCTACCAACAGGGCACAAGGGTTCCCTATAATTACATCCATGCCAGCATTTATTATTTCTTATTTTTTTGATAATAGCCATTCTGACAGGTGTGAGATCATATTTCATTGTGCTTTTGATTTGCATCCCCCTGATGATGAATGATGTTGAGCATCTTTTCATGTGCCTATTTGGCCATGTGCATGTCTTCCTTGGAAAAATCTGTATTCAGATCCTTTGTCCATTTTCAATTGGACTATGTATTTTCTTTTGTTATTGAGTTGAATGAATTCTTCATATATTTTGGATATTAACCACTTCTCAGATATATGACTTGCAAATATGTTCTCCCATTCAGTAGGTAGCATTTTCATTTTGTCAATTGTTTCCTTTGCTGTGCAGAAGCGTTTTAGTTTGATGTAGTCCCACTTGTATATTTTTGCTTTTGTCACCATTGCCTTTGGAGTCAGAGTTGAAAAAATATAACCAAGAGCAATATCAAGGAGCTTACCCACTATGATTTCCTCTATGAATTTTATGGTTTCTGTTCTTACAGGTAGGTCTAATTCATTTTGAGTTGATTTTTGTGTATGGTATAAGACAGTGGTACAGTTTCGTTCTTTTGCATGTGGCTCTTCAGTTTTCCCACCACCATTTATTGAAAGGACTGTCCTGGGGAGCCTGGGTGGCTCAGTCGTTAAGCGTCTGCCTTCGGCTCAGGTCATGATCCCAGGGTCCTGGGATCGAGCCCCACGTCCGGCTCCCTGCTCCGTGGGAAGCCTGCTTCTCCCTCTCCCACTCCCCCTGCTCGTGTTCCCTCTCTCACTGTGTCTCTCTCTGTCAAATAAATAAATAAAATCTTAAAAAAAGAAAAAAGACTGTCCTATCTCCATTGTATATTCTTGCCTCCTTTGTTGTAAATCAATTGATCATATACGTAGGGGTTTATTTGTGGACTCTATTCTGTTCTTTTGATCTATGAGTGTGTTTTTATGCAAATACTATATTGTTCTGATTACTATGTTTTTGTAATATAGTTTGCAATCTGGGAGTGTGATGTCTCCAGCTTAGTTCTTCTCTCTCAAGATTGCTTCGACTACTCAGGATCTTTTGTGGTTCCATACAAATTTTAGAGTTGTTTGTTCTATTTATGTGAAAAATACCTTTGGAATCTTGATAGGGATTGTATTAAATCTACAGATTGCATCGGGTAATATGGGCATCTTAACAATATTAATTCTTCCAGTCCCCGAACATAAAATATCTTTGCAATTTCTTTTATAAATGTCTTAGAGTTTTCAGAGTACACGTATTTTACCTCCTTGCTTAAATTTATTCCTAGATATTTTATGTTGTTTGATGCAATTGTAAATGGGATTATTTTCTTACATTCTCTTTCTGAGAGTTCATTGTTAGGACATAAAAATGCAGGAGTGGTGTGGAGGGCGGAGTGCTCACCTGCTGACACTAGAGGGAGAACGCAAAAATGGCGCCCACCCACGCCTGCGCGCGCAAGGCAGAGGGAGAGTGCTTAAAGAGGGTGCCTGCCTGTGCCTCCAATCTGGAGAAAGTCCCAACAAACTTCTGCCCCTCCCGCAGATGACTTAAGGTTAGCAAATGAATTTCCCTTACCTATGGTCTAGGCTCTTTTCAATCTGCTGCTTTTGCACTGGTCCCGGAACAAATGAGTCTGTGTGTGAGCCTTCTGAGAGTGGAATCTCTGTTCCCTACCGACCTATGTTTCTCCTGGAATGTAAGCCCCATTGGTTTTTAATGCCAGATATTTTGAGGGCTCATCTCTCTGGTGCAAGGCCGAAGGGTTGGGTGCCTGATGTGGGCACATACCCTAATTCCTCAGGGAGAAGCTCAGTATTTGTGAGGTTCCCTCCAGCTCCTCCTGATTGTAGGTTGCTGCGCTGGGGGTGGGGTTTTTGGAGAGACCTGTCTCTGCTTCCCCTACCAGTATTGATGTGGCCATTTTATCTTTTGCTGTGGAGAATCTGTTCAGCTGGTTTTCAGGGTTTGTTTGTTTGTGTTTCAGAGAGAATTGCTGCATATGTGGCTGTATAGATTTGTTGTGTCCATGGGTGGAGGGGAGTGCAGGGTCTTCTTAGACCGCTATCTTGTACCACCCTGTCCCACGTTGTTTTTTTAACTTCGTAACATTTAACTTTACTTCAATTCTATTATTTATTTGATCAATTGCCTATTGATAACTGTTCAAGCTTTTGAAAAATTTTCAGTTATTAACTATAGTTCAATGAACATTTTTCTACACTGATGTAATAAAATCTTTTAAAAATATTTAAGAAGGATTTACCCTTCAGCTAGGTCCCCAGAGCGCTTACTCAGCCTTTTTCATAACATAGGCCAAGTAGACACAGCTGACCTCAAAAAGTTGCAGAATGTAGTAGTACCTGATTAAGGAAACTTCTACCCCACACAATATTTTGCCTCCAAGAGGCACTTAAACTACTTTAATGAGGAACATGTTTTTCCTTTATACAATTAAATATCTAAAGGTAGAGAAATTTTTATTCTAAAGTCAACCCTCATGGACAAGTTGAAGGACCAATGTTTTATTTATGATGGGACAATTTTGCTTTCTCATTTGCTGGGCTTTATCAAGGCTGTGGTGTTTACTTGGGCACAACTTGAAGGGCCTGTCTTCTCATTTACATCTGTGTGGATGGCCCAAGTAGGTCATGTGACATCTGTGTGGTTATGCCACTGATGTCCTGGTGTTTGGTGTAGTTTGTTTCTTGCTTGGTTTGTTTGTTGGTGTATTACTTTCCTAAAAGAAATACAAGGGAGAAAAATCCCGGTGATATGTTTCAGAATTTCAGAATAGTAGTAATGACAGTAGTGTTCCACACAGAAGTTTGGAGAAGTTACATATAAGAGAACAAAGACTTCTTTCATGATTGAGACAGAGTTGGTTTGACAGAGGTTTTCAGTAAATCACACCACCAAATATAGAAACTAAGCTTGCTGACTCAGTCTGTTGCACTAACCACTAAATTCAGCTTCCTTCCTTAACCGTGCAGGGTAGAAACAAGGGAAAGAAATATGCCACCCTTTCTGGAACAGGCAGACTCTGGAAAACTGCCAATTCTGGAGGTTGACCTGTATAGTGCATCATTTTACAGAATGCATACCACGCCCAGAAACCTTGGAGAAATCATCATAACATAGATGAGATAATCTCAAAGCTTTCTGATTTCATGTTGAAATGACTAACATGTCAGTAAAAGGTGCTTAAATTCTTTAGAAGTAACCTAAATTCTTTATTCTGGAAGTAGGCAATAATTTTAGGATCCCAGAAAATTTAAATCAGTGTTGATTCTGTATGTTTGGGCAGTTGATGGGGAAATCGTGCTATTTCAGTTCCACAAATCAGGGGCACAAAGACACATTAAAATAAGAAATGAGACACCAGACCAGAATGAGTTAATACAGTGTTAATGAAGGCAATAAATCCAAGAGATGATTTCATAAAAATGTCATCAGCGTATTTGCCAAGTAGAGAATCACATTATCTCGATCATGTCTCTTATTTCATTATACCTAAATTCTGTATACCTGCAGTCATTCTTTTTGATCTAGGAGAAATACTTTATACCAAGAACAAACTTATATATGACTTATATATATATCTCTTATATAAGTCATGTCTTCCTTATTGTATTAGTTTTAATTAGTTAGCTGATGAGGTCTTTGAGTGCCACCCCAATGTCCGCATGTTTGAGATGGATTAATTGACTGATTCATGTTTCATTCAATTCAGCCAATGTGTGTTGAGCCCCCACAGTGTACCAGGCATCATGCTAGGCTGGGCATACAAAACTGAATAAAAGTGAAAAGTTCTTGACTTTATGGAGCTTAGAGTCTGGAGGGAGAGATGGACAAAAAAACCCCACAAAACAAAAGTAATAATTATAGATCGACATGATTGCTGTGCAGGACTAAAGAGGATGCTTGATGGAGAATAACAGTAGGAACCATAATGGGCAGGCTGGGGATAGCCTCTCTGAGGGGAGAAATTTAAGTTAAAACCTGAAGGAAGAAAAGGAGCCAGGCCGGAGATGAAAAGGAGAGAGCCTTTTCAGCAGAAGGAGTCAATGGCCAGAGGATGGAACTTGGTGTGGAGGCAGGTACATGTGAGGAGGAAGAGCTGTGCTGGGCGCTGGGGAGGGTGGACATGGACTGGGTTCCTTGGAGGATTTAAAATGAAGTAGAATCGTAGTAAAAGGTGGACACACATAGCTCAGTCCCTAGGGCCAGATATATTTTTGAATTCAGAATTTGTTTTGCATTTTAGAAAGTCAGTATAAAGCACACATGAAACCATAGAGTAACCCATCTATTATGCAACTCTGCCAGAGGCACCTGGGGGCGGTACCCTGTAATCAAATGCATTAATATACCTGCAGTGACACATGGATATTCACATAAAGTGAGACCAATAAAGATTATACATGGCCCTGCATCAGTTTACCTCAGGCTTTGCTGCCAGATGAGTTCTGCTCCAATTAGATTTTGCTACCAGCTAAACCATTAAAAACAAAATCAGTTTTCAGAGCTTTTGGATTTGAACTGGTGGATGACAGATGACAGATCTGTAATTATCCTCCCCTTCTCCAACCATTTGACTAATAGTCCGTAATTCATTAATTGGACAAATTATTTTTTGAAGGCTTTTCTAGGTGCCAGGTAGTGTTTTGACTGTCCAGAAATGTATTAAACATGAAAAACTCATATATTTTTAAATAGGAAACTTCTTTTAAAAATTAGCCATGTAAAAAATATATATAGCTATGTAAGTTTTAAATGTTAATTTTCTACAGTAAAATATTACTAACAACAACAGAGGCAACAAAGCTGAATCAGCTAGCACAAAGCCTCTTGGTATGTAGGCTAACTTAGAAGAACCTAGTGGCAAGTTCTTGGTCAGAGGGGGGTGAGATGCTGGAATCTACAGTTGGCTTCCCTGAACCTCCTTTAATGTGACAATGTCCAGAGCCTTTCAGAAGTTCCTCATACTCACATTTGCCTTTGATAATTAATGGAGTGTATCTGCCTGTGATGAAATATTTGTGATATAGGATTTAGAGGAAACATGTGGAACCAAGAGTATATTTTGGATAATTCTTGTTCCAAATAATGAATTTCAGTACTGTTCTTGCAATAGTGCCAGATACCGAGGTAAGAACTTTGCATGGTTTCATTTATCCTAAAAAATGAGGTAGATACAAATATTTATTTCCTTTTTAAGAATCAAGGGACAGGGGCACCTGAGTGGCTCAGTCGTTAAGCGTCTGCCTTCGGCTCAGGTCATGATCCCAGGGTCCTGGAATCGAGCCCCACATCGGGCTCCCTGCTCAGCAGGAAGCCTGCTTCTCCCTCTCCCACTCCCCCTGCTTGTGGTTCCCTCTTGCTCTGTCTCTGTCAAATGAATAAATAAAATCTTAAAAAAAAAAAAAAGAATCAAGGAACAGAGCTTTAAAAGCAATATGAAGTGGATACTGGCGTTGCACCTACAGAGATCCAGACATGCCTGGGAGTTTACCCCCCACCCAGTACCCACCCTGCTCCGGAGGTGGCAAATAAACAATGACTGATAGGCATGGGAGTGTGAAAGCTCAGGTCCCTTGCATCAGGTTAGAACAACTCTTGAGATGTAGGTGACACTCCAGAGCGGCGCTGTTCAAGTTGAGCCAATCCTCTGCAGCACTTTGCCTGAGATCACACTGTCTTGATTTCCTCTTCCTGCTCAGGCTTCCCCTCCACTCTTTCCCTCACCCTGACAGGTCTCTCCCAAGCACTTCCTTTAACAAATTGCTTGCACAAAAATTCTTGCCTCCGGGTTGGCTTCTGGAGAACTCAGAGCAGCTGTGCTGAACCCTGGGGAATTCCTGACCCGTGGAAACCATGAGAGATTAAAAAAAAAAATGTTTAAAACCATGATTTGATATATGCAGCAATAAGTGGTTAGGACTCCCTGCTATGCTGAGGTAAGTGTGTACAGCAGGGGTTTTTCCAGCTCTTTCTCAGAGGGATCTATGGCTAAATTCATCAAGATCAGGCAGACATATATTCCAGATAGGTTTCCCTTCTTGCTGTAGGGCCTCGGCTACAGAGTGTCTGGGCTGTGAAATAACATCACCTTGGGTCAGTGCACCCACTTCCTGGTAGATGAGGTGTGACAAAGTATAAATGACCATGGGATCCACTGAACCTACCACAAACCCCCTCACTCGGGAGATTTTAGCCTGATAGAGCACCGGACGGTCTCTTGAAGGCACAGCAAAAAGTAGGGTATGCGATCCTTCGGGATATGGCTTTAACCATAAAACAACAGGCATTACATACTGCTGGGTACCCAACAGGAGGAATACGGAGGTTCAGGAACCAGAGGCAGGAATAGCAGTGGCCCTGCTCACCATTACTCCGTGTGATCTGCTTCTTGTGCCTCTAGATATGTTTTTATACCTTCCTTTCGCTCCCCCAGCTTGGGGATGCTTCCAGAGCCGCAGCGTGTGGTTCCTCTTGGCCAGACTGGTCCGCACACTGCTGGAGGCTTTCTACTTACAGAGGGCTGGAGGTGCCTGAGAATTTATGTTGCCCTCCTTTCCCCACCAGTGCTGCCGGCTTGAGTGTGGGGCACAAAAGCGTGGCTCCCTTGCCACAGACTGGGACAACCTGAGGCTGAGCTTGCCCTCTGGACTTCCCTCGTGGGACGGGCTCTGCATGAGGTCTCATCCTTGCTTGCCTTCCTCTCCTTCCTTCTGCTTCAGAGGACCCTCCCCTAACTCACTTCCTAGGGTCACAAACAAAACAAATTGTGGAATCAGGACCTAGAGTTTATTTTATTCATTCTTTATCTGAATTTCAAATTTAACAGGGTGTCCTGTATTTTATCTGGTAACCTTATCAGGAAACTAGCCCAAGTCTGTCTTATTCCAGTACCTCTGCAATTTTTTAAAATTAAAAAATCATTTTGAATCTCTGAATCTGTAAGTTAATCCAGTGCACATATTATAGAATTCAGAAAATAATATTATAGAATTATATAGTAAACAGTCCGCCTACCACGCCGGTGCCCAGCCACTCAGGTCTCTTTTTTAGAGGCAGTCATGGTAAATTGTTTCTTGTTTATCTTTCTAGAAATATTCTTTATAAATGCAGGCATAATTGTGTATGTATCTCTGTAATTTGCTTTATTAGTTTAACAACCTGTCTTGGAGATAGGTCCTTATCGGCACATATAGAGCTGCCTTGTTCTTTTTAATAATTACATACTTTAAAAAGACTCAGTTGATAGTCATGTGGATTGTTTTCAGTTTTTTGCTCTTATAGATAACCAAAGTCCAAGCTATGTTGTTTTATTCAATTTAAAGAGACTCCAGGGTCTAAGTATTAAAGTGCAGATCAACAGATTGAACTGCTAAATACTCCTAATAGGATTAAGGAGCGATGTGGTTTACTTGATAATTAGGTAGAACGAATTTCAGTGGACGCTATCTACGCTATCTGACATTTAAAATTATTCTGCCCCCAATTACTGTGCTAGAATTTTTTAGTGGATATGAATACATGTTTGACTCGATCCTTTACAATAACTCCCCAAGAAAACTAATAGCTATTTACCAATACAAATATCGTTATCACTCACAATAGGAGAGGGAATTCATGGCATTGTATTTAATTTCATCTGGGAGTCAGTGCATTTTCTAAGATTATTGGACAGTGAGTGGAATGCCTACTGCTAAAATCCAGTAAGACAAGAGTGTGTTTTAAAAGCATTGTTTCTGGGATAAGCAGAAGATCCGATAAAGTTGCACTCCTTTCTAGAAAAGCACCCTCCGAGAAAGTAGAAGGTAGGTTCCCAGAAGGTTGTTTTGCTAATATGTAACAGAAGGGAAGACACATTTCAGGGCGAGAAGACACAGGTCCAATTTGCTCAGGGTAGAGCCAAATGATGAGTTTAGAGGTTATGGGAGACTGACAAGGGCACATAGTCTGGTATATTGTCAAACAGGGAAGTTCTTGCTGGCTGAGAAGATAGTGGGGAAAGTGGGGTGATGGTGTAGTATGCGAGAAATTATTATTATAGGCTGATATTTATTTGGGGCAACTCTCATTAGGTTAGAAATACTCCAGGGGTGCCTGGACGGCTCAGTCGGTTAAGCGTTTTGCACTCTTGATTTCGGTTCACGTCATGATCTCAGAGTCGTGAAATCGAGCCCCATGTAGGACTCCATGCTGGATGTGGAGCCTGATTGAGATTCTCTCTCTCCCTCTCCCTCTGCCCCTCCCCACTCTAAAAAAAAAAAAAAAAAAAAAAAAGAACAAGAAGAAATTCTCCTGTCCTCAATAGGTGTGCATTACAGTAGCCTGACATGGAAACAAAGATGCTATCTAAAAACAAGAGTTGTTCTGAACAGAACTCATATGTTAAAGTATAATATAAAAGTAATATGCACGGTTTAGATTTCCTTAAATTCCATAATTCTTTGTTAGTCAAGCATATGCAACTACTCCCTGATAAGCTTCCATAAAGGCAGGCTAACAGAGTAGGAACTTGGTTTAAAAGGGAAGATAAAGGTTCTGCAATCACTATGTATCCTGTGTTTCCCTCCCTCACAATTAATCTTTTCACTACCTTTAAAAAACATGTTTATTGCTTAAGGAAGAAACAGCTTTGAAATATTAGATTAGTGTGTGGAGTTTTCAACCTGGTTCTATGGTAAACTTATTATTTGAGAAAGGAACATTAGCAGATTTGACCCCATCGCTTTGCCTTTTTTTTTTTTTAACCCTCTTATGTCCACTGGTACAAGGTAGCAGGTACACTCTGAGTGGTGTGCATGGTATTTGTTCGCTCACACTTTATACATTAAATAAATATCACAGGAACTGAATCGATGCTTCTCAAGTATAAGGATCCTCTCAGCCACAGGATTTACTTTAGCACTTCCTGAGAAGTGCTATTGTAAATATACAAGCCACGCCACCTACTTGCAAATTGCACTTGAACACCACGTGAATGCATCTCTTGAAGGAACATGAAGGGGCTAGATTGCAAAAAACAGTATTCTGAAAACAAACATAAAACACTGATTTTTTTTTCTTCCAGGCATTGCCTGGTAATACTAGTCTGCCTACTCTCCTGTTTCTTATTTCTTACTCTTTCTAAGCTACCTATACTTCATTGTTTCGTCTAAGTTCGAAAATGGTAAAAACAGTGAATATGATCTTTATTCTAAAGCATCTTCCCTTCCTGTCTTTATTAGTCCACTACCTGGCTTTCCTGTCCTTGTGGGTTGGCAGTGGAAGAGAGGAAGAGTTTTCCTTGCTCCTCTTAGGGTCTCTGGCTGGGTCTGAACATTAAACTGACAAAGACAGATGAACAGGAGAAAAGCATGCGCGTTTTATCGAATTTTTATGTGTACATGGAACCCACACAAGAGAATGAGGACCAGAAGTGACTGGAGCAGGAAGCTTTTATATCTTTTATCCAAAGAAACAATAAATTTGTGGAGAATTGACAAAACAAAGGGGTTCGGGCTTAAGGTAGTAAATGGTGAAGAAGTTACTAGGAAGATAAAGGTTTAGTTTAGTAAGGTTTGTTTGCAGATTCTTCTGGTGCCTTCTCTGGGCTGCTAAGAGTTTATCTCCGGTAAAAGCAGACTCAATGTCCTGTGTTTAAGCAGAAAAGGGGCGGCTTTGTCGCCATTACTGCTTCATTGTTTTCAGCCCAAAATAATTTGTATGGCAAAGAGGCATATAATATTTTAGGGTGACATATTCTGGTTTTCTTCAGCAAATAGGAGTCATGGAATCAAATGACTCCAAGCCCAGGGGCACTTGGAAGGGACATCTGGTAGAAAAATCCAGGAGAAATAAATATAGAATTTTAGATTTCCAGGGCTGGAGGGAACCTTAAAGAGAATTCAACCCAATATCAGATATTTGAATCTCTCCGGAAATGTGCAGAATTGTTTAAAAACAATTTCTAGTTTGTGAACCCTTGCATCCTGAAGCCTACTTCCTTCCCACTTTTGAACATTAAATTACCAATTTCTAAGTTTCTGACCAGCAATGTTTAAAACTGTCATAAATTATTGTACATCTCACATAAAACTAATATCATATGTCATTGCCTATAGTAAGTTTGTTTTTATTTTTCTTTCTTCTTCAAGATAATCTTCTGGTACGTTTTTTTATTTTTCTATTTTCTATTTTCTCATAGCAGTGAGAATACAGATATTATCACTGTTTTCCTATTCTTGGTTAAAATCTCAAAGAGTACTGAACTGGGAACTTGATCATAATTAGCAGAGATAATAAAACAAGAAAAAGTAGATACAATAAACTATTTAAAAAATCAAATTCTGAAGCCAAAGGGCACTTTAGTTAGCTATCATTTAGTACAATATCTTCATTTTAGAAGATGAAGAAAGGAAGACCAAGAATGTTTGTGTGACTTGTCTAGTGATACACAGATGGTTACGGTGGATCCTCTGCTAGGTCCCATTCTCTTGAATTCCAGAAGGGCTGTGAGGCAGATCTCAAGAGAAACTTCAATGCATGAAAGGTATTCCGGCTTCTCCTTTCTGAAAACTTGTTTACTAGACCTTTGGATTCTGAGAACTTGATTTCTTTTTCTCTCTCACTCTCTTTTTATTTTTTTTGCACATCAGCTAACTCCAATTTAAACTTTCAGCCTCAGAGTAATGGGAAATAGCATCCACTGAGCCTATTAAATTCTCAGAAAATTCTGGGTCTGGAAAAGATTCCAGAGGCTCCCAGTTTGGGCTATTTATAATAATAAAGGGGAGCGGTAATATACATGATCTAAAATAATAAATAATTCTTAAGAAATCTTAAATTAATTTAAATATGAAAATTAACAAGTAGGCTAACATATTAATGGGAAACATCCTTTTTAGGCAAAGCATATAGATGCAGAATATTTAGGGCTTTACTTTCAAAAGGGGAGGACTTACGTACCCCCGTCCACCACCATCTCTACAAGTTGTAAGGGAAACTTTGATAAAAGCAGTGATATTCTGGAATATATTTCAAATAGGAGAGGTCTAAGCAATAGGTTATGGCTCATTTTAAAGGATGGACTATATTTAATTTATGTAGAGAGGTGGATAGTAGAGCTAATCAGCTTTCTATGATAAAATTCCTAGGATGGAACTCATTGAGAAATGCCGTAATGTTGAGGGAAGAACCAAAAGGAAGGGTCACTTGTAACCACTTCTAGGACTATTATTAACAGGGCTGTCTGTGTAAATAGTCGTGCTTATTTCTGCCTGCACTCCTGCGGTAAATTAATTTTTGACATCCATTCTATTTCTGTGTATCTTCTATTATCAAATTTCTGATTCTCAGGTTTTTTTTTTTTTTTTAATAGAGGACATAATCTATTTTTCTTAAAAAGGAACTCCAGCTTTACATCTCTTCTCCTTGGAGATTTTGCAAACTCGATTTATCATGAATAATTGGAGGTTACTTTTGTTGGAACCATTTTTTTATGACTGCATCAATATACGGAAAATAAAAAGATGCTGACCCGCCGGCTCACCAGTCCTAAAGACCAGTGTGGATCCGTGTGTGTTTGGACTCTGCCATGGCAGACCACAGCTGTTCGAATGATTATTTTTCAAAATGTTGGGTAGGCAGAACACAAATGAATGAAGTTCTTCATTCTCAGTTGATGTATTTCCAGATTCCTTAGACTTTCTCTTTTTAAGAATCATTTCATGCCTTGTGTTTTCTGTTTTCTTCGCATTGTTTTTCTTCTTAAATAAGGAACCTCAGAATTAGACCCCGTTAGGAATAAGTGTTTTGCCAAAACAGTGTTTCCTTTAATCTACAGCCTTTCTCCTTCGGGCCATTTCTACTTCCTCTTCCTTAAATAGCCCATTTCCCAGTTTTTGACCACTAGGTGTCATGAGTATTCACACAAATGCCTCAAAAGTGTAAAAATAAACTTTCTTAAAATAAGCCTCTGAGTATCTTGACTGTCCATATAAGATTTTGTATCACTTGGGCCCACATAGTAGCTCCTATTTGTATGTGATTAAAACTCATACTGGAAAGTTCAGAAAAACTGCCAAACTCAAGGAGAACAAAATGGAAATCTTTGTAGTATATGAATGGTTTGTCAAAGGGGCAAATATGTGTAGCTTTGAACTTTGCAGAACTCATTCCTTCCAGACTCCCTTCCCCACAGGCCTCCAGAGGTGCCCTAGCCCCACCACATGAGATTCATAGGCCCTTCCTTTTAGAGATGGGCTGCACAAGACAAGAGCACATTGATTGAAATACCCTTTAGAAATCTTTGCATTACTTTGTAATTGGGATACACATGAGACACCAGGACCCACTATCATTCTACTTATTTGTATTTCAGCTGAACTGTCTGATAAATTAAAAAATTATTTTCAAATCATGCCTTTTGCGAGCTAGAAGGATCCTTAGAATGATCAATTCTAACTTTCTGATTTTAGGTTGGGGAAATGATGCCTGGAGTGTTTTGCTCATTGTCCAAAGATGGTAGCAGAACTAGACCTTGGACACACATCTTCTGATTCCTACACAGAATTCATCCACTTTGTAGTGATTACTGTTCTTAGGGTGGATTCACATATCTACCATGGAATTTTGAAGAAAATATAAAGCAAAATATTCCTTAGCCTATGTTCAGTATTATAAGAAAATCTTAGCTAAGTAAGCTTCCTTGGTGCAGATTTGATGTTAAAAAACAAAACCAGGGGCGCCCGGGTGGCTCAGTTGGTTAAGCAACTGCCTTCGGCTCCGGTCATGATCCTGGAGTCCCGGGATCAAGTCCTGCATTGGGCTCCCTGCTCGGCGAGGAGCCTGCTTCTCCCTCTAACCCTCCCCCCTCTCATATACTCTCTCTCTCTCTCTCTCATATCCTTGCTCTCTCAAATAAATAAATAAATCTTTAAAAAAACAAAAACAAAACCAAGGGGCGCCTGGGTGGCTCAGTCAGTTAAGCGTCTGCCTTCGGCTCAGGTCATGATCCCAGAGTCCTGGGATCGAGCCCCGCATCGGGCTCCCTGCTCGGCGGGAAGCCTGCTTCTCCCTCTCCCACTCCCCCTGCTTGTGTTCCCTCTCTTGCTGTGTCTCTCTCTGTCAAATAAATAAATAAAATCTTAAAAAAAAAAAACAAAAAACCAAAATCAGTCTATTAGTTATCATCACGATGACAAGAAACAAATCTTAATGCTCTTATTCTATAGAATTTACAGATCGTATCTTAATTCAGAGAGATGGAATGGCTGCTTCACTTAGCTTTTTGCATTGCTGCCAGATCCATACCCATCTTTCAAAGAAGTTCCCCCCCCCCAGGGGAAGACGGCCATATTTAATGGAAAGATGTAGTCTATCTATTAGAATTCTAAGTCTAAAAGAATATTCTTGTTGTTGTCACCAAGGTGAAAAGGAAATTAGCTTAGTCACTTGGATATAAGTGGAGTGAATAATATTCTATTTTTCCAAGTAGCTGTATCATAAAATAATTTTGTTTGTGTAATGCACGTTATTTCTTAGGATAAACAGGGCCATCCTTGTATGATCAAAAGATTGGGATAATCCATGTACAGGATGTTTACTCACTTTCCAGGGAGAGGATCCTATAGACCCCTCTGGTAAATATGGCTCTTTTCATTCTGACCGAGATTTCCATGGTAAACCCAGGTGCAGAAATTCTTTGAGTAAAACTTTTCATCTAATTATAATACTAAAACGATTGCTTTGTCTAAATTTGAAACACTGAATTAAAAATTTTCTGGTGACAACGGTGCATGGAAACTAGTTACACTGGTAATTTCGACCAGTGTTTGAGATATTCTACCCAAAAAAGTTACAACACAAAATAAGTTTCTCTGCTTAAAACCCTTTCTCAGACATTTACAATTTTGCTTAGCATATTATAGACTGAAAAATCTGCAATTAGGAAACTTGTTGTAAAAGGACAAATAACATCTTGTGAAAAACAGGTTGAGAAACTCTGATTGCCAAAATAACATAAAATACTTGACTGATAAATCAACTACTCTGTGTCTTGTGATGTGCAATTCTTCAGTTTGATTTTTTATCTCATTTATTGGCAGTGTCTTGACAGTATCCCCTTTGCCTCCATGGCCACTTCCTGGCCAGCAAGATTCGTAATTGCAACATTGAAGACTCAAGCCCTGCCAAATTTATCCACAGAATTTCCTAAGTATCAATGTCCTGTTGACAGATGGACTATTTTAAAATATTACTTTCATGGGTTATAAAACAGTTGTTTCAATTGATTTCCTCTAACCCATTTATTTCTTTCACTTAATGTAAAAAGAGGTCAAATAAGCCTGGACTAAAAATGCAATTGTTTTATTTCCTGGGAGCTGATATTATGGTTGTTGAGTGGTTGTAAAAGTAGCTTGCCTTTTCAAGATAAAATACTAACTTTTTAGTGTGGCATAAAAGGTTGAGTGCGTTTGTTTCTAAGGTGGTGTGGAAGTGGTGTGCCCAGATCACCAATGATAACAGAGCTTTAGCACAAGAAATCAAGATAAAACCAGGTAACCTGGGCTAATGTCTTACTTTCTTGTAAATTAGCTTTGGCTCCTGATACTTCCATAACTGGGTTGTTCCGTAAGCCTGATGGAAAACTGTAACGATATTTTTGCACTTTTTTGTTTGTAGCCATAGCTTCTGTGATCGTCTTTCCCTGTGTTTCCTATTCCTCCATCCCAAGAGAGAGGATTCATTTACATTAGTTTGTCATCATCCCATACAAAGAATTCTTACTAGGCAGTTTTATTCCAAGCTATTGCAAAAGCCATTAACTACCCTCAAGTTCAAGTTCAATTTGAAACATAGTGCCTCTGGAACTAGACTAATCCCCAACTCTGTTAATTTTGTGCAGAGTATCAGCATTTTCTTCTGATACACATGCCATGAATCCTAGCAATAAGTTCCCTAAAGAATTACTTGTCCTTTCTGTCCTCGGAGGGGATATAATGAGTGTGGTCATGGGAACCCAGAAGTTCCCATCTGCTACTTCAACTGATCTCCCATTGCCCTTCTCCTTTCCTCATGAAAAAGAGATGAATTTCTTTTCTCTAAATATTCTATGCTTCTACTTGCTGCCATGTTTTGTGCATGAACTTCTATCAGAATGCCATTCCCTTTCTTTATCACATAATAAATTCGTCCCATATTTCCAGGCTTGGTTAAAGCAGTACCTTTCCTACACTATCTTTCATGTTCATTCTGAGGCTCAGAGAAAACTTCAATTGACATGAAAAATATTAAAATTAGAGATTAGAATAGTTAGTGTATTACTTATGATAGGAGTAGCTGCTATAGCATACACTCCTCAAAATATATAATTGTTCAAAAATGTATGATAGAAGTTTCTCTCTCAATCATATAAACTCCCAAAGAGATCAGGGGCAATTCTTCTCCAACTAGTGATCCAGGGTGTTAGGCTCATTATATCTTTGAGATTCACCATCCCTAACACTGGACTATCTGCATCTACTAGTGGAAGAAAAAGGTGGGACCACTTCTTGGCAACCTTGATCTGGAAGTAATACGCATTACTTCCACTCATTTCTATTTGTGAGCACAGCTCAGTTGGCCCAACCTAAATGTCTTGAGCTTGGGAAGTGTGGTTCCTGACTTGCTGTCAGTTTCCTGGTTACAAAACCTACTGTGGGAGGGAAGCATATGTGTTGGGGATGACAGCTATCTCGACTACAGTTAATATTCTTATGTTTGCAAATGACATAAACCCCAATTTAAGAAAGCTTAAGCAATTAGGTTGTTTTAATGAGGCCATTCAAGGGGTCGTTCTGAGATGCCTAGGAAAAGCTGCAGGGATCAGGCAACCCTGGGGAACTTCAGATATGGAACCTGGACACAACACCACCACCACAATGATCTTTTGTCTTTGTTTTAACTGCTTGCTAGCTTTGGTCTTTTGTATTGCAGAGCAATCACTTCTTACATGTGGTGGGGGTGGGAAATTAGCCAGCTCCAGGCTTAGAGTCTCCCAAGTTTGGTGACTCCAGGAAAAAGTGAGAATGTGTGTTTACGTATTTTGCTATGTAAAAATCCCAGGGACAGACTCTGGCCAATTTGGCTCATATGTTCCCCCTCTGGACCAATTACTGTGGTTATTGCTAAGAAGTGCTCTGATTGGCTAGGCTAGAGTCATGTGTCACTCTCCCCCCCTTTTTAGCAGAGGCAGGCACTATGATGGCAGTTCTATACATGACAAGGCTAAAATCAAACTGTCCAAAGGAAGGTAGGAGCTGATATTACCAAAGAATGAACAAAGATTTTCTGGGTAGGACAGAAAAAAAAACTATTATAGAAAAGCTTTTTTTAAAAAAAAAACAAAAACAAAAACAAATTAAGAATAATGAATTGAGACTCTGAGATTTTATTCTAAAAATCAGTTTTCTATATGTTTTCCTAACTTCTATAATAGTAAAATAACTTAAATTTGATAGTAACCTGAGGAAAAACTTCAATCTTCTCCATATTTATGTGAGTTGCCAGATGTCAAATTTCATTTTATTTGATGTTTCACTTTACCATACCATGAAATTTTTATAAGGGGCCATAATATGGGAATGAGATAAAAAAAATCTACTCTTCCAACTGCACATGGGTCAGAATTAGTATAACCATATATTTTGGTTTTTGCTGATGACAGTCGTGTTTACTTCTCTCATCTTAGAATGTGAAAAGTTTTACAAAAAGTGTATTAGGAAATAATTTCATTATTTCACTAAATTGCCACTATTTAACACTGTCTTCTCTGAGTTGCCTTTGTTAAAATATGAATCCAAGGACTTGGCAAGCTTCTGTGCTGAGAGAAAACAGTGCTTCCTTAGGTTCCTTTATTTTATTTAGCCATGTCTAGTGGGATCTATACAGTACTTTAGATTCCTGTTCCTGGAACTTTAGCAAAAGTAAAAGTGAAATGAACCATTGACAAGGTAATTGGAAAGAATACATTTCTGGAAATTAAAATTGTGTTGTTTTAGTAAATATTTTTCATTAACTAAACTATATATATATATTCTTGTGTATATTCTTTTTTTTTAAGATTTTATTTACTTATTTGACAGAGAGAGAGAGACAGCAAGAGAGGGAACACAAGCAGGGGGAGTGGGAGACGGAGAAGCAGGCTCCCCGCTGAGCAGGGAGCCTGATGCAGGGCTTGATCCCAGGACCCTGAGATCACGACCAGAGCTGAAGGCTGATGCTTAATGACTGAGCCACCCAGGTGCCCCTATTCTTGTGTATATTCTTGATTAGATTCTAGTCTTTCTTGTAGGCTAGCTATACTCTCACCTTTGAATAATGTGAGATAAAATTTCGTTATTCTTCAGTTTTATAAAGAACATTTATTATATACTAGGTACCATTTTCTAGGTCCTGGGAATAGTCATAAAAAAGTGGACAGGGGCGCCTGGGTAGCTCAGTTGGTTGAGTGTCTAACTCTTAGTTTCAGCTCAGGTCATGATCTCAGGGTTGTGGGATTGAGCCCCTCATCAGGCTCCACACTCAGTAGGGAGTCTGCTTGAAATTCTCTCCCTCTCCCTTTGCCCCTCCCCCTGCTCCCTCTCTCAAATAAATAAATAAATAAATCTTTTAAAAAGATCATATGATCTTCTCCATAGATGAAGGAAAAGCACTTAACAAAGTTCAACATTTTTTCATGATAAAAAGTCTCAACAAACTGGGAACAAAGGGAATGTCCGTCAGCATAGTAAAGGCTACATATCACAAGCCCAGAGCTAATATCATACTCAATGATGAAAAGATGAAAGCTTTTTCTCCAAGATTTGGAATAAGGCAAGGATGCCCTCTCTCACCATTTTGTTCAACATAGTAGGAGAAGTCCTAGCCAGAGTCATCAGACAAGATAAAGAAATAAAAGACATCCAAATTGAAAAGGAAGAAGTAATATTATCTTTGTTTGCAGATGACATATACAGAAAACCTGAAAGACTCCAGCAAATAACTTTTAGAATTAATAAACAAATTCGGTAAAGTTGTAGAATATAAAATCAATATACAAAAATCTGATGCATTACTGTACACTAACAAATAAGGATCAGAAAGAGAAGAAAACAATCCCATTTATAATTATATCAAAAATTATAAAATACTTAGGAATAAATTTAGCCAAGGAGGTGAAAGTTCTATACGCTGAAAAGTATAAGATGTTGGTGAAAGAAATTGAAGAAGACACAAATAAATGAAAAGATATTTCATGTTCATGGGTTGGAAGAATTAATAAAATGTACACACTATCCAGGGCAATCTACAGATTCAATGCAATCGCTATAAAAATTCTAATAGCTTTCTATTTTTTCTATTTCTTCACAGAAATAGAAAAAAAAGAATCCTAAGATTGTATGGGACCACAAAAGACCTTAAATTTCAAAGCAAGTTTGAGAAAGAACAACCCAGAAGCATCACACCTTCTCATTTCTCGTATTCCAAAGGTATGGTAATTAAAACATATGGTATTTTCATAAAAATAGATATGTAGATCAATGGAACAGAATAGAGAGCCCACAAATAAATCCACCTATATATGGTCAATTGATTTATGACAAAGTATCCAGGAATATACAATGATGAAAGGGTAGTCTTCTCAATAAATGGTGCTGGGAAAACTGGACAGCCACATGCAAAAAAATGAAAGTGGACCCCTATCTTACACCATACACAAAAATTAACTCAAAATGGATTAAAGATTTGGATTAAATGGATTAAAAATAGATTAAAGCAAAAATAAACAAGTGGGACTACATCAAACTAAAAAGCTTCTGTACAGCAGAAGAAACCATCAAGAAAATTAAAAGGAAACCTATAGAATGGGAAAAAATATTTGCAAACCACATATTCAATAAGGGGTTAATATCTATAATATACAAAGAACTCCTACAACTCAATGGCAAAAAACCAGATAACTGAATTGAAAAATGGGCAAAGAACTGAATAGACATTTTTCCAAAGAAGACATACAAATAGCCAACAAACACATGAAAAGGTGATCAACATCACTAATTATCAGAGAAATGCAAATCAAAATCTTAATGAGATATCACCAAACACCTGTTAGCATGGCTATTATCAAAAAGACAGGAGATAACATATTTTGGCAAGGATATGGAGAAAAGGAAACACTTGGGAACTGTTGGTGGAAATGTAAATTGGTGGAGCCCCTATGAAAAACACTATGGAGTTTCCTCAAAACATAATAATAAAACTACCATGTGATCCAGCAATGCCACTCCTGATGTACAAAGGAAATAAAACCATTAACTCAAGAGCTATCTCTACTCCCACGTTTGTTGCAGCATTATTCACAATAACCAAATGGAAACAACCTAATTGTCTGTCATTAGATGAATGGGTAAAGTAAATGTAATATATAATATATATATTGATATATATTATATTAATATATAAATGCAATTATTTATATCCGAAAGTGAATATTATATAGAGAAGAATGTTATATATAACTTAGCCTTAAAAAGAAGGAAATCCTTTCATTTTTGACAACATGGATGAAACTGGAGGGCATTACACTTAGCAAAATAAGCCAGACAGAGAAACACAAATGCTGAATGATATCATTTATATGTGGAACTGGAAGGGAGGAAGGAAGGAGGGAGGGAGAAAGGAGGACGAAAAGAAAAAAAAAAAAGAAAAGAGAAAAGAGAAACTTAATTCATAGAAACAGAGAGTGAAAAAGCGGTTGCCAGGGGTCAGAGTGGGGAAAATAGAGGTAAAAGTGTACAAACTTTCAGTTATAAGATGAATAAGGTCTGGGGCGCCTGGGTGGCTCAGATGGTTAAGTGTCGGCCTTCAGCTCGGGTCATGATCCCAGGGTCCTGGGATAGAGTCCTGCATTGGGCTCCCTGCTTGGCGGGGTGCCTGCTTCTCCCTCTACTGTTTGTGCTCTCTCACTCTATCAAATAAATAAATCTTTTTTTAAAAAAAGATGAATAAGTTCTGAGAATTTAATGTATAACATGGTGACCATCATTGATAGTATTGTATAATTGTATTTGTATTATTGAAATTTGCTAAGAGTAGAACATGAATGTTCTCACCTAAAAACAAGGGGAAAAAAAGGTAAATATGTGAGATGATAGATGTGTGAATTAACCTAATAAGGAAAATCTTTTCACGATGTATATGTATATCAAGTCATCATGTTGTACATTTTAAATATCTTCCAGTGATACCTTAAGTAAAGCTGAGAAAAGAAAAGGGGGAAAAATTATGCCAGTGTTTCTCAACTTTCTTTTCATTATCACCCCCTAATGAAACATTTTGGACATTTTTTCCCTTATTACCCATACCCTTATGAAATTTTAATACCATAGATATTCTTTTTTTGTTTTTGTTTTTGTTTTTTAATTCTTTATTGTTATGTTAATCACCATACATTGCATCATTAGTTTTTGATGTAGTGTTCCATGATTCATTGTTTGTGCATAACACCCAGTGCTCCACGCAGAATGTGCCCTCTTTATACCCATCACCAGGCTAACCCAACCCCCACCCCCCTCCCCTCTAGAACCCTCAGTTTGTTTTTCAGAGTCCATCGTCTCTCATGGTTCGTCTCCCCCTCCGACTTACTCCCCTTCATTCTTCCCCTCCTGTTATCTTCTTCTTTTTCTTTTTTCTTAACATATGTTGCATTATTTGTTTCAGAAGTACAGATCTGTGATCCAACAGTCTTGCACAATTCACAGCGCTCACCATAGCACATACCCTCCCCAATGTCTATCACCCAGCCACCCCATCCCTCCCACCCCCCACCACTCCAGCAACCCTCAGTTTGTTTCCTGAGTTTAAGAATTCCTCATATCAGTGAGGTCATATGATACATGTCTTTCTCTGATTGACTTATTTCACTCAGCATAACACCCTCCAGTTCCATCCATGTCGTTGCAAATGGCAAGATCTCATTCCTTTTTATGGCTGCATAATATTCCATTGTAATACCACAGATATTCTTTATATTTGTTTATGTTCTGTGGCTCTTCAGAGGGCCATAAGCCATTGTAATATCTAACAAAATGTTTTACACCCCCAAGAACCAGTTTTTGCTAGTACGGTGTACTGCCCCCTTGGTGAAGCTCTGCTTTCAATGTCATTATAATTAGTGGAAGAGTAAAAAGAACATTCAATTTATAGTCAGTTGCAGATTATGGAGGATTAGAATACCAACTCTACCTTGTACTATCACTCTTATTTTAGCAAAAGTACTCAATTTCCTTGAATGTCAATGCTTCATGTATAAAATAGGGTAAGGTAAAATAATAAGCAAACAAAGAAACACGATGGAAAATATCTTATTTGACTAACATCACAGGGTTGTTGTGAGAGCAACTTTTCCCGAGGTAAGTTTATTTATCAAGATGGGGCTCACCAGAAGATTGCCTGCCAGCATTTTCTTCACAAAACCAGAGTCTTGATATAATTAACATAGAAAGAACCTCAGATGTTTGCACAGTAGTGATGGGAATGTGGCAATAAGGTCTTTCAGTTGAGCATGCAACCAGATGATAAGGGTCTTACATGGAATTTGTTGAGAATAAAGGAGTACTCATGCCTAATGGAGTAAAAAGTCACAAAGGGAAATCTTGGAATATTTTTTATTTAAGAACTTTGAAAATAGTATCAAACATTGCTTGACTTCATTGAATTATTTGCAATCAGGGAGTGGATTAGATGATTGCAAATCATTCCTTCTAATATTTAATTCATTGCTTTTCTATAATGAATGTAATTATCTTTAGGCAACCTAAAATATCAATGTAAATTTTTATTTCTAACCATAGTTTATTAAGTATAACATCAGTTCTTATAAAATAAGTTGAATTGGTCTAAAATAAGTTAATCAAGTTGGTCTTATAAAGTTTATTTAACTTTTAACTCTCCACAACTTCTAAAATACACAATTTGTTGAAAAATAATAAGATGTGGGGGTGCCTAGGTGGTGCAGTTAGTTGAGCAATCAACTTGTGGCTTTGGCTCAGACCCTTATCTCAGGGTGGTGAGATTGAGCCTGGCCTCCAGCTCCATGCTGAGTGCAGAGTCTGCTTGAGATTCTCTCTCCCTCTCTATCTGCCCCTCCCCACCTGCACTCACTTTTGCTTGCTCGCTCTCTCTCTCAAATAAATAAATAAACAAATCTTTGAAAAAAAATAAAACAACCCAATAAGATGTGTAACATTTATTGAGCTCATGATATATACCAGGCCCTGGACTACGTATGTTACAATCATGGTTTCTGATCCCCATAGCAACACGAAAGATTAATAATACATACTGTACCGGTTAACTACTGTAGCAATGGTCATTTTGTTGACTCCCAGTTCTGTGTGTCACCTAGGTTGTGCTTGCTTAGGGTCACTCATGTGGACGCAGTTTTTGAGCAGCTTGGCTGGGAGCTATTTGGTCTAGGGAGGCTCAGCTAGGATGCCTTGTCTTGGCTCCACGTGGTCTCTCTTTCTCCAACAGATCAGCCTGGGCTGTAGTGTCCCAAGAAGGCAAGAATGGAAGCTGCACAGCTTCCTGAGACCCAGATTCAGAACCCAGCACCATCACTTCTATTGCATTTACTGGTCACAGCAAGTGGCAAGACTAGCCCAAATTCAGCGAGTGTGAAAACAGATTCCATCTTGTGGTAGAAGGGGCTGCCAAGAATTTTTGGCCATTTTTAAATCTATCACACACAATCCTACACATGAGCCATTTGTTATTTGTTTTGAGAAATCTCAGTAAACGCTTATTCATTTATCAATTTTTTATTTTCACCATCTTCAACTGAGCACAACAAAGAGGTAGGGGAAAGAAATAAAAACTTATGGGGCACCTGGGTGGCTCAGTCGGTTGAGCGACTGCCTTCGGCTCAGGTCATGATCCTGGAGTCTCCGGATCGAGTCCCACCTCGGGCTCCCTGCTCGGCAGGGAGTCTGCTTCTCCCTCTGACCCTCCCCCCTCTCATGTGCTCTCCCTCTCTCTCTCTCTCTCATTTTCTCTCTCTCTCAAATAAATAACATCTTTAAAAAAAAGAAATAAAAACTTATAACAATGTTATGCATGCAGTGACCCAAACAGAAGAAAAACATTCATACTGCTAAAATGTCCATGAGCTCTGAGTTTTAGAGATAAGTCCAACAGACATATTTGAGGTATAGAAACTTCCCCCAAATGTTGCTTGTGGAATGGATTATTCTGTTGGGGGCAGTGAATAAGGCTGAACCCAGAGTCGCATGGAGGTTTAGGCAACGCTTGGTGCTCTGGAGCCTTGCTTGCCCCTGAGCTGAGGCTGTGTGGACAGGAAACTGCTGGGTGAGCCTGTCACGGGAATAGTGACAGGCTTTGGAACAGTCCCCTTAACTCCTCCTTGTTTCCAGAGCTGGTAAAGAGATGGGATTGAGTAGGAGCATGGGAAATACCCTGTCAAATGAGCTTGGTACTATGGGGGTCAGGATTTTTTCCTTCATAGAGGAAGGAGGCAGCGGAGTACGGTGGAATCTTAGAACTGCACAGGTCTGTGTGTTCTCTGCTCTATCATTTAAAAAAAAAAATTTCTAGTTTTGGGACTCTGGGAAAATCAATCTCTCTGATCCTCAGCTTCCTCATTTTCAGAAATAATACATACTGCTCAGGATTTTTGTGAGCACTTAATAATGAATGGCATGAAAGTATCAAGTGCAGTTCATGGCATTACCTGGTAATTGCTTATAACGTGGTAATTATGAGTAGAATTAAATTAAGTTGAATTTTACTTTCCTTAGATAGCTTATGCTGCCTCATGGAGCCATAGGTGTTATTATTTATTAATTCATTTATTCAAAAAATATTTATAGTGCCACTTCTATGTGCTACAGACACTGCCAGGTGCTGGGAAGATGGGACTAGAGCAGACAAGGTCTGTGGCCTCAGATATGAGTGTGAAGCCTCATTTCTTCCCTGCTCCAAGTGTGGCGCTCACTGACGTCACCAAGGAGATCGCTAGAAAGACAGAAGCTCAGGCTCCGCCCCAGACCTGCTGAATCGGAATGTGTATTTGAACAAGGTCTGCCACACAGTTCGTGTGCACGTTAATATCTGAGAAGCACTGCTCTGCTGAGCCTGAAGTGGCGTCTATGACATTCCACCCCATTTGGTACCTACAGGTGTCCGGGGAGTGTTCTTGCATTGAAGAAGATGGTAAATCTGAGATACAGAACTGAAAATGTAGAGAAAACCAGCTACAAAGAGTTTGGTTTTAGCTTCCTTAATTTAGCAGAAAGAAATCACATAAGACACACGGGCCAAAGTATTACAGAGAAAATGATGATGAGAAAAGCAATAAAAGCAAGGGCATGCATATTCTTGAATTCTTTCTCTCGCCCTCATTTCCTCATTTGTGCGGGATACGGTGCAAGCGTTGACATTGCCAACCCTATTCCATCCTACAGTCCTCACGCCCAGCCTTGCCGTATTTAGGGGACTTGGTGAATGAACCGTGTGGTTTAGGCACCTTTCGCCGCTGGACATGGGAGGAGCTCTCACTGGCTGAATGTGCCCCTGGCTGGGTCCTCTTAAAAGATTTTTGTCGATGATGTGAATGAAGTCATAGAAAGAAAGCTCTCACATTTACTAAGAACACAAATCTGGGAGGCTGTGAAAGACACTGTTAGTTGTCCCCAAGTACCTGTTCCTCACCCTCTGACTTAATAATAGGATGGTTCTTTTCAACCTGAGACACAACTGCCCAGGATAGAGAGAGCATTTTTCTCAGCCTCCCTCATAGGTAGTTGTAGTCACGTGGCTACATTCTCACTAATGAATAAAAGGTACGAGAGGCAAAATTCTGCTCTCTATAAAAAAATCATCACTCAAGGTCTATAAACCAAAGTGTTATATGGAATGGCAATTTGGGGCGGTCATCTTAAATAGGCTGGAGACCAACTTCTTGGCTCTCTCCTACTTCCTGTTGGCTGGAGAGTGGGTAGGACAGCTGAATCTCTAGCCTTCATCTTGAACTATGAAGTGAAGAAGGCGTTTAGGATGATAAAACCAAGTTGAAGGGACCAGAGTCCCTGACGACCATAGAGTTATCACTTCAGTGCTGAAGTGTTTATCTACGGTCTTTGTTCACATCAGATAGGACTGCATTTCTGTGTTGTTTACATTATGGTATCTCAGTGTCATTTTTTCATAGCCAAATCTAATTCCAGCTAATTCAGGGCGCTTGCTTATATGCTGAACAGTGAAATCAAGATTAAAAAGCTCTTGACAGACTGAAATGATAGTCAAAACTGTTGTGAAACAAAGTGGAATAAAATGGAAATGCCAACACTTAAATATTTCCAAATATAAAATTGAGAAGAATTGGCTGAAGAGTAATTCATATGCAAAAGACATGAGTGTGTGTCAGGGGAGGGAAGCTGGCAGACACAAAGTTGGTACAAGTGAACAGTGTAACGAGGCTTTTAAAGCTAATGCTATGTTAGGCGAAGTTACATTGTACAGACCAAGGCAGGTTAATACTTTCAGTTTTCCATGTTGGCTGTAACACTCCTGGGGCACCATGCTCACTTCTGAGCCCCGTATTGTTCACAGTGATAAACTAGAGAGGGCCTCAAGGACAAACAGGGTAGCATAGGGTCTGACAATCCTATCACAGTCAATGCAAGGGACTGTGAAGAATTAGCCCGGAGAGGAGCAGGTATAGGGAAATGTAGGGGAAATGTAGCTTCAACTATCCAAAGAGTTGTCACGCGGAAGACAGAGTAGGATTGTTTATTTGCTTTTTTTCCCAGGAGGCATGCTTATGAGCAATGAATGAAAGGTACTAGAGGCAAAACTCTGTTCTATATAAGATATAATTTCTCAGTAACTAAGGCTGTCTTGAATGAGAATGCACTGCTTGGTGAGGTGTTAAGTGTGATCATTCTAGAATCATGAGCACTAATCTTTATTTAGTGCATTCTATGAGGCAAGCCCTTTGTATGTGTTATTTCATTTAGTCCTCACAAACCTGTGAGGCAGATGCTCTTTTTATCTCTGAAAAATTTTGGAAGTTGAGGTTCAGAAAAGTCAAGTAACCTACCCAATATCATCTGGCTGGTGAAAGGGGGAGCCGGGCTCTGATGTAGCTTTGCCTCCCTCTCTTGTCCATTCATGGACATGGTCAGGCAGGCATGGGCTGGGGGAAGGGGAGCATGGACTGGCAGTACTATAAAATTCCCGAGTTAAGCCACATCTGGGAAAGTCTCCATTTCTTTATCTTGAAAGCATTTTCTTAACTTTAGTAGTGGTAATGAGACTCCATGGGGTTCTGCAGGAGAAAACCCCACTGGCTTTGTCTCAGATCCTGTGGGTAAAAAGGGGAAATCATGAAACAAGTAGGGGAATGGATCAAAACATATACATTTAAATCCCGACTCTTCTACTGTCTAGTTGTGTAGTTTGGGACAAGACATGTAACCTGAACCTTAGTTTCTTCACGAGTAAAATTCAAATAATTACATGCAATTTGCAGGGTTGGGATAGCTAAAAATAAAGTGATTCACTCAGGGCCTATTGCAGGGCAGATGCTCAGAACTGGTCCTTCATGATCACTGCCACTGGGCATGTACTGACACCAGTATTAGCTGCAGCTTGTGGTTAGAAAAAAATCAGGTACTGGAGTTCCTCCAGGAGTTGAAGGAGACATTTAAGCTCCTGTAGACTACATAATTTTTATAATGCCTTCACTACTTATCTAGAAATTTAGAACTTTATTCTTTGGGATGAAACTACATTTCCAGGCTCACCCAAAAGTTAGGGTTCTGTTTGTGATTTAGGTTTTGTCTATTAGATGTCCTCATGTAAGACTTGAATTAGTGAAAAAATAAATGGGGGCAGAGACACAGAGCAAAGGCATGTCAGTGTTGGGGAAATATAAAAACAAAATCTCCTGCCAACTCAGATATCCTCTCCACGAAGCTCTAAAAGAAAGAAAACAGTTTTATTATTGGGTAAGCATAAGCTGGGATGTGATGTGAATTACAGACAATCACTAAGAGATTGCAGACAAAAAGCAATCTTACCCTTACATAGCCAAGCAGGCACAACGCATACCATACATGTTCTCATGGTAAACACTAACCGGTCCTTAAGTGAGAGGACTGCATAGCACTGTCCATCACACATAGCTGATCCTAAATTTGCCCCGTAATTGGGGCAGCCACCTGGGTTTGCTCATTGCCTTTATCCAAAGGGTAAGTAATCTCTCATATCGTTATGACAGGAGGTAAGTTTGCAATGTGGAGCCTCGTGTCTCTTTCTCCCAGAAACTGGAAGATAGGGGCACTATCTTCCCTGATGATTGTACTTCAAAGAATTGGTTTCCAGGTCCTAGAAGAAACATTCCTGGGTGATAAAATTGGCTAGAGGGATATTTTACTTTTAAAAAGAGTTACATACATTTTATCCTGGAAGCTTTTTAATCTCTCCTATTTTCAATCTCTCCTTCTATTTTCAATGACAGCCTAGCTGGATATAGTATTCTTGGCTGCATATTTTTCTCGTTTAGTGCTCTGAATATATTATGCCAGTCCTTTCTGGCCTGCCAGGTCTTTGTGGTTAGGTATGTTGCCAATCTAATGTTTCTACCATTGTAGAATACAGATCTCTTATCCTGAGCAGCTTTCAGGATTTTCTCTTTGTCTCTGAGACTCATAAGTTTTACTATTAGGTGTTGGGGTGTTGACCTATTTTTATTGACCTTTGAGGGGGGTTCTCTGTGCCTCCTGGATTTTGATGCCTGTTTCCTTCCCTCCCAAATTAGGGAAGTTCTCTGCTATAGTTTGCTCCAATATACCTTCTGCCCCTCTCTCTCTTTCTTCTTCTTCCGGGATCCCAATTATTCTAATGTTGTTTTGTCTTATGGTATCACTTATCTATCGAATTCTGCCCTCATGATCCAGTAGTTGTTTATCTCTCTTTTTCTCAGCTTCTTTATTCTCCATCATTTGGTCTTCTATACCACTAATTTCTCTTCTGCCTCATTTATCCTAGCAGTTAGTGCCCCCATTTTTTATTGCACTTCATTAATAGCCTTTTTGATTTCGACTTGGTTAGATTTTAATTCTTTTATTTCTTCAGAAAGGAGAAATATCTTCCATGCTCTTTTCAAGCCCAGCTAGTATTTTTTAATCGTCATTCTGAACTCTAGTTCCGACATCTTATTAATGTCTGTATTGATTAGGTCCCTGGCAGTCGGTACTGCCTCTTGTTCTTTTTTTTTTTTTTTGAGGTGAGTTTTTCTGTCTTGTCATTTTGTCCAGAGAATAGATGAATGAGAGAACAAAATGCTAGAAGGGTAACAATGACCCCAGAAAAATATACACTAAACAAATCAGAAGAGACCAGAAACTGGGGGGAAAGAAATAAAAAAGAAAAAAAAAAAAGAATATGATCAAATATGATCAGACTGGTGATCTGTGCCAAAATCAGTGCCACACACTAGATTTTGGGTGTATTTTGGTCTGTTAGTAGAAACTGCCTCCCAAAATTTTAAAGAAAGAAAAACTTATATATGTACAAAAATAAGGGTAACTATGATAAAGAGATGGAATATGACTGTAAAGATGAAAATTATAAAAGATTTTATAAAAGGAATTGATAAGAACTTGGTTGAAAAAAGAAAGAAGAGAAATTAAAAAAAAAGGAGGAGAGAATGTGATCAGGCAGGAGAATAGAACAAAGCCATACACTAGAGATTTAGGGTATATTTTGGTCTGTTAGAAGCAACTGTATCCCAAAATTTTGAAGAGAGAACAACTTGTATATATACCAAAAATAAAGTTAACTACAATGAAGGGATAGAATATGACTCTAAAAATGAAAAATAAAAAAGATTTTTAAAAAAGGGATTGATAAGATGTTGGTTGAAAAAGGGAAAAAGAAAAATTCAAAAAAAAAGAAAAAGAAAAAGTTAAAAAAATTAACTTTGAAAGACTAAAGAATCATGGTAAAAAAAAAAAAAAACCCATGGATTCTAAGTGCAGTATTCCCCTAGTGCTGGAGTTCTGCCTTTCTTGTTGCTTGGTAAACTTGGTCTTGGCTGGCTGTTTTTGCTGATCTTCTGGGGGAAGGGCCTGTTGCCGTGGTTCCCAAATGTCTTTGCTGGAGGCGGAATTGCCCCACCCTTGCCTAGTCCGGGCTAAGTGATCTGCTCAGGTTTGCTCTCAGGAGCTTTTGTTCCCTGCAAGCTTTTGGTATAGCTTTGGAGGACTAGAGTGAAAATGGAGGCCTCCCAATCTCCACCCCAGAGGAGCCGAGAACTCGGGGACCCGCTCCTCAGTGCACCCCCAGAGAAAAGCAGTCAATCACTCCCGTCTCCCCGGTCTCCGGCCGCACTCCGTGCTCCCCTGGCCTGTGACCCAGCATTTCTATCTCTGGCACGTGTGGAGTCTCCAAACCCAGCAGATCCCTGTGGTGCGCTCCCGCGCCGCTCCTCCCGGGGCCGGAAGGGGAGTCTCCCCGGATCTGCAGCTTGTTGGGTCCCTGCTTGGAAGAGAAGTGGCCCGACTGGGCCGCGGATCACAGTTTATGGCAACCCCGAGCTGAGAGCCCGTGACTCTGCTCCGTCTCTGCAGCCGGCTTCCCTGCTCTGATACCTGGGAGCTCTGCCGCACTCAGGCACCCCTGGTCTTTCTGTGACCCCGAGGGGCCTGAGACCACACTGTCCCGTGAGGGTTCCACCTCCCACTTAGGCACCGGAGCAACGTCCCTCAGCGGAGCCGACTTCTAGAAGTTCTGATTTTGTGCTCCGCAGCTCTATCACTTGCCAGAAGCAGCGGACGGAGGCCCCCACCCTTGCGTCTATCATCTTGAATATTGCCTCGGATTCACTTCTCCACACGTCCTACCTTCTAGAAAGTGGTGGCTTTTCTGTTCAGAGAGTTGCTGCTGTTCTTTTCTTCGATCTCCTGTTGAGTTCATAGGTGTTCGGAATGGATTGATCCCCATTCAGCTGAATTCCTGAGACCAGACGAAATCCAGGTCTCCTACTCCTCCGCCATCTTGCTCCTATCCCCCAGTCACATACATTTTAAAGAAGTTATATGTTTTCTAAAACAAGTGCTCTAAGAAAAGGGAGTGGGAGAAGTGCTTCACTTTTTTCAGTAAGAAGAATTAAACTTGTTTTTTTTATTTTTAATTTGCATTTGCCCTTCTACAATTCATCATGCATGCATGGTCTTAAAGTCAACAGTTCAGGTGGTAGCTTCCCCATCCTCTGATCAACAATTATAGGAAATACACTTTGCCTATAGCATGACCCAGATGGTGGTCCAGTTGAGACTGCAGGTGCCTGACTTGCCAACTTCCTAATTATGGTAGTTAGCAGTGCTCTGGCGGGCCAGTTCTGCCATGTCCATGTTGATCCGCAGCATCCCAGATCTTGCTCCTCCCTTTCGAGGGAGTTCATATGCCCCTAACTCACTACATTAAATCCTTATCATTAACATCACCTGGAGTGATGTCTGTTTTCTATAACTGAACCCCATCGAATATAACATCTAATAAATGATCATCTAAATGAGCCACAACTCTATTTTAGACAAGATTTCTTTTACAGTAATAGTATAAACAGAAGATGTCTAGAATTTGATACTTCAGATGATTTTGCTAATGAAATAAATATTCTAACTGGCATAGGTAGAAAAAAATTGATATTACTAGTCTGTATTAATACAGAGATAAAGCACTGGCAAATCTTCAGCTTTTCACATATTAGCATCCCTAAATAGGCATAAAATCCCCTTAGTGGCAACCAAAGGCAGGCTGGTGAGAGTGGTCCCTTCTGAGTGCAGGCAGTAAGTGGGTGTGTTTGTCTGCAGAGAATTTTAAAATGATAATGAAATCAGCTAAGTGATCTGCTTTTGAAAATCACCATGTAGGGCTCCTGGGTGGCTCGGTTGGTTAAGCGACTGCCTTCGGCTCGGGTCATGATCCTGGAGTCCCAGGATCGAGTCCCGCATCGGGCTCCCTGCTCGGCAGGGAGTCTGCTTCTCCCTCTGACCCTCTTCCCTCTCGTGCTCTCTATCTCTCATTCTCTCTCAAATAAATAAATAAAATCTTAAAAAAAAAAAGAAAAGAAAATCACCATGTACAGGCAATTTGAAGAGACTTCATGACAAAATACTCCTCCCTAAAAAACACATTTGTTGGTCTAGGTTTAAACAGTTGTGATTATTGGGGAATTTTAATAATATATGTAAGTTTCAAATTAGCTCGTTTTTATTACTTATCCCTTCATAAACATTGAATTCTGGGCGGCAGCTGTTTGAAGAACTCCTCAGTCATATACTTGGTCTCCTACACAAATACAGATTCAACCTTGAATCTTGAGGACAAGGTTGTAATGTTTTGAGCTATTTTGGGATACAGTTTCTCTCTCTACGTGTCCCTGAATGTAAATCATGAAAAATGTTGTAATTTTTCTCTTTTGTGTTAAAATCAAGGATGTGCAAATTAAAACTACAAGGACATAACAGTAAACCCCACCAGAATATCTAAAATTTAAAATAACTTATAATGCCAAGTATTGACAAAGATGCAGTCCGTTGCTGGTGATCCCTACCTCTTTGGGAAAATTGTTTTGTATCTACAAAATTTGAACATATTCATACTCTTGTGACCCAGCAATCACTTTCCCAAGCAAATATCCAACAGAAATGCATATGTACACCAAAAGATAGTAAAGAATGTTCAAAATAATGTCATTTGTGACTGCCTCATACTAGAAACATTTCAAACTTCTGTAAAGAATTGAATGAATATGGATGCCTCGGTGGCTCAGTAGTTAAGCATCTGCCTTCGGCTCAGGTCATGATCCCAGGGTCCTGGGATCGAGCCCCACATCGGGCTCCTTGCTCAGCAGGGAGCCTGCTTCTCCCTCTGCCTGCAGCTTCCTCTGCTTGTGCTCTTGCTCACTCTCTCTCTCTTATGCTCGCTCTCTCTAGCAAATAAATAAATAAAATCTTAAAAAAAAAGAGTTGAATGAATAAATCAATTGCGGTATATTTATCCAATGGAATAATACACAGCAATGAAGGAAACATTGCTGTACTCTGGATAAATCTCAAAAATGTAATGTTGACCCATAGAAGCCTTAAACAAAATGACACATAGTTTATAATTCCACTTATATATAAAATACAAAAAACAGGAAAAATTCTTCTGGGGTATTAAAATTCAGGGCAATTCAGGCAGTTAAAATATGGCCTGGGAGGGGCATGAAGATGTTTTCTGGGGTTGTCAGAATGCTCAATTTCTTGACCTTGCTGGTGTTTATGTGGGGGTGTTCCCTTTGTGATAATTCAGTAAACTGTACCTTTATGACTTTTACACCTTTTTGCATGTATAACTCAATAAAATGTTTATTGAAAAAACATAACCAACCATTAAAGTGTAAATAAAAGATCTCACAGGCATTGCATTTTGAGGATGTGATTATACAGTCTGATATGGGTGGCTTCATGGGTTTAGCTGTACACATAGAGACAGAATTTCCCTTAAGAAAATCTGAAACAAAGAAATCCACATTTACAAGACAAATAAACCCAGAGGAATATTATTTATGTAGTATTAAGTGCATCTTTTAAGAAACAGTTTTCTATTTTATTGTGCATGAAAATGTATTGTGATTTTCAAATACTTTATTCCAACCCTCACAAAGAATTCTATTATGTAATTTTTAAAGTAAATTAAGTATTCCACTTTACACCTCACCTCTCTCTCTATTCTTTTACTGGCATATTTATTTTATGAGACTCTATGGAGGATCATCACCATCATCATTATCCCACTGTATTTTCCTCATGCCTAACTGTAACAAAGAGCTTTCTCTGATTGCACAACAAGGCTTAGAGGTTAAGAAGCAAGTGGCAGACTCACATTCTGCATTAGCAAACAGGCTCGGACTGGCTAAATTTTTTTCATGTCTCACTACTTGTAGAGGTGAAATTGCACCTAGTCTGGTAGTTTCTCTTCATTAGCTCTTATAATCTATTAGGTTTCTTGATTTCAAGCTCAGAGACCAACTCCAGTCATTTTAAGTCAGAGAGAGAGAGAGAGAGAGAGAGAGAGAGAGAGAGAGAGAAAGGAAGGAAAGAAGGAAAAAAAAGAAAGCCAGAACGTATTGGAAACATATCAGGGGCTCAGGTATTAACAAGAGGCTGAAGCACCCATCTTGGACAACTGACAGTCCCAGCCAGCTCCAGAGGCTTGGCTGCAGCAGCCATGATGCAGAAACCATCTGGCCTTTGTGTTGCTGCTGGGATAACTCTGAAATTCAAAAGTATTCCTGCTCAGGATTCCACATCCCAGGAAGGAGGCTTGATGGTCTCTTTTGGTTTTATGCCTACTCCCAGACTATCCTAAGGGACCAGGAAGGATTTAAATCTCTTCATTCCTGAGAGGAGGCAATCAGTGTTGGGGAATTTCCCAAAAGGGATATTAGAGTTAAGAACATCCCTAATGGGACATTAGGGTTCTGATGATGATCAAGGTGAAAGGGAGTCTGAGGGATGGTGGTGATGAGGTAAGACACTAGGTTATAATTAACTTGACTCCACAGACATTCTAGGTTGCTTTCTAGACTAAGCTGATTCTCAGTTTTAACTAGTGAAATACAACATAAGTCTTCATGTCAATTATTTTCAAGATTTAATGGTGAGAAGCAAACAGAACAATAACAACAGAAAAGCTAATGGATATCTAAGAGAATATAAAGTAACAATAATTCAGTGGCTACTGGATATTTACCCAAAGAATACAAAAACACTAATTCAAAAAGATATATGTGCCCCTATGTTTATTGCAGCATTATTTACAATAGCCAAGATATGGAAGTAACCTAAGTTATCCATCGATAGATGAATGGACAAACTGAGGGTTCTAGAGGGGAGGGGGGTGGGGGGATGGGTTAGCCTGGTGATGGGTATTAAGGAGGGCACGTTCTGCATGGAGCACTGGGTGTTATATGCAAACAATGAATCACGGAACACTACATCAAAAACTAATGATGTAATGTATGGTGATTAACATAACATAATAAAAAAAAGAAAATGTGATATATGGATATAGTGGAATATTACTCAGCCATAAGAAAGGATGCGATATTGCCATTTGGGACAACGTGGATGAACCAAGAGTCTATGCTAAGTGAGATAAGTCAGATAGAGAAAGACAAATACCAGATGATTCCATTCATATGTGGAATCTAAAAAAAAAAAAAAAGAAAAAAAACAAATGAATAAACAAGCAAAAAGTAGAATCAGACCTCTACACACAGAGAGCAAGAGGGCTTGGGGACGGACAAAATAGATGCAGAGGACTCAGAGGTACAGGCTTCCAGTTACGGAAGGAGTAAGTCACGGGAATAAAAGGAACAACATGGGGAATACAGTCAATGATATTGCGATACCGTTGCATGGTGACAGATGGGAGCTACACCTGGGCTGAGCATAGCAGAGCATATAGAGATAGTGACTCATCCTGTCGTACACCTGAAACTAATGTAACATTGCGTGCCAACTATGCATACTCAAAAAAAAAAATTAAAAACAAGCAAAACACAGCACAACAAAATAATGCAGTGACAACCAGACCGGTCAAGGTTGCTGCCAGTGTAGCAGCTCCAACAGTTTAGGAAAACACGTGGGGTTTTAAACGCATGTTACTTGTTTGTTTGTATTTAGGGCCGGGAATCTGTGAGTCTTCAACAGAATTTTCAATATGATCAGTAGGGTTTTTAGTATAGTTGTGGTTGAGATCATTGTGTCTATTATTTTGCTGGGACTGCTGTGATGAAGTACTACAGCTGAGTGGCTTAAACATCAGAAATGTATTAGCTCGCAGTTCTGGAGACCGGAAGTCCAAGATCAAGGTGTTGGCAGTGTTGGTTCCTTTCTAGGGCTCCGAGGGAGAATCTGTTCCTTGCATCTCTGCCAGTTTTGCTGGCAATCTTTGGCATTCTGTGGCTTGTACACGTATCACTGGATCTCTGCCTTCGTGTTCATATCGTGGTCTCTATGTGTGCATGTCTGGCTCTGTCCAAACTGTCCCTTTATGTAAGTCCATAAGTCAGGTACTTACATGGATGGAAGCCCTAATGACCTTATTTTAATTGATTTTTGTAAAGACCCTATTTCCAAATAAGGTCACATCCTGAGGTACTGGGGGTTAGGGTTTAAACATATCTTTTAGGGAGATGTAGTTCAAGCCTAAACAGGGAGAATGCTTGTTATCAATCAAGAATACTACTTCGTAATTTATAATATCTTTTTCTGGGGACCAGAAAGCATGTTCAGCATTGTTTCATATTTAGGAATAGCTTGGTTTGTGAGAATTTAATGATTTTCCTAGGCTCAAATGATAATACCAAGGCTGCAGAAATTATGTCCTGAGGTCTGACCTTTGTTAATTCTGCTAAGTTCCTAGTTTCATGTTTACTGTAAAATATAAAGTCCTTCCATGGTAAAATATTGGCTTTGTCACATGCTATTTAACACCTTTATCTTTGTGTGTGTGTGTGTGTATGTGTGTGTGTGTGTCACACACACACACACACAAATTTTTTTGTTTTTTTAAATTTAAATTAATTAACATATAATGTATTATTAGTTTAGGAGGTAGAGGTCAGTGTTTCATCAGCCTTATACAGCACCCAGTGCTCATTGCATTATATGCCCTCCTTAATGTCCATCACCCCGTTACCCCATCCCTCCACCCCTTGCCCCTCCAGCAACCCTGTTTGTTCCTTATGAATAAGAGTCTCTTATGGTTTGTCTGCCTCTCTTTTTTCATCTTATTTTATTTTTCCCTCTCTTCCCCTATGATCCTCTGTTTTGTTTCTTAAATTCCACATATAAGTGAGATCATATAATTGTTTTTCTCTGATTGACTTATTTCACTTAGCATAATAGCCTCCAGTTCCATCCATGTCAATGTAAATGGCAAGATTTCATTTTTTTGATGGCTGAGTGATAGTTCATTTTATATATATACTGCATCTTTATCTATTCATCTGTCAATGGACATCTGGGCCTTTTCCGTAGTTTTAACACCTTTATTTATTTATTTTTAAGATTTTATTTATTTATTTGACAGAGAGAGAAAGAGAGACAGCAAGAAAGGAAACACAAGCAGGGAGAGTCAGAGGGAGAACAGGCTTCCTGCTGAGCAGGGAGCCTGACGTGGGACTCGATCCCAGGACCCCGGAATCATGACCTGAGCCGAAGGCAGGTGCTTAACCGACTGAGCCACCCAGGTGCTCCCATTTCTTCAATTTTAATCTCAGTTTTCCAAGACTTCTTGAGGATTTTGCTATTGTTAATAATTTTTTGGTCCTTAAATATGATATTTTTGTTAGGAAGGATTCATAGGTTTGGAATTTAACGATGACAACTAACATGTGTTAAACCATTATTATGTGCCAGGAACAGAGTAAGATCTTTATACAGATTATCTCATTTAATTCCTGAATTATTCTCACTTTACACATGAAGAAGCTGAGGCTGTGGAAGGTTCCATGAAAGTCAAGGTCTGTAGCTACTAATAGTGAGAGAGAATGTGGACTCAGACTCATTCTAAAGTCCAGCGGTCATCATTCTACAGGACTGCTAATTAAACAGTTTCAGTAAATTAAGATTACCTCCAAATTTGTCTTCCAGTTCCTTGCTCACAAAGGAGCAAGTTTTATTTATAACCAGAAATTATCTGAAATGCTTGCTGGGCAGTAACAGCAGTCTTGCAATCAACTGTTGTGCATATCTTCTGAAAAAGAGCTAGAGGAAAGGGAAGAAGGGTGGGGAACGGAAGAATGGAGGGAGCCCTGTCACTGGGAAGTTAGTCAGCACACACAGGACAGCATGAGAGTGCTCCTTTCCTCTTCTTCCCAGAGGCAGGAGGGATAGGAGGAGCCTTCCTCTCCGAGGGGGGTCAGAGTGCCTGGGCCAGTGCCTAAAGCTGACCAGCTGACAGCTGGCTAGAGAAAGTCAGAGCAAGGAAGATTTATGGTAGAGTCTATTATGTCAGAAGAACATTCTTTAGGTACAATCACTTTACTGTAAAATGGATCATTTTTTTCTTTGGACCCAGATTAGCACTTCTCTACGTTATTTCCTATAAGACATTCAGTGCTGAGAGATGAATCTGTCTCTGACTTACATCTGCATCACTTTAAACTTCTATTGATTTAAAGGGGGAAGATATGATTGCCTCAAATAAACTGTTATCTTCTATAGCTGGTAATGGATGAAAAAAATGAACTGAATCATTTCCTTTCCAAAGGCTGGAGAGAATGGGGAGAGGGAAGGCAGGATATAGGAAGGTATCTTTAGGCGAACTTCAGCTGTGGAGCATGCCCCAGGCCTTACCCAGGAAATGTAACACATCAAGAATGCACGGGATACTCAGGGAGAAATTAATCTTGCCATCAGGAACACTTTGCATTTGGAAATTCTCTAGTTCAAAAAGCATCAGTTTACAAGAGTCTGGCTGCTTTCTTAATTATCTTGCAACACAGCACATAATTTCCCTCCTATTCTAAAGGGAAGGTGATTTGCTCTCTCTCTTTCTCCCTGACTGTGCAAATACTAAGGCCTTCAGCAGATGGGCATGAGAGCTATACAAAAAAATCCCCCATGATCGTTCAGACTTATTTTTTTTCTCCTGGAATGTGCTGAGGTGTCTGGGTGCCTGCCATGCCAGATAGTAGAAGTGGTGTGATGGTGACTGAGTCGGATAGTGAATGGAGGATTCCCAGCACCAGGTACCGGCCAGCCAGCAGGACCCCGGCTTGCCCCGTGGCAGCAGCAAGTTGCTCCGTAGGCCAATAGCAAGGCTGCGAAGTGGCCTGATCGGAACAGGAGCCAGTCCCGCCCGCACCCCAGAGCTGCCGAGCCAGCCAGGCCAGCGAGGCAGAACCCGCCCCCATTGCTGACACTGCAGGGCCGTGCCTCTCACAAAGCGCTGCCTGTTGGCTCTGGGCATAGACCTCCCACACCTACAGATACAACAGAGGGAGATTAACATGCATTAGAAACTAAGCAAATAACTGAAGGGATCATTTTTTTTTAACGCTTGTCTCTCTGTCCATCCTGACCTTCTTTTATTCGACTTCAAGGTATGCAAATAGGACACTTTGTGATACTTCCGTCCCGTGCAATGTGTGGTAAAATAGCTCCATGCTGCTGTGGCTTTCAGGGTCTAAATCTTATTTAGCTGTCAGTCAATTAGCTGGAAGGATGCAAAATAACTTTTAAGTCCGGGGGGGGGGGGGGGGGGGGGGGGGGGGGTTCTTGGCTATACTGACCAGGGAGGGCATTATGGATGGGGGCTCACAGACTTGAAGCCCTGGTTTCTTTCTTTACTCCTGGTGCTGTTGATATTATGCAAGACTGAAGCAAGAAGTATCCTTGTAACAACCGCCAAAGAGATACAGTGTGGCCTAACAGTGTTTCTTATGAATTGTCATTTTTACATCTTTAATTTGGAAATGCTTCTCTAATCTGTTAGGCTAACTGAAAAATATGACACATTTATGTCATGATATCTAAAAGCAAGCACTTTGCCATTAGATACAAAGTGCTGAATACTTACAGAGTATCATTGGTATTCAGTAAGTGCTGTTGAATTTTCCAGCAGATCCTTTTATTATCTTCACATTCTGACTTTGCATTTATTCCAAAAATTCAAAAAGAGAAAAAGAAAAAAGAAAAAAGAAACAAGACTGAATATTTGAGTTACTATCATGCCACACTTTTGAACTTAAACTATTGGAATGGATGCCTTTGCTGTGAGTGTTAAGGGGTAAGCAAAGGTAAGTTCAGTGTTCCTGCGTTCTCCCTTGGGAAAATGATATTTAACATCTCGTGTTAACCAGCTAGTTCCAATCTATTTTGGAAGCCAGTTTCTTAGAAATAATTCCCAAAAATATTCATATATTCAGAAAATTATGTTCTCTTTACTTTGGAAAATGAGAGTAGCCAAAAGAGGAGCTCTTGGACTGCTTCTTTCTCCTCTGTGTTAATATTTAGATGGAGGAACCACATTACCCCCCAGAGGATGGTGCAGAAAACAACCGAGCAAGGGTTGGGACAGGGAAGCACACAGTGAAGTATGAGTGGGGAAAATGTGGGTCACCCGCTGCTGTTCTCTCCCGGCTCCTGACTCCCTGATCCCTGGTGGGAAGGCACTCTCTCTAGCTCCTTTTTTTCTTTTTTTAAACCACAAAGCTGTGATCACCAAGACAGCATGGTACTGGCACGAAAACAGGCATATAGCCCAATGGAACAGAATAGAGAGCCCAGATATGGACCCTCAACTCTATGGTCAAATAATCTTCGACAAAGCAGGAAAAAATATGCAATGGAAAAAAAGACAGTCTCTTCAATAAATGGTGCTGGGAAAATTGGACAGCTATATATAGAAGAATGAAACCATTCTCTAACACCACACACAAAGATAAACTCAAAATGGATGAAAGACCTCAATGTGAGACAGGAATCCATCAAAATCCTAGAGGGGAACATAGGCAGTAACCTCTTCGACATTGGCCACAGCAACATTTTTCAAGATACATCTCCAAAGGCTAGTGAAACAAAAGCAAAAATGAACTTTGGGGACTTCATCAAGATAAAAATCTTCTGCACAGCAAAGGAAACAGTCAACAAAACAAAGAGGCAACCCACAGAATGGGAGAAGATATTTGCACATGACACTACAGACAAAGGGCTTATATCCAAGATCTATAAAGAACTTCTCAAACTCAACACCCAAAAAACAAATAATCAAGTCAAAAAGTGGGCAGAAGACATGAACAGACACTTCTCCTAAGAAGACATACAAATGGCTAACAGACACATGAAAAAATGTTCATCATCATTAGCCATCAGGGAAATTCAAATCAAAACCACATTGAGATACCACCTTACACCAGTTAGAATGGCAAAAATGGACAGGGAAAGAAACACCAAATGTTGGAGAGGTTGTGGAGAAAGGGGAACCCTCTTACACTGTTGGTGGGAATGCAAGTTGGTACAGCCACTTTGGAAAACAGTGTGGAGATTCCTCAAAAATTTAAAAATAGAGCTACCCTATGACCCAGCAATTGCACTCCTGGGTATTCACCCCAAAGGCACAGATGTAGTGAAAAGAAGAGCCATATGCACCCCAATGTTCTTAGCAGCAATGTCCGCAACAGCCAAACTGTGGGAACAGCCAAGATGTCCTTCAACAGACGAATGGATAAAGAAGATGTGGTCCATATATACAATGGAATATTACTCAGCTATCAGAAAGGATGAATACCCAACTTTTGCATCAACATGGATGGGACTGGAGGAGATTATGCTAAGTGAATAAGTCAAGCAGAGAAAGTCAATTATCATATGGTTTCACTGATTTCATGTGATTCACTGAATTCATATGATTCACTGAACATAAGGAATAGCATGCAGGACACTAGGAGAAGGAAGGGAAAAATGAAGGGGTGGGGAATCAGAGGGTGAGATAAGCCATTAGAGACTGTGGACTCCAAGAAACAAACTGAGGGTTTGGTGGGGAGGGTGGGTTAGCCTGGTGATGGGTATTAAGGAGGGCACGTACTGCATGGACCACTGGGTGTTATATGAAAACAATGAATCGTGGATCACTACGTCAAAAACTAATGATGTATTGTATGGTGACTAACATAACATAATAAATTTTAAAAAATAAAATCTGTAAATTAAAAGAAAAAAAAAAACCAGACCACAGGAAAAGGCTTTTCCCTTAACAGTTTGCACATGGCATGTCAAATACACCCATGTCTAGGTTCTCAGTATTCTGAAAGAGTAAGCATTCTGATCCCTTCATTCTCTAAGCAGATGTTCCCAAAAGTTATACCATTCTCTAGACTCACTTCATGGAGGTCCTAGATATTAGGAAATCTCTTGTCTAGTGTTTAGATTGAGGAACCACATTACTCTGAGAGGAGTGTCATGATCACAGCCTTTGGTACACATTACTCAACACAGTTCGCCTTGGGCATGGTAGGGCCTGGGGTATTGCTGTTGCACTGGCAAACAATCACACACATGCAATAAGGACCGAGGAGCTTTCCAAAGGTCCCTGTTTCTAGGTTAGAGATCATAGCTAAGTACCGAAACCAAAGGCTGAAAAGACACAAGGGAGAGAAACTTCCAGAGAATTTTTTAGAAAATAATTCTTGACAAACTCCTATCAGAGTAGCTATTAAATTCATAATGGTTTCATCAAAGATCTCATCTCTGGCACCGTATATTTCAGAAATGCAACTGACTTAGCAGAATCAGCCGCCTGGGCACTTGGCAGCGATTTATTATTATTTTTTAAATGTGCTCCCAACTAAGAATTTGCCATTGTTAGTAATTATAAATCATAAGACATAGTAACATTGGAGCAATTATAAGAAATGGCCCATAAGGGGCGCCTGGGTGGCTCAGTCGTTAAGCGTCTGCCTTCGACTCAGGTCATGATCCTGGAGTCCTGGGATCGAGCCCTGCATTGGGCTCCAGGCTCAGCGGGGAGTCTACTTCTCCCTCTAACCCTCCCCTTTCTCATGCTCTCTCTCTCTCTCTCTCTCTCATTCTCTCAAATAAATAAATAAAATCTTTAAAAAATAAAAAGAAATGACCCATAAGCCAGTTTTTATGTTGTCAGAAGAAGTAAGGAAATGTTAAAGCTTAATTGTATCTGTGTGTAAGAAAGTCAGTGGTGGAATACACAAGTTCAAATGACTCAGATAAAGCAGCAAACCACAAGCACTCAATTATGTACAACGTGCATAACGCAACCCCAGTGTTTCACTTCTTAGTCTGAGATCAGGTTTCTTAAAGGAAGTGTGGCCAGTTCAGATACACCAAGGGTAAGAAAGAAAATCATCCCAGGGAGGGGGGTGGTTTTTATAGGCAAGAGGGTTGCTACCATTATTATTAAGCATCTGCTACTTAACAAGCCTTGTTCCTAGCACTTTGCCTATCTGATTTTGCATACTCATCTTAGTAACTCTTATGAAGTTGGTATAATTATCTCTGGATTTCAGTTGCCTACCATGGGGAAAGTTAGGTAAATTTTGCAAAGTTTCATGAGCAGTAAATGCCTCTGGGGAGTCCCAGACCATTCTGATTCCAGATCCCAGAGCGCATGCTTCTGTCGCCTCTCCTCTAGGTGAACGTCAAAGGCATTCATAAAGGGGAAACGAGATCCCAGTAGGACTGCCTGGCAGCTGCGTGAATGAATGGGGAGAAAATCTCACTGTGGGCTACAGAAAACACATGAATTCTACTCACCTATCTTTAAACCAAGCCAATCCCCTGCAAAAAACCCCCTACTGCTGGGGATTCACACACCCAGTCCTGAAGTTCATGCAAACTCCAATTTCATCCTATTTCACTGACCTTGTTTAGCTTCGGGTCACTGCCTTTCGCCTCCTTCCATTCCCAGCTCCTGTCACACCTTTCCAGTTTCTCCAACCACGCGCTCCCTTGCTAGGGGTTCTGTGATTCTGATTTTTGTGTTTCAGCTTCTGCCTTTCACTCTTAGATGTGTGGAATCCAGACGACAGGCCAGGCCTGCTCACCACACAGATCTCTCTCATGGGAAGGACACTGCACCATATTCAGAAAAGTATATTTAAGTCATTAGTAACTCTATCTGCACATTTTTCTAAAAGTTGTTAAGCCATTGCTTTTAAACATGGTAAAATCAGGGGTTCCTGGGGGGCTCAGATAGTTAAGTGTTTGCCTTGATCTCTGGGGCTTGAGCCCCACCTGGAGCCCCACTTCGAGTCCCACTTTGGACTCTGGCTCAATGGGAGTCTGCTTCTCCTTCTGCCTTTGCCCCCTGCTTGTGCTCTCTCTCTCTGTCTCTCTCAAATGAATAAATAAAATCTTCAGTATATGTGCTGCCGAAGCGAGCACTGAATAAATAAAATCTTAAAAAAAAAGAAACATGGCAAAATCATTTTATTTAATTTTATTGATTTTATTATTTTTTTTTGTAAATCAGTAAATTCAGTTCTCTGTCAGTTCGATCATTTGACAACTCAATTCTTTCCTCATTTCCCAGCTAGCAGCTGGGGAGTGAAGGCCAAACTAGGTTCAGCCCCAGAGACTTCCTTCTTAATGTTAGGCCGATTTCCTGGAAGTGGAGGAGGAATTCCAGCCCCTGGGGACAATGTAGCAGAGGCAAGGCACACAAAGAGGCATTCCATCAGGAGGCTGGGAGGAGTGGGTATAATTTCCTGCAGTCCGGCAGGCTCTGAATAGTCTTGTTATTTTAGAAGGACCCTCAGGATGCTTTCATTCAGAAAGAGTCAGAATTTAAAGGCATTTAAATTACTGATTTTCCTTTCCTTACAGGGGTCCTAGATGAGTATGCTGAGAAGTAACAGTTTTAAAAGGAATGGTTTAACAACTTTTTTTTTTTTTTTTTTTTTAGAGAGGGAGAGAGAGAGAGAGAGAGAGAGAGAGAAAGAGAGCATAAGTGTGGGGAGGGCCTGAGGGACAGGAAGAGGGACTCTCAAGCAGACTCTGTGCCTGATCTCACAACCCTGAGATCATGACCTGAGCTGAAATCAAGAGTCAGACACTCAACCAGCTGAGCCACCCAGGTGCCCCAGGAATGCCTTAACAACTTTTAGAAAAATGTCCAAATATAGTTATGATGATTAAATATATTTTTCTGAACACAGTTAACATTTAGCATTTCAAGTGGAAAAATTTCAGTTTATACTGATTTTTGTTTCAAAATTTTAAACATCTTGTTGAATTACTGTCTTGTACACCTGAAACTAATGTAACACTTGTATGTTAACGACACGGGAATTAAAATTGTAGAAAATTTAAAATATCATTTTCAGTTTGCTAACATTTTAATATCTAAATTTTAATATTCTTCAGATTTCTACCTCATTTTCTTACCTTTCCTTTATAATTTTACACCATGATTAAATATCAAATTAATTTAAATATCAAATTAATCACAAATTATCCAATCCATTAAAATGTTCCCTTCTAAATATCCTTGCTTCTTTCCTGCTGATTTGTGAAGTTTCATATTTTTAAATTGAAACTTTCTGCAAACTGCTACCCAACTTTCTGTTTCTGAAATTCTTTTTTTTTTTTTTTTTTTTAAGATTTTACTTACTTATTTGACAGAGAGAGCGAGAGAGGGAACACAAGCAGGGGGAGTGGGAGAGGGAGAAGCAGGCTTCCGGCTGAGCAGGGAGCCCGACATGGGGCTCGATCCCAGGACCCTGGGATCATGACCTGAGCCGAAGGCAGATGCTTAACGATTGAGCCAGCCAGGCGCCCCTCTGTTTCTGAAATTCTTGTTAGAAACCAAAATATCAGCATTTTATCTCTGATAGGACTCTTGGCTAATTCTGATTTATTTCATATGATCTTTAAATTAAATTTAAAATTTTAATTTAATGAAAATTCAACTTAATTCTAATTGGAAATCAATTTTAATTAAACTTAGAATTTTCTGTGTTTTAAAATTTAAATTAGTCAAACTAAAAATCACTTGCTAAAAATGTAAATTAAGGTTGACATGCCATTTGAGGAATTGGCAAAATAATACTAAATGTGCTTAAATTTTCGAAAAAGTCACATACTGAATGCCAAAATTGTTGATGGAAAAAGTGGTTCATATGGGTACTTTCACGGAATTCGGGATTTGTTACCATTTTAGCATTCAGTTAGGATTATTTTATCAGGTGGCCAGCCAAGTTTAGTTTAACCAATATACAAAAGAATATATTTGAGTATATGCAATCAAAATCAAATATTTTTATTAAAACTGGTAAAAACAACAGTTTATAAATTTTGGTTATTCTACAAATTGATTCTTTCAAGAACAGATTTTTAGTGGGTTTGCCTGCCTTCATCTTCAAGACCCTGTAGTTAAAAATACAAACAAGAACATCAATAATAATGGCAACAATTTATTGTAAATAGACAGTGAGCCAGCACTGTGCCAGAAACTCAGTTGTCTTTCTTTGACCCAAACCGCTTTTTGAATTAGGTATTATTATTACCATTTTACACAGATGGGATTTGATGTTCAAAAAGGTCAGTCACGTAAATTGCCCAAGGGAGGCAGGATTCGGACTCCTTGTCTCAGAGGCCAGGTTGCCAAGCTGTGAAATGCAGGATGGAAACCGTCCACCTCTGCCCTAGATCTGCAAAGTGGAGAGGAGGAAAGAGGAAAGTCACTGCCTAAATAGAAAGAACTCAGCATCTCCACAGATGCGGCATTGGGGGCAGCTAGCAAGTGGGCTGGGAAGATTTCCAGCCACTTGCTGAGGGAGTGGGAGTGGCAGTGGAAATGACAGAGGTGATGGGTCTGGCCCAGGCATCCAGCGGGCGGCAGGGTTAGCCATCGGCATCTCGGCGCTGAGCACAGTCAGCTGACTCCTGGTCCCTGGCTCCATTTCCTCCCCCCATAAGGCCATTATGTCTATCGGACACAAAGGAATGGGCTCTTGCTCCTAAGTGCAGCCTGGAACTGGTTGCTGTCTGGAATCGTGCCAGTCCGCCCCGCACGGCTGGCCAGAAAGTAAGAAGGTCTCTTGTCTTATAACCTCAGAGCACAAAACCGAAGGGCATGTGCAAGTCTAGCTCAAGGGGTACAGCTGTAGGGGTCATCAGAACAAGAGGGATGCACACGGAATGGTTTTGACTGTCATCTAGCAAGCTTTGGTTTGGGTAGAGTGGGATGAGATGTGTGTGGGTTAACCTGTCCTGTGAGCCTTAGCACGTTATTAATACCAGCTGGCAAATACCAATCCTCCTCCCATAACTTTCCCTAACCAGCCTGGAGTGATTATCCTGAATTTTTCTACTCCAGTGACAGATCTAGGTTTAAGCAGGGATTGTCACCTACATTCTCATTCTTACCACACACATACTGCTTCCTCTTTCCCACTGCAGCTTCAGGAAGAACAGGGCTTGAGAAGGAAGAAAATGAGAACTGGGAAAGTTTCCTTTCCTTTCTGCTTGGGATGACATGATCCCCTATCTATCAGATTATTTTTCTTTTCCAATCCCTCATCTCATATCCTTCTCAGATTGAATGTCTCTAGTTAGTGAGATGGCAAGTTTACATATATAATATATATTAGTTTATTTTTTAAAATTTACAGTTCAGTGGTTTTTAATACATTTACAAAGCTGTATGACCATCACCACTATCTAAAAACAGAACATTATCACAACCTTAAAAAAAAATTCTGTTTCTGTAAGTTCACATTCTCCTCCCTTCCCGAGCCCCTGGCAAACCACTATTCTATTTTCTGTTGCTATAGATTTGCCTATTCTGGACATTTCAGAAAAATAGAATCACAACTGGGGTGCCTGGGTGGCTCAGTCGTTAAGCGTCTGCCTTCGGCTTGGGTCATGGTCCCAGGGTCGTGGGGTGGAGCCCCGCATCTCTGCTGAGCAGAGAGCCTGCTTCTCCCTCTCCCACTCCACCTGCTTGTGTTCCCGCTCTCTGTCAAAATAAATAAATAAAATCTTAAAAAAAAATAGAATCACAACATATGACCTTTTGTATCTGGCTTCTTTTACTTAGCATGATGTATTCTGTGTTCATCGATGTTGTAGCCTGTGTCAGTATTTGATTCCTTTGTATAGCTAAATCATATTCCACTGTAGGAATACAGTGTACAATGTTTATCCATTTATCAGTTGATGGAAATTTCAGTTGTTCACACTTTTTGGCTACTACGAATACTGCTGCTATAATCCCTCACGTACGGGATTGTGTGGACATGATTTCATTTCTCTTCAGTAACACCTAGGAGTCGGATTGTTGGGGCATATGGTGCTCCGTGTTTAAATTTCTGAGGAACTACGAAATTGTTTCCCCCAGTGGCTGCACCATTTTGCCTTCCCACTAGCAATGCTACATAGTGCAGCCAAATAATAAACTAATGCCAAGTAAAGGCAAGTAAGTTATTGAAACTAGAAATGGACAATATCATTAGTGTGTTATATAAAAATGAAAAAATACTCAGTGACTACAAGGCCAGAAATGAGATGATGTTGCTTAAAAGGAGATATAAGAAGGCATCTCGATTAATTACGTGTTGGTGCAAAGTGTGATTTATACAGGCAACCCTGAGCTAGGACATGCAAGAACAAAAAACTAGAAGAAAGGATATCCTGAACTATTCAAGGAAGCTTCCTTTTACTATCAACCTGAGAGATGACAATAGGGGGCTGGGGAAGGGAGCCGGCCCTTCTCCCTCTCTTCTAAAGGAAGAGAGACTTTAAATGTTTGTAAACTATTTTTGTTTTGTCAGAGTTCCTTGGGTGAATAAAGGAAATCTATATAAATGATGGAGATCTCTGGTCCATTTAGGAAATGGAAAACAATGTCCAATGGTAAGAGTTGGACAGATCCAAGTTGATACAGAAGTGTTGGAAAATTCCATCATCATCTGAATTTTCACCCTAAGACTATGGCAGAATATCTACTGCTAACATTTAGTCAGTGGAACACTGAATTGGAATAATTTAATCAAATACATTACTCAAATTTTTACCCCCATATCCAGGGGGAGCAGTCTTTCACAAGTGTTTTATTCATAGATAGAGTCACCTGGAAAAGAAATAGTTTCTCAGGTAACCATGAAGAAGTTTATTTTGATTAGAATTATTTATTTTGGCAGCTCTGGAGCCTTAGTCTTAGCTCTCAGGATATTCTGCCAAAAGTTCCCAGAAGTTTGTAGGAATTAATAAATTAAGTCAGATGTATGATCATCCAGAACAGGATTTTGCCCTCAATTAAGACCACAGGGATGGTTTGTGGGATGACAATTGAGCTTCTGGCTCTCAATCATGAAGATGAGGAACAACTTAGAGTCTTTCTAGTTATTTTCTGAGCCCAGTTTTGGATCTGTCACGCCAGCTTTATATAAGCCTTTTATAAAATTGCCTTGTATTTTGACTCACCACCCATATTTGTTGAGATGGGATTTCACTACATGTTAAGGTCCTGGAATACCAATGGCTTAAATGAGATAGAATATTTCTTTCATGTAAAGTTCAGAGGTGCGCAATGCAGGGTTGGTAAGGCAGCACTGATCCATGATGTACCCACCGATCAGGGACTTACCCCAGCTCACCAGGTTACCTTCACGTGTGTGTGCCCTTCTCTTCAGGTACAGATGTCACATCTGTGTTCGAGGAAGCAGAAAGGAGGAAGGGATGAAGCACAGCAACAGGTGTGCCTGAGCTCGTTCATAGGAATATTAGAGAAGCTGTCAGAGGAAACTTCCACTTACATATCATTGGCAAAACATCATCATAAGCATATGACCACCCCAAACCACACGGGAGACCGGGAAGTGCAGTTTTGATGTCCTAAACCATTTGCCCAGCAAAAAAAGGGAGGTTTCCATTTTTGGTTATTTATCTCAATTACCATGAAGTAAAGGGAGAACAGATATTGGGGGGCAGACTACAGTATTTGTCATGCCACATTTTGGAAGTAAAGTATTAGTCTGGGTTGTGTAATATAATTCTTCCTCCTAATTTCCCTACATCTGAGTTTCAGTGTTGCCTCCTGCTTCTAATGTAACTGGCTTCATATTGGTTAAGAAGTAACTTAAAGGTCCCTGAGGGCTCTGGCTGTGGAAATGGGAACTAAAGAGGGGTACACCAAATGCAGTTGACTCCGTGTAATGAGGTTCCTGCTCAGTATCACACTGTTAGTTTTGAATGGTTGTGCTCACAACTTGTGTACTCTTCCTGGGATTATCAACTTTAATTATTGAACCTTAAACAAATTACCAAATTTAACTACTCGCAAACCATCTTTCCACACAGATTCCTAAACGTTGTTGTTTGTGTTTACGTGACAGTCATCTCTATATCACTGTTAACACTTGGGCTACTCTACTCTGGACTTTCTGAAGCAAAGATGGTACTTTTTTGATAGATGTTAGAACTGCCTTGCTTCATTGGGGAGAGAGGGAGAGAGAGACACTTTGGATCATTAAAATTCACCAGTGGTTTAATGGATCATTAAAAGGAGATATCCTCTGTGGCCAAAGGGATGAAAATAGATAATGTCATTTAAAATGTGGGACTCTAGGTAATAATACTGTATAGTATATTTTAAAGTTGTTAAGAAAGTAGATCTTAGAAGTTCTCATCACACAAAAAGTATGTATGGTGATGGATGTTGATGATGTTATTACGGTGATCATTTTGCAATATACATACATATCAAATTACTATGTCCTACATGTAAGACTACTGTAATGTTATGTGTCAATTATATCTAAATCAAAAAGAAATTAAATGAAATGTGGGACTATAATTACAGGAAATTGAGAGTGAAACATCATAAATGTTGAAAGGAAATCTTGCTGCATGTGCCGACTGAAGTAGGCCACCAACTTAAAGAGAAGACAGATAGTTCACTTAAACTATATAAATGTAGGAAAGATAGATGTTTTAGGAGCAGAATTATCCTTAAAAATTATCCATCCAAATCTTTTTATTTTATGGATGAATTTACTGAGATGCAGGGAAGTGAGCTGGAAACACTCATGAAATTAATTACAACTCTCTTGGGGGAAAAATTTCAATTTTTGCCACTATTGAATAAGAGTCACCTGTAAACATAAGATTTGTCAGATTCTCACAAAGAGATACAAATAATTTAAAATAATGTAAGCTATTGATAAATGGAAAAAGTTACAAATGTAAATCTCAGAGCAAATCCCTAAACTCCTAAAAATGAGGGCAAAGAATTATTCATAAAAATGACATAGTTCAGAGGATGAAATTAACATTTAAATATAATATTGTCTTGTTTTTGCATTCAAAAGAGCGAGTCAGTATTTAAGTAAGGCTATCTGACTGCTTAAATTTAAATGCAAAACAAAACAACAACAAACTCTACCCCCATCATTTATTTCCTACACTTTCAATTTTCCATAGTTTGGGAAAGATACTGATTTAGGGGGTAAAATCTAATGAAGAAACTCACCAACCTGGCCATCAGGACATCTATAGCTAACAATTATAGGTTGTTTTTAGTCCTTATTTTTTTCATTAGCTTCTTCTTTTCAATACATTCTTCCAAAGGAGGATTTTTAAAATATTTCCTCTGCTTCTTGCTTTGATTGGGTGATAAAAGAAAACAGTCACTATGATCTCCTTAACAAACAGACCACAGAAAATTTAACCATAAAGCTAAAATAATCGCTGACTTTTTATCATTTCTGATCTTCCACAAAATGTGGAGAAAGTCAATATTAATTCCTGTCATTACTTTTTATCCCTGATCAATATCCTGGACCCAAAACCTTTCCAGCCACTTGGGGTAAAGCCTTCTCAGCTGGCTTATTCACTGACTTTATACACAAAAATGCAGGAAATGTGACAGTCTTGGTGGATTGGTTCAATTTTCTCCTCTAAACTTGTTCTCCCCTGCTGACTCTGTTCTAACAGGAGTTTTTGTCTTTATTATTTATGAATGAGGTTATATGGCATCATGGATATTGAGTCTCTCTCTCTTCCTCTCTCTGGAGCCTGAATTATTGCATAATAGGGAATTATTAAATCATATTGATTGTTTCAGGTCTCAAAGATGTTTCTCCCTGAGCTCACTTGCTGCTTCTTCCATCTGTGCCTTACACAAAAGAAGAAACAGCCCAGAGGGTCTCAGACTTAAACTGCTTCTCAGAAACACTTCGAGGGCAGCCTCTTTAAGTTGAAAAAATATGACCTTTTTAACTGAAGTTTGCCCTCACTGATAAACACAGGATTCTTCCTTTTTCCTTTGTGGGAGTTGCCTGCTCAGATGAATCTTTCTTAGTTGTATTGATTTTAATGACTAATTTTTGTTTGAATTTTTTTCTCTCTACAAAGTAATAAATGCACATGATAAAAACTTTAAACACTATAAAGTATATACAGTTAGTTTCCTTTTACTCCCTGAGATCTAGTCCTCTAGCTCATTCCCTGAGAGGGATGTGTCTAGAGCTTCCTTTCACATGGAGAAAAAACTCCATTTCTTTGGGGCACCTGGGTGGCTCAGGTGGTTAAGCATCTGACTCTTGATATCAGCTCAAGTCTTGACCTTGGGGTCGTGAGTTCAAGCCCTGCAGTGGGCTCCATGCTGGGCACAGAGCCTACATAAAAAACAACAACAATAACTCTCATGATCTCTGCCCCATCTCTTTTCTTTGTTTTTCCTTCCTGCTCCAGGCACATACCCTCTTCTCCAACCATACCTACCATCCAACTTCTTTCTTTTAAAAACCTTATTGAGATACCTTTGACATATAAAAGTTAAAAATATTTAAGGCATACAACTTGATTTTTTTAAGAAAGCTCTGCATTCAACATGGGGCTTGAACTCACAACCCTGAGATCAAGAGTCCCATGCTCTACCGACTGAGCCAGCCAGATGTCCCTCAGTGTCTTGATATAAGTATGCATTGCGAAAAGATCACCACAGTCGAGCTAAATAACTTATCCATTACCTCTACATAGTCACCATTTTGTGTGTGTGGGGGGGAGGGGGTGTGATTTAATTCAAGATCTACCATCTTAGCCAATTTCAAGTGTATAATGAAGTATGGTTAACTATGGTTGCTACGCTGTACATTATATCTCCAGTACTCTTTCATCCTGCATAACTGCAACTTTGTACCCTTTGACCAATATCTCCTCATTTCTTTTGCCCCTGGCAACAGCCATTCTACTGTCTGCTTCCATGAATTTGACTATTTTAGATTCTACATATAAGTGAGATCATGCAATGCTTGTCTTTCTGTGCTGGCTTATTTTACTTCGCACAATGCTATCCAGCTTCTGGATGAGTCCTGGGTCATTGCTCCTGGGTACTCTGCCCCTTGGGTCTTTGCTCTGGTGGTCCCCTATAGTGGGGAGCCCTCCATTCTCCTGCAAATCTTGCTCGGGCTTCCAGGCCCTGTTCAGGTTTTCATTACCACTTCCTTGTAGTTACCTCACATATCTGTCTGCTCTACTAACCTGTAAGATCTAAGAGGGAGAAAGTTGAAAAACCTGGGCTCTAGACTCAACTCGGCCATTAATAACTGTGTGTCCCAGAAAAACATGGTAAGCCTCTCAGCACCCCCGTTTTCTCAACTGCTACATTTTCTGGAAGTCATCCTTGTGCAGGGGCCATGCTAATCTTCTCTGAATCATCCCAGTGTTAGTATATGTGCTACTGAATGGAGCACTCATCTGCTACATTTATTTTAAAACAAGTAGCCCAAGTGTTAAAACACTGAAGAGGAAAGCAGTAACTCCTGCTGCTTCTGTGTTCTTAAAGTAGGGAGACACATTCTGTCTTTGCTATATAAAGGAAAATAGATATTTCAAGTAAATATTATGATTGTCCCCTAAGAAATTTAAGTTGAGTGGAGAAAACTGTGTTTATTGAAGTATATGACCTAAACACTGGGAATTATAAATCTGAATGATTAATATGAAATCCCAAGTTTCATGGAATGTTTAATTAATGGACTAAGACCTTCCATTCAAGCAGATAGCTTGTAAGTTGGTTGAATTCATGAACTTTTATTGGTAGTCTTTCAAGTTAAATAAAATCCTTTAAAATTTCTTAAAGTATTATTTATAACATGAGCTATGTCTTATGTACTCTCAAGGAAGGATTATGAGGAGCTTGTGACCTTATTTGAACAGTTAAAATACTCAAGTACATAATCATCAAGATGCTTTTCTAGGAAAGAATTTCACTTAAATCCAGTTAAAAGTAGATTTTAATATTCATAAGAGGATAGAATTATTATCTGGATAAATCTATCATGTAGAGTGTTGTGGCAAGAATTAAATAAAGCCCAGAAAAATAATATTTTAATGGAAAATTTTCCTTCAAGAACTGGAAATAAAAATAGGAATAATTTAACCTTTCAGGTCTTGGAAATGAGCTTATAAAATTCTCAGACCACAAATGTTAAGGTAATTCACAGAACAAGAGGAAATAAAAAGAATCATTAAAGTTTTTATACAAATAATTTTGAAAACCTGAATAAAATATATTTTGAAAAATATAATTTACCAAAATTCATCAAAAAGATTTAAAAAAAACCTTAGCAGATAGATTTCCAAAGAAGAAATGGAAAATATACAAAAGTTGCTTTTGTTCCTTCAAATGTTTTCCCAGGGGAATTCCACAAAACCTTTAGAGAACATATAATTCCAATGCTACTTAAATTGTTTTAGAGCACAGGAAAAAAAAAAAGGAGCTCCTAAGTACATTTTATGAAGCAAGTATAACATTCAATATTATAAACTGTAAGTCATCATTTGATAGATTCAAAGAGAAACAGCATATTAACAATCCTGAAAAAAAGCACTGAGCCAGCAGCATGTTTTATGGGAAAACTCAAGAAGCATTCCATTGACATCAGGAAAAATTAAATAATGCTTACTGTCATGTTACAGTGTAACACTGGGCTAAAATATCAACCACTGAGCTTTTAAGAAAGTAAAAAGAAATTAGAGGTTCCAATATTAAAAGGAGTTGAGAGAGAGAGAGAGAGAGAGCAAGAGCAGGGGGAGGGACAGAGGGAGAAGGAGACTCCCCGGTGAGCAAGGAGCCAGACTCAGGGCTTGACCAGGACCCTGGGATCATACCTGAGTTGAAGGCAGATGCTTAACCGGCTGAGCCACCCAGGTGGCCCTTTCCAGTTCATTTTGAAAAATGAACATATCTCAAGCATATATCAAGACAGATTATTCCAAATGAATAGTGTTTAAATGTAAAAAAAAATAATAAAAATATAATATAAAAACTTGAGTAAACTCCTATAAAGGAGGAAGGCCTTTTTAATTATAGACTCAAATCCATAAACCATAAAATAGTATAAAATTCAGCCACATTAAAAAATAACTTCTGCATGAGGTAAAATATTATAAACAAAAAAGACAAGTGATAAACTGGGGAAAATTACTTGTAACTCGTATTACAAAGGAAAAGCTCACCTTCCTTTTACATAAAAATATCCTTGAAATAAATAAGAAAAAATATGAAAAATATGAAAAAAATAGGCAAAGGGATGAACAGACAGTTCAGAATAGGCAATATAAATAACCTTTAGATTTGTGAAAAGATGCTCATCTGCACTCACAATAAGAAAAATGCTAATTCAAACATAATGCAGTTCCAAAACATGGCCTCAGAATTATCTAGCAATCCTCCCATGACCAGGTGCACTTTCCCTTGAATCTGATGTCAGTCATTTTCTGACCAACGGACTCTAGCCTATATGAGAAATATAGCAGACTATGTAGCAGAGGTGTTGCCGTGGTAGTTTGGTGGTTTGCACTACCTGTCTCTTTCTCTGAGAACCCAACCACTATGCTATGAGGAAGCACAAACCCCCCAGTGGACAGCAACCAACAGCTAGTACCAAATTGCCAGTCATGTGAGCCTGCCAACTTGGAAGGAGACCCTTCAGCTTTCGTGGAGCTGTCCCAGCTAATACTGCATGGAGAAGAGATGAGTTGTCTATTAAGCTATGCTGAGATTGAAGATTTGTGAGCAGATTAAATGAGTGTTTCATTTTAAGCCATTAAGCGCTAATTCAGAGTGGTCTTTTGAAAGTGGTAAGGAAGAAGTAAAGCTTTCACTATTTGAAGATAACATGATACTATATATAGTAAACCCTAAAGGCTCCACACCAAAAGACTACTAGAACTGATAAATGAATTCAGTAAGGTCACAGGATACAAAATCAATATACAGAAATCCATTGCATTTTATATACTAATAATGCAGTAGCAGAAAGATAAATTAAGAATACAATACCATTTATAATTTCACCAAAAATAATAAAATAATACTTAGGAATAAACTTAACCAAGGAGGTGAAAGAATTATACTCTGAAGCTACAAAATATACAACTATATGGATGAAAGAAATTGAAGATGACACAAACAAATGGAAAGATATCCCCTGCTCATGGACTGTAAGAACAAATATTGTTAAAATGTCCATACTACCCAAAGCAATCTACAAATTCAATGCAACCCCTCTCAAAATACCAGCAGCATTTTTCTCAGAACTAGAACAAATAATGCCATAATTTGTGTGGAAACACAAAAGACCCCAAACAGCCACAGCAACATTGAAAATGAAGAACAAAACTGGAAATACCACAATCCCAGATTCCAAGATACACTATAAAGCTATGGTAATCAAACCAGTATGCTACTGGTCCAAAAATAGACACATAGATCAAAGGAACAGAAGAGAGAGCCCAGAAATAAAGCCATGATTATATGGTCAATTAATCTTTGACAAAAGAGGCAAGAATATGCAATGGGAAAAAGACGGTGTCTTCAACAAATGGTGTTGGGAAAACCAGACAGCTACATGCAAAAGAATGAAACTGGACCACTTACTTAAACCATACACAAAAATAAACTCAAAATGGATGAAAGACCTAAATGTGAGACCTGAAACCATGAAAATCTTAGAAGGGAACACAGGAAGTAATGTCTCTGACATTGTCTGTAGCAACATTTTTCTGGGTATGTCTCCTGAGGCAAGGGAAACCGAAGCAAAAATAAACCGTTGGGACCGCATCAAAATAAAAAGCTTCTGCACAGCAAAGGAAACAACAAAACAAAAAGGCAACCTACTGAATGGGAGAAGATATTTGCAAATGACATATCTGATAAGAGGTTAGCATCTCAAATATAAAAAGAACTTATATAACTCCACACCCAAAAAACAAAGAATCCAATTTAAAAATGGGCAGAAGACATGAACAGACATTTCTCCAAAGAAGACATCCAGAGGGCCAACAGGCACCTGAAAAGATGATCAACATCATTCATCATCAGGGAAATGCAAATCAAAACTACAATGAGATATCACCCCACACCTGTCAGAATAGCTAAAATCCAAAAACATAAGAAACAACAAGTGTTGATAAGAATGTGGAGATAAAGGAACTCTGGTGCACTGTTGGTGGCCATGCAAAGTGGTGCAGCCACTGTGGAAAACAGTATGGAGGTTGCTCAAAAAATTAAAAATAGAATTACCCTATGATCCAGTAAATCTCACTACTGGGTATTTACCCAAAGAATACAAAAACATTAATTTGAAAGTATATATGCCTCTTTATGTTTATTGCAGCATTATTTATAATAGCCAAATTATGGAAGCTACCCAAGGGTCCATCGATAGATGAACGGATAAGGAAGATGTGGCATACATACACACACACACACACACACACACACACACACACACACACACACACAAAATAGAATATTACTCAGCCATAAAAAAGAATGAAATCTTGCCATTTCCAATGACATGGATGGATCTAGAGGGTATACTGCTAAGTGAAATAAGTCAGAGAAAGACAAATATATGATCTCACTCATATGTGGAATTTAAGAAACAAAGAAAGAAAAAAAAGAGACAAACCAAAAAACAGACTCTTAAATATAGAGAACAGACTGGTGTTTGCCAGAGGGGAGGTGGATGGAGGGATGGGCAAAGTAGGTGATGGGGATTAAGAGTACACTTACCACCATGAGCTCTGAGCAATGCATAGAACTGTGGAATCACCATATTGTACACCTGAAACTAATGTAACACTGTATGTTAATTATACTGGAATTAAAATAAAAAAATAAATATGTTTAAAAAGAGAGAACTTGATAGAATAAAATCATATCTCATATTGAGAAAGAGATACTTAACTTTTCTTGCATTTTATCATCCAGAGATTAGACATGAAAATACCTATTGCTCACACTTCCTTCTGGAGAGCATTATAGGGATAAAATCCAATAACAAATGCAAAGGTGCTGTGAAAACAAATAAATGCAAGGTATCATCACAGCAATTGTAAATATAAAAGTAAAAGAAAGTGTGGCTCTGCTTAAAGATATCAGACTGAGAACATGGGCTTACAGTAAAAATGATGGAGTAAGAATGCCTGCCAACATGAGATGTAGAGAAATTTCAAGAAAATAGGAAGCAGGTGAGGCATGGGAACTGATGAAGGGGACAAAGGCAGCACTGGAGAGCATAGTGAAATGCAGCCAGAAAGGTTGCTGATCATCCCCACAGATCTCTGGACTGTCTCAGGGTTTGGACATTCCATGTACATTACTTCCTCTCCGGGCCAGGAGTGAAGCCCTCCTCTACAAAGATAACAATGCCCTCCACATGAAGTCCACCCCATTCAGGCACTTAAGTGTCTGTGGTGACATGACTGACACTTGTCCAGTTATCTCACAACTCAGTCTGATAATTGACAAGTCGCACCCACATACCCAGGCCTCCCAATCAGCTTTCTGTTGCCTCATTCTAAAAAAAAAAAAAAAAAAAAAAGACTATTGAAACAATAGAAATAATACAGGGAATAGAAAAGAATTTAAAAATAAAACTCTAGGATAAGGATACTAATCCTTAGAATGTTTCACCAAAAAAATTTCATCCATTAAAAAGAAGGAAAGAAAGAAAAAGAAGAAAAGAGAATAGTATGCTAATAATTATCAAGAAACAAGAAAGATCTCTTTGAAAATTTTTTCCACATGCACAAAAATCAGTGGATCCATAGAAATTCAAATTGAAAAAAATATTCTAGAGAGTATTATAAGAGGATTAAGAGTTGTAAATTAGAGGTGGAAAATTCAGTTATGGAATATCAATACATGAGAGCCAACAAATAACTAATGAAAATTCCAAGAAGAGAGAATAGTAAAATTGAAAAGGAGAAATTATCAAAGAACTAAACTAGTGGTTCTCAAGGTGTTACCCAGGGACCTCTGAGGTCCTCCCTTTTCTCCATATTAACCAAAAAAATTATATATATAACTCAACAGAGTAGGATGACAGTAGGTAATATCTATGATATTATCAATATCAATATGTCGGTAGATAATATCTGTAATAGCAACAGAGTAGGATGCCAATAGACAATATATATATACGATATATATATCAACAGAGTAGGATGTCAATAGATAATATCAAAAATTGGAAAATCTAGAACTGGCTGCATAAGGCTATTATTTAGAGGTAATAGCATTTAGAGAAGTAACTACTACAAGAAACAGGTAAATAGTTAAAGGGATTGTCTATGGAGATAGGAGAGGAGACAGAAAAGATGAGTCAAAGATCCTCTGTTTTAAATTTCAGTATTTAGGTAGCTCAGTTAATGAAAGGGTTACAATTGGGAGGGAACTTCTCCCAGTTTCACGTTAGGAGGCTGCAAGTCGGTCCTTCCTGACTTGTTGCCTGCACCCTGATCTGCCGCGGGTACTTCCAATCACCTGGTGCACTCCCCTCGGTGCAGCTGTGAAAGGCAGTGCGGTTTGAGGAACACTGTGCGCGCTAGCTTCCTGGGGAGTAAACTGCTGAGTAACTTCCTTCACCGCTAAATTTTTTAGTTCTTTCCCTGCTATCCCTCTCTCCAGCTGCTTGTTCTGTTATCCCTTTATAACTCCTAATTATAAACTTGAAACTCACCAGTGATGTTTTTGTGAAAGCGTTTCATGTACTTCTGAAGAAAAATACTAGAGCAATTTGTATTGAAGTCACATTCTTGGACTCTCTTGCCCTAGTTTGTACTGGAATATTTGGGGAAGTCCAGGGGCATCTCCAGAAGAGCAAAGCTCTTCATGGTGGGTTTTGTTAAGTGATGACCTTACACGAAGGACATTCTGGAAGGATGATAGTGGAATGGAGACCCCCGAGGCCTGTATGTCACTGTCCAGCCGGGTGGGTCCACTGTTTGGACCTACAGGTGTCAGCCATCAGCCTGATATATTATCATGCCGTTCAAGGGGGAAAAAGATATAAACTGATTTTTCAGAACATCGTGGCAGTTGCAGGGCGACCATTCATCTTGGTGTTCCTGGTACTATCGCAGTTTTAACACTGAGAACCCGACATCCTGGGAAGCCCCTCAGTCCCCAAAACACGGGGATAGTTGGTCACGTTATGGTTAAGATGTCTAGTGGAAAGCCAATTGCTTAGAATAAAATCCCAGCTCCACCACTTACTAGCTGTGTGACTTTGTTAAAATTCCTTACTCCCACATTTTCTTAATTGCCTTATATGAAAATGGGGATAACATTAGTACCTAACTGCTGGATTTGTGATAATAAATGATTTAGAACATGTAAAGAATTCAAAATGGTGCCTAGCCTGTGGCAAGCACTCAGTAAATATCACCTAATAGCAGTCAATCAATATTTTTTATTTTTTTAATTTTTAGTTTTTTTGAAGATTTTATTTATTTATTTGTCAGAGAGAGAGAGAGAGAGAGGTAGATAGATAGAGCATAAGCAGGGGGAGCGACAGGCAGAGGGAGAGGGAGAAGCAGGGTCCCCACTGAGCAGGGAGCCCGATGCGGAACTTGATCCCAGGACCCTGGGACTGTGACCTGAGCCGAAGACAGATGCTTAAGCAACTGAGCCACCCCAGGCGTCCCTAAATATTTTTTAATAATAAAACCAGTAATAATGTTACTATTTTCAAATGGAAAGATGCTTTATTGTGCACCAAAGTAAAGAGAGTTGTGTAAATAATATATTTTTTTTGGAGGTTGATAAGGCCAAATAGGACCAATGGGTGTTTTGAGGTGTCAGCTGAATCAAAATCAAGTGTTTTCATGGTTAATCCCATGACCTCTGCAGAAACAGCTGTCAGGAAAAGCAGCATCCTTTACTCATTTGAGCTGTAAACAAAGCTTTCATCAATAGATATTAAAACTGCAAAAATGAAAACAGCTTTCATATCTGATTTTAAGCTGTGAGGGCATGTTCATGTTGATGAAATTGAAGTGGGCATCAGGTATTTACTGTTGTCAAGAGAGGTCATAAAATATGGAATGCAGTGATATAGGGCTGGGTATCACTGAGTTTGAATTATTCTAGTATTTATCTTTTCGATATTGGGTACATTCATAGTCTTCCTGAAATTGAGGTTTGTAAAAAAGGTACTATAGGTATATAATTCTTTTTGTTGGTTTTGTTTCTTTGCTATTCAACATCTGAACATCCTTCCTGTCTTTTGTTTCTTCTGTATTCAACATCTGGACATCCTTCCTCTCTTTTGGTAATCCCCAGCATGCAGGCATTGGTCCCACTCTTGATGTGAAGAAGCCCAAACACTGTTTCCTCCTGCCCTGTTGTAGTGATGACAGCAGTTATCAGACATTAGTCTATATGCATCAGGATCACATAGAAGGCTTTTTTCACACAGAAGTAGATTGCTGGGCCCCACCTCCTGGGGGTTTGAGAATTTGCATCTCTAACAAGTTCCCTGTGATATTGATATCTGCCGGGTAGGGGATCACACTTGAAGAACCAGTGAGCTAGAATGTGAGCACATGACTTAGGTCAAACAAAGAGATGCATCTGCTTGGGACTGGAGACAATACTATAAGCACAAGGTCAGCTGTGAGACTTTCTGTGAACAGAGCAGGCATATCAGGAACCCGACTGTGGCAGCACCAAGTGTCCAACAGCAGTTATCAGAGTGGGCAAGAAGATAGTTCTTGTGAGTGACCTTGGCTGTCTAGCTTTCCTGGATTCTTGCCTGTTTCCTAATTCTCTCACCTTTCTGTCAATTCTGTGAGCTCTCCTGTCCTTTCAGTGAATCATCCTTCTGGGTAAGTTCACCAGGGTCAGTTTCTGTTGGATGCATCTAGAAACACGGACTGCAAAAGCAAGACTGTCAATGAGCAACAGGGATTTGAACGACTGTCAATCAGGGCAAGTGATAATTGTCTATAACTGAATAAGTGCAGTGATAGAAGAATGTTCGGAGCATGACATGAGCACAGAGGAGAGGATTTGACCCCAAGTGCTGGGTAATTGTGGGATGGAAAGTGGGAGAATGGCATGTTTGGAGAGGGTGTTGAAGACAGGAAATAGGACGAATGTGGAGACATAAGTAGGAATGAGGTATTGGAGAACTCTTTGTGCCCTACAAAGTGAATTTAGGCATTATTTGGCAATATGTAATGTCAACATTTCCCAAACTTCTCCGATCGTATGAATCACTGAAGACTCTAGGGTTGTGACACATAATCTCAATGTTTTATGATTCTTATGATCAAGCCCGCTCAAGAAATGTTGCCACAGATAACAAGAATCATTCAAGAGTTTTCAGTGTGGGAGTAACATGGCTTTCTAGACTCCTAGACTATTCTCTAACAGCATGAAGAGATAGCCTTGAGGAGTAGAAGATGGGAAACAGGCAGACCAATTAGGATGTTGCCCCAGTTATCAGGACAAGAAATGGTATGGGTCTCCACAAATGCAGTCCTAAGAAGAAAAAGGATTCAAAACATATTAGAAAAAACAGGCCTTGTTGATGGGATAATATTCCACAGATGTTGGGATTCAGGGTGAGAGAGGGGGAGGAGGCTACCAGGACCACTCCCAGGACTTGGATTTCAGTCATGGATTGACATATAAATGTTGCTTTTTTTTTTTCATATATTCAGTTAGCCAACATATAGGACATCATTAGTTTTTGATGTAGTGTTCAACGATCATAAATGTTGCTTTTTAAAATGTTGGAGGCAAAACTAAGGTGCTAGGTCAAGCAGGGGAGAAAGACAGGGTCCAAGAAAGGCATTGGGTTTTTTTCTGGTAATAATACTCGTTTGTAGAAGGGGAGAGTGCTGGGATCCTAGACACACATGAATATGGTTGCATAGACTTGTCCTGGAGCGTGTGTGTGTGTGTGTGTGTGTGTGTGTGTGTGTGTGTGTGTGTGCATGCGCGCGCGCACACATGCGCATCCATGTGCTGGGGCAGACATTTCCTAATATGGGTTCACAACACAATCTAAAGTTTCTATATGTGTCCTTTGACACGGTCTCAGACGAGGGCAGAAGGGTGCTCAGAGTCTGTCCTTTGTGGTAACAGTGCCGTCAGGAAAAAGGAGTGAGATGTGGCAGAAGACACTGCTGTGTGTGCAGCCCAGAAGGGTGGGGACAACCTGGAGAGACTGGCTCTAGCTCTCCACCCCACCACAAGCTCTGTGGGCGCTCTGGGGCTCCTGTGACCCGGTGTGAATCATCTGACTTTCAGTTCCCTGATCTGTTAAGAGGAATAATAAAGGAGATAGTGATTCTGTTCTAACATATAATAAATTAGAATAAAATAATTTGCATGCATGATAAAGTAGAGCATTCTTGTTGAGAGGGCCACAGGGTTGGCATATATAACGTAAAAAATAGTGCTCATCAGTATTGGCACAGGTATTTAAGGTCTCCCTTCTAAACATTGCTCTTCATTTCATGGTGTGTTATTCACAGCACTGACTTGGTACTGATGCATGTTAATTACTTTTCCTTAAAAGTTCTAATTCAAGAGAGTCAAACTTCTTTCTAAAATCCAAACCAGAAAAGTGAGTAATTGGATACTAGTTAACTTAGTCTTCCTATATCTTTTGCTATACATAAATATTGTCTAGGGAATGGTAAAAACAGTGCAAGCATCCTTGCATGGGGCTAGGTCTCCTTTGACCTTCATAATCTTTCACAGAGATTTTATCCTTCAACACACAGTAACTGGTACCCGTACAGCTAAAATGTGTTAAGCAATAAAATATGAACACTGACTGTACATAGATTGTACGATATATTTGCTCACGACATCCCTTTCAGGTTATTATGATGATTATTCCAATTTTACAAATGAGGAAACTGTGACTTGGTGAATTTAAGTCACTTGGCCAAGGCCACACAGTTAACTACATTTTATAACCAGCTTTCAAATCCTCATCTGATTTCTACCAAGGGAAAGAAAAAATAACAATCTGAAAAGATTTGCATGTATATCTTCTTGGTAACCAGCTCACTGCATAGCTTAGTATGCGGCCTTAGGAAATGCACCTCATTTCAGACATTAGCTAAAACATTAGACAGAATTTTTTTTTCATAGAGCTAGAAAGGACTTGAAAAAATGTTTTCTAAATCAGCTATTATATATTTACTACAAAGAGGAGTACTGATACATACCCATTTCATATTGCCATCAAATCTTAAGTCCCCTGCTTGGAATTGGAAGGAATTGCTCTGTTTTGACATTTCTGATTGTGGGAAAGCAGTGAGGTGATGTAGCATCCTCCACCTGGATCCCCGGTCCAGATGCTTTTTTTCTCCTCTACATTTCCACCATCTTCCCTCACTCAACCCACACCTGGCCTCCTGTGCTTCCGACACACTTGCCGTCACCTCAACACACTTAAAGGTTTACTCCTTGCAATCCATTCTACCTATTTCTGCCCATGTCTCCCCCTTCCCCTGCCCCCAGATGTTAATTTGGTCACGTTATACTTCTCCTTGGAACCTCCAGCAGCAATTTATTGCTGAAAGTATAAACTCTTTAACATGACTTGATAGTAACTGATTAACCTATCAACTGAGTAATATTTACAATTGTTCCATATCTTAGTTTCTCTTAAATCATTCCTACAAGTAAGATAGATGTCAGATGTTCCCCCTAATTGTAAGTTGGAGAACAGAGGTGAATTGCTTTCCAAATATGGTGAAACCAAAGGCAAATTATATTTCTTAGTCCCTTGTTTTGCCTCAAAAACCAGATTTTTTAGTCGTTTATTTTTTTTTATCATTTTGACATATACAATAAATAGCTCTCACATATGCCACACATCCTGACATGCATACTCATAACATGTCTAATTGGTGGCTTTGTATAAAGTGTCCCTGTTCTCTACCATTCATTAAAATCTCTCAGAGCATGCAGTGAGTGAGAGGTAGTGTCCCAGAGAAGAGTACAAACTTTATAGATACATAGGTGGATGTCTGTCTAGGCTCTGACACCTATAGTTGTAACACTACGAGGCAAATTGTTTAACCTCCTCAAGGCTTAATTTTCTTATCTTTAAAATGAGGATAATAAAACATAGGTCTTAGAGATTTAACGAGAATGCAATGAAATGTTTGTAGAGTTCTTAGCACATTTGACACATAATAAGTGTTCAATAAATGGTTGTCTTAAAATTGTGTTGTTCTAGTTTATTTAGAAATTTCTTGTCAGGGGGTTTGAACTCTACTTTAGTAATAAGTTCCTTGCAACACAGACTCCTCATAGATCATGATGTAGCCGTGTGTGATGGTATCGCTTTCTACACAATACATCATTAAAAGACTTAAGTGGTTGGGAGTACCATCTGAATTCTCTCATGTAGTCTGGCCTCCTCCAGACTCAGGCGAGCCTGGGAAAGAGGGGCAGAGCACAGTGAGGATGTGGTATGGCCCCTCTGCTGGAGAGCCCCCCATACTGCTAAAAACAGAAATGTGGCATCAACTTTGAGGGTGAATCACTGCAGTGAGTGATTCCTTTTCAATAAAGCTTTTGAAAAGAACGTTCTCTTTTATTAGGATTTCATTTGGGGGTTAATAAATATTATATAAGCATCTACGAAATTCTTGCATTTGCTTATGTATAGTTACTGAAATGTCACGGATTCTGGATTTGTAAGAACAGTACCCAAAACCGTGAACAAATATTTGGCATCGTCTAGAGGCAGATTCAAGTCTTCACTTCTTCACTGGCTAGCTCTATGTCCTCAAGTGAATTACTTGACTTCTCTGAATCTCTTGCCATAGCTGTATGGTAGGAATAATCATAGTACATACTTCAAAGGCAGGGAGTTTGATAATTCCATGAGACAACAGGTGTAAAATGTTTAGTGCAGTACCTGGCACATTCAACAAATTCAAACAATATAAACGCTTATCTTTTTCTCATGTGAAATCACTTTTCTGGTTTCCTAGATGATCTCATTTGGAAACGTTCTTATTTTTATGTCTACATTTATCCTCCATTTCATCTCCATATCACACTCACTTTTTCTGATCGCTTGTGTTCAGAGAGACTGTGTCTACAGCAAAGAAACTTCAACTGTGGGATGAAATAGAGTTGGAAGGATGACGGAGGACCTACTGTTTCGATTTCTTGGAAGAGCCTTAACTGGGATGTTAGTCAGGAAATGCAACCAGCACGATTCGTCATGCTGGGAAGAGATCTGACCAAGTCGAAGCACCCACAGGGACCAGGACAGGGCAGCAAAGCCCTTCTGGCTGGTTCTCAATTCAGAGTTCTCATGACAGTCATCAGGAGCAGACAAGCTCACTGTGTTCTGAGAACCTTCAAGTAGGTACGAGAGAAAGATTCTCTGACCAGTGCTGCTGGAGCCTTCCTGCCGTGCCTGGGAATGTCAGCAGGTTATTTGGTATGATCTAAGCCTGATTATAATTGGGCATGTGTAAACCACCATCTGCCCCCATGATTTATTCTAGCCTTTGCACTGGTATGGATTTAGTAATAATATTGGGATGTTTCTAGGTGAGACAAGAGGTAAGAGTAAATTACTTCTTGGAATTAAAGAACATATGTTACGAAGATTAGCAGTACCAAGCAGTTTTTAATGTATCTGGTATATACAGGAAAATCCTGTGGAAATTGTCATCATCAATTACAATGAATTCAATGTACCACTAAGAATGGCCTCACTCCTCCCTTTTTCTAAATTAATTAATGCTGTCCTCATTTTCAATAGAACTGAGTGGCAGTCTTTTTGTTCAGCTTGCCTAACAAAGCAATCGCAGACCTAACCAGTGACTAGAAGAAGCCAGCCTGCTGCTAGAAAACTCAGTGATGTTGTAGGATATTGGACACAAAACCTGTGATTTCTGGCACCATCAGGAAAGTTGCCAAAAGATGTAACAGCAAATTGTGGCCTAAACTACTACTCAGTGCCATGCCTTTTCAGCCTCTCCTAACGTATTCGTCTTTTCTCTTCCACTTTATATCCTTCCAGATGCTTCATAAAAACATACTCCCACACATACATTCACTTTAATATTTACACACTTACTATATTTCTCTCTCCCTTCTTCAGTCTCCTCCTTTGCTTTAAAAAAGAATGTAAGCTTTAGGCACCAGATTCCTATAATATTCATTTTTCCTTCTGATATCCAAACTTATTACTAGGTAACTATGTATTAATTAGTAGTTCAGGAAACTAGAAACTTCGTATGTAAGAAGTTACCCTCTTGGGTTAATAAAGATTATATAAGGCACAGGAATTGCAACGAAGCTGAAAAAAATGCTTGTTGTTTCTTAGAATGGTTGTCCATTATAATTCTCCCTAAGCTATAAGCCCGGTGAAAGTGGGAATTGTGACTACTTTTTCACCATTGTATTGTCAACACTTAAAATACTGCCCAGTGTATGATAAGCACTCGATATATATTTGCAAATGGGTGATCTCATGGAGCACCTGCTACATGACAAGCTTTGAGTTAGGTCCTGAATAAGAGGAAGCCTCAGTGTTGAAGGTCTTCACAGTGTATAATGAGCTATGGGAATACAGATGAGTAATGGCCTCTGCTTGTGAGACGGTAGTGAAAGACACAGGAAATAATATGAAGAGGATTTAAATTTTAAGCTGGACCTGGACAAGTAAGTAGAAGTTCTCCCAGATAAAGTAGGAGAGTGGGGAGAATATTCTAGGCAAAGAGAATAGGCTTGATAATGCTTTTGGGAACCATATGTGAAAAGCGCGGTTAGAGTGTAGGCTATGTGTGAATAAAGGCTTGAAAGGTAACCAGGGTTTGAACTTCATCCAGTAGAGGGAGCCATTTGGGATTTTTGCCAGAGAAGAGTAATTCTGGACTCAAAGTGAGTGAATGGATGAACTAAGAAGCTGGAGCGAGGGCACCTTGTTTGGTAGATATTTCAAATGGGTTTGAGGGAGCAGAGGAGGGCCTGACTGAGAAGCCAGTTGATAGGACAGGTTGGACAGGGTAGTTATAGGCAATAGTGTGGAGCTGGGGCTAACAAAATTCAACTACTAATGGAAGGACAAAAGGAGATAACTCTATCACTGAAACGTTTCTCTATGGAGTGATGTGCATAGTCAGGGGACATTTATTAAGACAGTAAATGGAAAAGTAGAAGCAGCTTCTGGGAAAATGATGAGTCCACTTTAGAACATGTTTATTGATGGTGCCAGCTTTTATAGTTTCATGATGGTGAACAGCAAGCAATTGGAATGTGGGTTCAGATCTCAGAAGAAATGTCTGTGTAACAAAGTCAGGAGTGATTTGCTTTAGGGGCACCTGGGTGGCTCAGTCCACCAAGCATCTGCCTTTGGCTCAGGTCATGATCCCAGGGTCCTCGGATCCAGCCCTGCGTCGTTGGGCCCCCTGCTCGGTGGGGAGCCTGCTTCTCCCTCTCCTCCTGCCCCTTGTCCCCCATTTGTTCTCTCTCTTGTGCATGTGCTCTCTTTCTCTCTCAAATACATAAATAAATAAAATCTTAAAAAAAAAAGTGATTTTCTTTAGAGGTGACAGTTGAACTCTTTGATGAGATCACCAAGGTAGAATGTGCCAGATAAAAAGACAAGAAGACTAAAGACTAAATCTTAGGGGAATGTCTCTATTTAAGAGGTAATAGAGAGAGGAGAATGAATGAAAGAGTAAAGAAGAAACTGTCAGGAAAAAAACAGTATGCAGTATTAGAAACAGGAAATTTCTAAAAAGAGGAAAAATCAAGTGTCAAATGTTGAAGCAGCCTGAAGACTTAATAGAACAAGTGCGGTATTTTAAAAAGTTTTAAATGGCTAACTTTGGAAACTGTAGTTAATTGGTGACTGTGGAATTCAAGTTATTGGGAGTTAAGAAGTAGCTCTGAGGTGAGGAATGAAGGTATTGAGTGTTTTGACTATTCTGTGAAGATTTTAGTAATGGAAGGAAAGAAAGATCTATTGAAAGTCCGACGAGGTAGCAATGTCTGAGAAGGTTTTATTAAGATCACAGAGAAAATGATCTAGGAAAATTAATTGTCAGAGAGGAAAGATTTGAAGGTTCTAGAGAGGAAACATTATTCATGGAACAATCCAGAGAAAAGAAAGAAGGAAGTGGAGTCTATTGCTTGGACCTTCAAATGACTAAATTCATTCTCTCACTGTTTTCAGATGATGGAAATTGTGAATTCTCTGAGGTCCTTGAAATAGTAAAACTTTTCTAGGGAATACTAATTAGGTTACAGTTATAAAAGAACCACACTATTTTAAGGATTTTGGGTGGGAAGGGGCTGAAATTTCAGGATACATGGGGATTCACTCAGTCTATCTTGAACTGAGAAGTTGGCAGCCAGGACTCTGTCCTGCAGGTTGGCAGAATGAGCACCTCTGCTTTGACTGGCTTTCCTTAGCCTTCACTGTGGCCACTCCACTTCTTAGACTAACGAAAGTAATTATTTGTAATACAGTCCATTCAACTTGGATCTGCAGTAGAATAAAACTAATTCCTGGCTAGTGTAGTTGCAAAAAAATAATAATAATAACTCATGTATAATGGGCACAGGGTGGGCTGAAAGTTTAAAAAATCCTGAGCATGTTTCTTCTGGGTCTGTGAACTGAGTTGGGCATGGTAATACTAGAGAACAAATGAAAGCTGTGTTTGAAAAATTAGCCACTGGACCAATAAATGCACTCATCTAGCTTGCAGGTAGTGTTGAAGTACATGGTATTTTCCCTTCCAACACTCTCCGTAGGAAAAGTGAACAAAGAGGGGTTGATGATATTTGCATTCAACTAATGTGTTTGGCTGTAGGGAGCTCATGAACTCAAAGACACTAATAGCTTTAGCAACAACCAGATAAAGGTTGGGTTTGGACAGTTATCTGATGGGCTTCACATTGGATTAGGCTTTGTTTTTCAGAGCAACTATTGAGTTCTCAGGAAGTAGAGAATATCTCATGATGCTTTTCTTAGTGAAACTCTTTGTAGAAAATAATGACTTTCAGTAATTAAAATCCCTGATGACTATCAAAACCATCAGGGCAGCAACTTGTACAAACAAAACAGGGGAGTCTTAGAAGGTACAAGTTTTTCCACTTCTAAGCCAAAGGGAAAGTTTCAGATGTGTGAGAATTAAACCCTTGGCTCTTTGAACAAGCTTGGTGTTGTCTAAGTTGCTAAGTGAAGAATGTCCTAAAGGAGAAAAGGAAGGAAAGAGTGCCTTGCTATAAGTAAAATGTTTTTAATCTGTTTTAAAAAAATGGCCAGTTTTTCTGAAGGTAAGCAGAGGGGAAAAAATCAGTAAATAGAAAATCAATAATATAATCAATAATATAGAGTTCTTGGTGTTCTTATGTTGTTGTTTTTGTTTTTGTTTGGTTGGTTTTTTTTCAGTATACATTATACGGGGCTGGCCTCTAATATCAGACTCCATGAGGCATGGCTTGTTGGTTACAGCAAGATGGGCCACACAAATTTGCACCTGAAACTAGACCCTCCTCTTTAAAGATGAACAGAGCTGTTCAGGAAGAACTAGAGATCTAAGCTAAAAGGCAAAACTGGGTATTAAGGCAATAAGAACCCAGATATCTGAGAATTGTGTCCTCTTTATGTTTTTGTCCCTAGAATATTGTATAATTTTCAGTCCATAGAGAAGTCACTGAAAAATGATTTGTTGGCTAAAGGAAGACCAGGTAACAATGATCTTAAAACAAGTACACTATAATGATAGGGATAGAAATTTAGGCAGATGGCATTAGGGAAAAGTCTGTTAGGAGACAATGGAAAACAAACCTAGGTAAGGGTTCAAAGTCAGGACCTAAGTCCTATAAAAACAGGACTAGTCCTAGAGGTGCTGATTTTGAAAAAAAAAGTTGCCAAAGTTGCCAAAACAAGATCCAGGCCTAGGCAATAAGACAAAGTCCTACATAAGTAAGTCATGAATTCGTTCAACAACTGCTTATTGAGTTGCTTTCTCTGTGATATGTACACTACTAGGTCCCAGGAATAAAGCAAAAAGAGACAAAGATTCCTATTTTCATGTAGCAAATAAGAGGAGACAAATAAAAATTGGCAAGAGAAGTCTGTAATATGCTAGCTGATGTTAAATACTTTAAAGAAAAATAAAGCAAAAACTGCGGATAGTAAGCATTGGAAGGGATTGTGATTTTAAATAGAGTGGTTGGGGAAGACATTCACTAAAGTGGCATTTGGATAAAGACAAAGAAAATAAAAGTTAATGGAGTGATTCACCTCAAATCTGAAAGAGGAGCAGCCCAGGGGAAGGAGACAGAGGGGACATCAGGTGCAAAGGCTCTGAAACTCAGAGGCTGGAGTAGATCCGGAATTTTCTAGAAAGCGGGGACGCTTGTATGGCTTGAGGGAAGCGATCAAGTGGGAAAGTAGTAGAAGATGAGATCAGAGAGGCAAGGGGACGGCCAGTTGGGGGCACATCATGTAGGACTTCGCGGAATTGGACTAGATGTGCTGAAATCTTGCATCTCCAAGATCAGAACCTTTCCTCAAGACCAAGGTCAGATTGAGTCTACTGGGATCCATCATATGAAAAGCACTTCCGTGAGGGGTGAAGAGGCTGAGAACCAGGTGGGTCTTATCAACTAATTTTCAGGGGGAAAAAAGCACAGAAAGCAATATATGTCATCAACAACCTCCTCTTCTGGGGACCTCTCCTGCTGCCCTCTGACTAGTCCCCAAAGGAAACATTTTATGTCCTCTTTCTGTTGAAAATTAAAGAATTAGCCTCACTGGCTTAGTATCAAGCAAGGGTTATTTAAATTATAATTTGGGCAGACTAAACTATCCTCGGTATCTAAAGGAACGTAATGATGGGAGAAGAAGCACTGGAGCTGACAGGTTTAAGCATGGACCTGGTTATCCTTAGGTAGTTCCCTATTGGTAGCTCCCTGTGTGAGCAGTTACTGATGTGTAAACAAAGCTCCCCTTTCTAGAATCTTTCCTCCTCTGGGTAAGTATATGTAAGTATATGTAGTATATGTAAGCATATGTAGTTCATTATACATATATTTATAGTTAATTGTATTTGTTGAAATTAAATTCCTAGTGTAATTTAACCTTTAAATAAAGGTAATAAAAGCAAAATGAAGTCTAAATTTAAGAAACTTAAGTGATCTCCAGATTTCTAACTCAAATTTCCACTCACTATTATCCATTGACTAAATCAGTTGCCAGGCAAGACCTGACCCCTACCTGCTAGAGAAAGGACAAAGGGAGCTTACGAAACTGGATGCCCATTGGAGATATTTATAGACAAACTTGTATTTGCATGAAGTTACTGGGCTTGTTCCTTTTTAATTATTTCAAAATCCTGAGCACCCTCTCTTCCATCTGGGACACATTCCTGTTTCTTCACATATAAGATAAACAGCAAGGGAGTGGTATAGATGATACAAATTGTTTTGTTCCCCACCCCCCCACCCCGCCCTGGAAAACAATACCTTTTGAGTTGGGGAGGACTCAGAACTCTCTAGAAATTAAGTTGTATCCTATTTCATAGTCATCATAGCCAAATTCAGGCTTCCATGGGTCTAAATCTAGTTGTTCAGCCACTGCTTAGCGCAGCTAGTTTATCAAACCGGGTATTGTGCAGTCTAAATAGAAACAAAAAGCTTTTTGATTTGGGCAGTTCTCATGAGAGCTCATTGAGTTTATTGTGATATTTCTCTTTATACAGAAAAGGACCAGATTAGTATCTGGTAATAGATCAGCACATTTATAAATGCTGAATGCTGAGCTGTGGGCAACATGTGATTGGATACTGAATTTGTAATTATTTGGCTTTATTGAGCCTGCTGCAAGGATGGAGAGGGGTGATGAGGCACTGATCTCTTCCCCAGGGGCCTGGGATAGCACTGACAGGTCGAGGTAGGCTAGTCCCTGGGGGTGCAAACCAGACAAGCAGTTGCTGAGAGGCTGTGCAGGCAGGTGTTAGCACTAAATGTGTGGATTCGGAATGGAAGACAGAGCATGGGGGACAAAGGTGCCCTGGTGGATTTATCTGTACTTGAGCTGACAGGTGTCCGCATCACTCTTGGGGCAACCTACCAATATGGTGGGAGAGGTGGTGGTGAAGATGAAGCCACAGCTGGGGAGGAAAGAAGAGATGTGGGAATTGTTCAGGAGTCAAGTGTCAAGGCGACTGACTGTTTACCTGAATGATGAGACTGAAAATCAGGGAGAGTTAAGAGATCAAGAGACAAAGTGCTAGTCACTCAGAAGCAAAAGGAGGTTCACTTCCCTGGAGGCGTTATACCAATCGACAGTGTAAAGTCCTACTTTTTGTCGATTAGCTATAAAACCAAACCAAAACAAGACACACACATAAACAAATTTGTTTCGTGAGGTATAATATACATACAGAAAAGTACACATGTCATAAGCATAGAGAGTGAGGAATATTTCCAAACTGAACCACGCATGTAACCAGTACCCAGACCAAGATATATCAGGATACTCCCTTGGGCCCCCTTCCAGTCATTATAATTCCCATTGGAAACTACTATACCTTCTAATAGTGTCTATCTGTTCTACTGGTTTGGCATCTAATGTAAATGGTATTGTGATGTATATAATCTTTTGTATGTGGCTTCTTTCACTCAACATTATCTTTCTGAGATTCATCCATATTGTTGCATGTCATTTATTCTTGTTGCTGTAGAGTATGCCATCATGTGAATATATCACAATTTGTATATCTGTTCTACTTTTTAGGAACATTTGGGCAGTTTCTAATCTTTATTAATAGAACTTTCATGAGCATTCTAGTACATTCTTTTGGGAATATATGTATGTGTTTTTGTTGGGTGTACACTTAGAAGTGGAATTATGAGGTCACAGGAAAGTATATATTCAGCTTTGGTAAATACTGTCAGTCTCCTAAAGTGTGGTTATACCAATTTTTGTCTGTTTTTTTAAATGTACGTGGCACAAAAATTTCCACTTAGCCTCTACCTGAAGTACTTCCTTTCTTCCTTCTTGTCTGAAAGTGCCTATGTTTTGAGTAACAGCAAGGCTTTCTGCCAAGTCCCTAGAAGAGAAGACCATAGAATAAAAGAAAGGGGGAAATTAGGGAATAGGCCTGAACATTAAAAACTTACCTGAAATTGTCATACGAAACCATACCGCCAAGGCTCTTTAGCTTTTATTCTCTATCCAAGTACCAGCCCCTACTTAACTCTTATGACCACTGAAGAATTTGACCCTAGGTGCACCTGGGTAGACCAGTCGGCTAAGCGACAGCCTTTGGCTCAGGTCATGATCCTGGAGTCCTTGGATCGAGTCCCACATTGGGCTCCCTGCTCGGCAGGGAGTCTGCTTCTCCCTCTGTCCCTCACCCCACTCTCATTCTCTCTCTCTCAAATAAATGAATAAATCTTAAAAAAAAAAAAAATAGAATTTGACCATAGTCCTTACTCTCCACAAAGTTCCCAACCCTCTCAGCTTCCTGTAGCTAGTCATAGAAGATGGATCTCAGAGCCCTTTGTGCATTAGGAGTTGCACCTGTAGCCTCTGCAGTTTGGTCTTCTTGTCATATTTTTTCAAGTGTTAGGTGACTGGGTTGAATTCTACGGTTGGGTTAGTGACATGTTGGTTAATAAGCCTTTTAGGGCTCCCTGTAATCTAACTTGCGTGTATATCACATTACACTTACAAGAAAAGCAATTGCAATAACTGACTATTTCTTAAGTGCTGGGAATCTAGATGGGTAATAAATTGAGAACCCCTTGTGTTTGTGTTTGTACATCAAAATTCAGTATTCTTGGTTTCAAATCATTAGAAACCACACAAGATGAATTAATGGTCTGCTGGAGGCTGTCTAATGTGGGCCAGTTGTATGAAAAACAGAGTGATCAGATGTGAAAACACATTCCAGGAGCCTTCAGAAAAGAAGGCAATGTTGATAGTATCTCTGCAAATGGCTATAGAACAGGTGGCTGAAATAGGCACCTAGGCTGCTCTCTGATTTATCTATTAGCCTTCTGTACTTTATCTCATTTCTCACAGAGAAGGGAGTTCCAGTGTATAATCTTCAACTGTTTTTCTGGAAAAAGCAGTCCCTTATGACATTGAGTAATGCATGCCTTTCCCAAGACTAGAGCTCCCTGCTGAATATGGGAGGTTTGCTTGATAAACCCCAGAGTACCGAAGAGGAAACTACTATATTAAATGTTTATTCTACTAAAACCTCCACTGCTATAGCCCCTATTGTATTACCCTAATGTTCGAATTTATACAACTCAGTTAACCACTTACCTGTAACTATTAAAAAAAAAAAAGAAACTTACTAAACAGAACTAGTCAAATGTGTCTATATTGGACAGACCCCTAAGCACTTCTGAGTGATTGGAGAAGACTGCTGACTGGGAATCTATATGCGCTTGGGAACAAATGTCTGAAATAATATAATCTTATGTTTAAATTTATATACTGTATTCACGGCTATTTGTTCTAATTATACCCAGCTATTTATCTTGCATTAAAAGATACCCTCTGGGGATAGTATTCTAGGAAGATGGTGGAGTAGGAAGCATCAGGAGTCCATGTCTCCACCCAGACAGTAACACTGGCAGAATATGTCTAATGTAACTATTTTGGGAACCCGGAGTCTATTGAAGGTTTACTTGGTGGCAGTTAGCCAACCCAGTGGGAGGCAGCTGTACATGTGTTCCTGAAGCAGCTTGCATATAGTTTTCAGGAGCCTGAGTGGGAAATAAGACCTTGTCCTCCCAATACAGGAAATCTGATTACTGATTGCTCCTTCTGATCTTAGTGGTATAGTCACAGAAGCAGTCAGCCATTGTTGTTGTACCTCTTCCCATGGTTGCAAACCCCACCCCCTCAGGCCAAAGTGACTTCTGGGGGATTTAAAAGGCCAGAACCTTCCTCCCCTATCCTTTCATTTTTCTCTTTTTCTCCTTTTGGGAGCCAGATGTGAAAAATGTTCAAAAGCAACTGCATATATGGAAGAAATTAGAAAGTTAACACTTATGCCCAGAGAAAGGCACAGGCTCATAAATAAAACGTGAAAAGACCTTAAATTTGCACCTTAGACTGATCTGTGGCACAGAATCACCCTACAGTAATCTAAACAAAACAACAATTCTCAAGAAAATATGTCCCATTCAAAGGAAAAAAAATAAATCAAAGAAACTTTCCCTGAGAAAAACTTGATGGCAGATTTACTAGATACTAGATAAAGTTGTTTACTAAAAACTGTCTAAAAGATGCTCAACTAAGGAAGATATGCAGAAAGTAAAGAAAAACAATGTATGACAAAATGGAAATATCAATAAAAAGATAGAAAATCTAAGAAGAACCCAAAAAAGAAATTCTGGAAATTAACTAAATTGAAATGAAATGAAATAACTGAAATGAAAACTTCACTAGAAGAATTCATAGGGATATTTGAGCAGGCTGAAGAAAGAACCAGTGAACTTGAAGATAGGACAACAGAAATGATCAGGTCTAGGAACAGAAAGACAAATGATTGAAGAAAAGTAAAAGAGCCTAAGGGACCTGTGGGACACCTTCAGGTGAATGAAATAGGCATCTTGGGAGTCCCAGGAAGAGAAGAGAGAGAGAGAGAGAGACAAAGAGGCAGAGAGAATATTTTAAGAGATAATGGCTGAAAAAATCCCAAGTTTGATGAAATACATGAATAGAAATGTCTAAGACTCTCAACAAACTGCAAGTAAATGAACTAAAAGAGACCCACACCGAAACACATTATAATCAAACTGTCAAGAGCCAAACACAAAGAGAGAATCATAAAACTGGCAAGAAGGAAATGACTCTTCACATACAAGGATTCTTCTTCTTCTTCTTTTTTTTTTAATCAGAAAGAGAGAGTGAGCACAAGCAGGGGGAGTGACAGGCAGAGGGAGAAGCAGGCTTCCTGCAGAGCAAGGAGCCCGATGCGGGACTCGATCCCAGGACCTCACAACCATGACCCAAGCTGAAGGCAGCCACTTAACCAGCTGAGCCACCCAGGCATCCCACAAGGGAGTCTTAATAAGATAATCAGCATATTTCTCATCATTTGGCAGCCAGAAGGCAATGGGCTGATATATTTAAAGTGCTAAAAGGTTAAAAAAAACAAACAAACAACTTTCCACCAAGAATCATATACTTATCAAAACTGTCCTTCAAGAGTGAAGGAGAAATTAAAACATTCCCAGATAAACAAAAGCTGAGGAGGTTTGCTACCACTAGAACTGACCTGCAAAAAATGCTCAAGGGAGTCCTGCAGGGTGAAAAAAAACCACGTTAGACTATAACTTGAAGCTGTGTAAAGAAATAAAGATTGCAGTAAAGGTTAAAAATGGACAGTTATAAAAACTAGTATTATTGTAACTTTGATTTGTAACTTTATATTTTGTTTTTTACATAATTTAACAGACTAATGCAGTAAAAAAATAATTGTTTTGGGACACACAGTACATAAAGATGTAGTTTTGTGATATCAACAACTGAAGGGTTGGGGACGGACCTATAAAGAAACAGAGATCTAGGGCGCCTGGGTGGCTCAGTGGGTGAAACATCCAACTCTTGGTTTCAGCTCAGATCATGATCTCAGGGTCATGAAATTGAGTCCTGCATCAGGCTCAGTGCTCAGCAGGGAGTCAGCTTGAGATTCTCTCTTTCTCTGCCCCTCCCCTGCTCATGCACACATGAACTCTCTCTCTCTAAAATAAATAAATCTTTAAAAAAGAATAAAGAAGCAGAATTTTTGTATGTTATTGAACTTAAGTTAGGATAAATTCAGGTTAGACTTATAAGATTAAAATGTTAAATGTAACTGTCGTGGTAACCACAAAGATAGCTATAGAATATACACAGAAGGAAAGGAGAAGGGAATTAAAATATTTCTCTATGAAACAATCAACTAATCATAAAAGAAGACAGTGATGCAGGAAATGTGGAGGAAATGCTATAAGGCATATAGAAAACAAATAATAAAATGACAAGTCTCTTCTTAGTAATTATTTTAAATGTAAATGAATTAAACTCTTCAAATAAAAGAAATTGGCAGAATGGATTAAAATAAATAGCCATGATTCAATTATATGTTGTCTATGTGGAATTCACTTTAAATCCAAGGAAACAAATAGGTTAAAATTGAAATAATATGAAAAGATATTTTGTGTAAATGATAATGGAAAGATATATGCATTTGAACATTATTCAGCATTAAAAAGGAAGGAAATTCTGACACATGCTACAACATGGATGAATCTTAAGGACATTTTGCTAAGAAATAAGCTAATCAGAGAAAGACAAGTATCATATAAATCCACTTACAGGAGGTACTTCAAGGAGTCAAAATCAGAGACAGAAAGTAGAATTATGGTTGCCAGGGACTGAGAGGAGGGAGGAATGGTGAGTTATTATTCAATGAGTATTGAGTGTCACTTCTGCTAGATGACAAGAGTTCCGGAGCTGGATGGTGGTGAGGTTGCACAACAGTATGGATGTAGTTAATGCCACTGAATTGTCCATTTAAAAATGGTTAAGATGGTAAATTTACTGTTATATGTATTTTACCACAATGAAAGAATTAAAAGAAATACTCTGATTTTTTTTTCTTAACCCTTCTGCAGATAACTTGTACTGAAGGTTTTAGTGGTAGATGTAGTAGCAGGTTGAACGGGTTGTGCCCTGACCCCGAGACAAATTTGTAATAGAAGCTTTTCTGAACATATCTTATCAGCTTTTTGAGTGAATATTTTGCTCTTTTCCATAAATTGTGAGGGCCCAGGGGGAGAATAGTTGATATTTCTGGTTAACTTTGGCTCTACTTATGTGACATTTTCTTGCTTCTTGAAAAAAAATTGCTGGAATTAATGGTTAAAACGTGCTTTTAAAAAAATCAACCATGAAACTTTTGCTGTGTACTTTATATGTAAAGAATGGAATTAAGGAAATAACCAGAGACAGAATCCTTGCCCTTGGGGAACACATATTGAGCTGGTGTATGGTTTTAATCAGAGGTCTTCAGTTTCAGTGACAGAAACCCAATTCAAGCAGACTTAAGGAAAATAGGGAATTGATTGTTCAGTTCCCTGTGGACATCCCCTCTGCTCTTAACCCTCCCATTCTCACTGGCTTGACTGCTGATTTCTAGCACCTGTGACTCTTTGCCTGCAGGCTTTTTTGGCCTTTTATAGGAAAGGCTAGAAGTGCGCTAGAATTAACAATTAGGAGCATTCGTCAACCAGTGACAGAAATTGGTGAATAAACATGCTTCTTAGGCAGGTTAACTGAAGCATGTGTTCTATATAGGGTCCCAGAGTGCCCCGATAGGATGAGTTCCAGTTGCCTAAAATGGCAGCTTGCTTGATATTGCAAAATTTATTGGCTTTTTTTCCTCTTCCCTACCTCACTTCCCTACTCCCCTACTAGTATTTTCTGGGATCAATCTCTAAATAAATCATTTACAATATAATCCCTATCTCAGAAGACTAGTTCTGGGTGAACTCACATTAAAATAATTGGCTTAAGTGAGAAGTCCAGTTGTAAACTTCAGGCACTACTGGATCCAGGGGTTTGAATGATGTCATTGAGAGTGTATTTCTCTCGTTTGGCTCTTCAGTCCTTTACCTCTCATTCTTACCTACCAGATGTAGGCCATATTCCCTCAGACACACCAACCCCAAAGGAGCTATTCTTCCTTTATTCTGAGAGGCATGAATTCATTGACCTGAAATTAGTCCATACATAACTCTAACTTAATCATAATGAGGAAAGGGATGAAATACACTGACTAGATTATACCTGGGTCATGTATCTAACTCTGGAGCCGGAATAGAGTCAGGCAAATGTATGTCACATTCCCTGCAAATGGAGAGATTGGTTTTCCAAGGGAAAACCAGGTCACTGTTTACAGAGAAAAAGATAATGGATAATAGAAAGATAAAACTTACAAGGAAGCAAGCTATTTATATTTAATGACAAAGTACAAAGCAAATATAGATCTCAAATATGTGACCTTAACAGGGAGGATTATTAGGGTTTGGGAATGGCACCAGGCAGGGGAAGGGAGAGAGTGCTAATTCTTATTAACCAATTGTTTTGGACTGAATTGTATCCTGCCTGACCGACTACCACTTCAGATTTTGAAATCCTATCTCTAATGTGATGGTATTTGTGGATGGGGCCTGTGGGAGGTAATTAGGTTTAGATAAGTTCAAGAGGTTGAGGCCCTCATGATGTGACTGGTACCAGAAACTTCTCTCTCTCTCTCTCTTTCAATCTTGTTCTTGCTCTCTCTCTCTCTCTCTCTCTCAATGTTTAGAATACTTTTAAGGATAGTACTCATGTGATGGAGCTTGTGGAATCCACAAAATACTTTAATGTATTTCTTATCTCTCCCTGTCTTATGTATGGAATTGAGAAAACTGAAGGCTGTTTCCCCTAACAACCTGATGACCCCCTTTGGTGCCTGTCCCTCTCGATTAGACAGAGCAATATCTTTGCTGATAATGTTATTTTATGAATGTTTGTGTACTCCCAAAGTCCATATGCTGAAATCCTAACCCCCAAGATGATGGTATTAGGAGATGAGGCCTTTGTGAGGTGCATAAGTTATGAGGGCAGAGGTCTCATGGATAGCATTGGTGTCTTCATAAAAGAGCCCCGAGAAAGCCCCCGGGCCCTTTTTGCCATGGGAAGGCATGCTCAGAAGACATTGGTCTATGTGTAAGGGGGTTCTCCCCAGACACCACATCTGCCTGTGCCATGATCTTGGACTTCCAGCCTCCAGAACTGTGAGAAATAAATGTTTCTTGTTTATAAGCCACCCATTTTATGGTATTTTGTCATAGCAGCCTGAGCAGACTAAGAAAGTATATCAAATTTCCTAGCATCAGAAGTTGATCAGTCGCTTATCTGTTAAATGGGGACACTAATACCACCTGATAAATTTATTGTAATACATATGGAATTACCTTATGCATTTTCATAGAAGAGTTGTCATGCCTTGTATCCAAAGACAGAGATAACTATTAAAAACACAAGTAGAAAATCTGTTTCAAGGCAAAAAGTAGACATACAATGTGCTTACTGCAAGAGTAAAATAATTGCCATGATATGAATTCACATTCGACTTAGAACTTCTTGGTTGTCAGGGCAAATGGGGAAGACAGTAAAGATTTAATATAGTATTTATTATCAAAGTGATCTTCAAGGGAGATTGTATGTCTGGGTATTTGTGGGTATGTGTATGCTTGTGTTTCCTAAGCCCCGAGTCAGCTCTGTGTGCTGATTATTCTGCTGGGCAACTGGGCAATGTTTTTATTGTTTTTCAACAGTTTTTGCAGGTTTGGTTTTATATATTTAAACTATCTTCCTGCATTGTTTCTGAGCCATAGTCCCATTCTTGCACAGTCCATACACATCCACGTTAATGTGGTCGATTGCTTGGTGTCTTTCCCCAAATGCAGAAATATGTGTTATTTGGCTATTCTGTTAGGGGAAAAGGTAATTTAGACCAAGTATTCGAGATAGCCAATAGTCTATTTAGATCCAAAGAGAGACATTAGGATAATCGGAAAGGTAGATACTCATGGTCTAAGTACCACTTAGTACCATTTTATTCATATAGACCTTTTTTGGGTTTTTTTTGTTTGTTTGTTTTTAAGTATGGAATAGCTAAAATGGCATAGCAGAAGATTATAAAATCTCAAATTATAGTTTGGAGTATTGATCTTTTCTACCAATATTTCTATGTACTTTCTGTGTATATAGGGAGGACAAGATGTGTATTGGGGAAGGAAAGGATCTGGAATTGGACAGACCTGCGTTCAAATCATGGCTCTGTCATTTATGAACTGCGTGAACTTAGGGTCTGTAACATTCTCAGATCTCTGAGCCTCAGTAGCCCGCCTTGTCAAGATGGTTTGACAACACCTCTCACGAATTTGTGAGGTTTAAATGAGATGATGAATTTATAGCACCTGATAGTACACAGCTCAATAAATATTTTTAAATGAATGGGCCCTTTTAGAATATGATTATGATGATGGCAATGATGATTTTTTTTAAGAGACAAATATTGGCTGAAGAACAGAAAGAGAATAATAATTAAATAGTAAATTTCAACAGATCCACAAGAATTTGGTTTGTTATCTTCAAAAATGTTTTTTTAAGTAAGAAGAGACTATAAGAAGTCTAATTTAACTCAGAATGCTTGGCATAGTCCCACTCATCAAAGTCAGTCTGACAATTCATTTGCTACTTTGCAGCAATTAAAATGAATTAGAATGATTAATTTTGCTCAAAAAGAAGCAAGTACACAATCATAAAGAAAGTTCCCTTTGTGGGAAAACAATGTAACCTTGGCTTCCTTGTCCCTCTTGGACATAGAAAATATGTTTTTGGTGGCTCTGGGCCATTTTACTTTATTCCTTATAGGGAAGAAATCTGAACTAGGAAATCTTTTCAAAAATTCTGGCCTTTCTTTTAGTAGCTAAAACACACTTGTGGTGTATTTCTTCTCAAATATCTGATACAGATATTAGGCAAATCCATCGCTTTAAGAAGAGAGTAACAAAGTCATTCAGAAAAGTCTGATAGTAAAAGACCAAAGGCAACCCAAACAAATACAAAAAACAAAAAGAAAGAAAGAAAGAGAGAAAGGATTGTCATATTTATAAGTCAAATGAATTAAATAAGGCAATGGAGGGAATTTTATAGTGTTAAACATTATGATGCACAATGAAGATACGTGTGTACCGATTAACATAGCATTGCATAAATCATAAGTTTAAAACTACCTGAACTGCAGGGTGCCTGGGTGGCTCAGATGGTTGAGCGTCTGCCTTCGGCTCAGGTCATGATCCCACGGTCCTGGGATCGAGTCCCGCGTCGGGCTCCCTGCTCCTTGGGAGCCTGCTTCTCCCTCTGCCTCTCTCTCTCTCTGCCTCTCTGTCTGTCTCTCATGAATGAATAAAATCTTTAAAAAAAAAAAATAACAGTATTGTTAAAAAAAAAAAAAAAACTACCAGAACTGCATGGAGAAATGGATGGAGATACAGTAGCAGTAGGCTCTTGTAGCACATGGCCAATCAACTCATCAAAAAACATGTAAGGCTATGAAAAACCTAAGTCCATAAAACAATCACAAAAGTTGACCATCAATTTTGCTACAAAGAAAATCACGATAAGTTCCCAGAGGTAGAAAGAGTACAGAGAACATTATTTGATCAGATTGTAATAAAATAAGAAATTAATCACAAAACAAAACAAAAATACTAATACAATAATCCTCATAGTCTGAAAATTAATATAAAACTCAGACAAAAGAGGAAATCAAACCCCACATTAAAGAATCTCTATAAAATACTATTAATAAAACTATATGCACCTGAAGCTATGGGATAGTTCTAAAAGTGTTTAGGGAAAAATTGCCTTAAAAATTATGTTGATAGGGGTGCCTGTGTGGCTCATTCGTTAAGTGTCTGCCTTCGGCTCAGGTCATGATCCTGGGGTCCTGGGATAGAGCCCCGCATCAGGCTCCCTGCTCTGCAGGAAGCCTGTGTCTCCCTCTCCCACTCCCTGCTGTGTTCCCTCTCTCGCTGTGTCTCTCTCTGTCAAATAAATAAATAAAATCTTTAAAAAAAATTATGTTGATAAACAAGTTAAAATGAACAAGTGAATCATGTAGCTAATTCAAGAAATTTTAAAAATAAAATAAGAAACTTGAAACAAGAAGAAAAGATTATTAATAAATGAGAAATCAATAAAATACTTGAAAATGGGAAAATTAACAAGTCAAAGCTCTGGTTATTTCCAAAAATAAGACAAACTAGTACTTAATAGTTTCAATAGTTAGATTAAAAATGATTAGATAAGAAATAAAAATGGCAATATGGGGCACCTGGGTGGCTCAGCTGGTTGTGTCTGACTCTTGGTTTCAGCGGAGGTCCTGATCTCAGGGTCATGAGATAGAGTCCAGCATCGAGCCCCACACTGGGCTCCGCACTCAGCATGGAATCTGCCGAAGACTCTCTTTGCACCTTCCCCCACTAAAATAAATAAATAAATATTAAAAAAAAAGACAGTATAACTGCAAACACAAAAAGAATATATATCATTAGAAATATTATGCTTAATTTTGTGAAAATACATTTTTAAAACTGAAGTGAATGGATAAACAAGGAAAAGAGAAACTACTAAAACTGGACCTCATAAAAAAAGAAACTCTAAAAGACCAGTTATAGAAAACAGAGAAAATTGTCAAAAAGTAATACCTTACTTCACACCCCTCTCATGCACAAAATGGTATTTGGCGCAGACATTTAGGAAACAGATACCCCCAAAGATAGGGAGACAGTTTTGGAACATGGAAAAAAGATGGAAAACCTCCAAAATCTTTTCATAAAGTCAACATAATACTTATAACCTGACAAAGAAAGATCTGAATAATCTCATAATTATTAAATGGAAAATGCTATTTACAAGTCTTCCATAAAATTTCCCATAAAGAAAAAATTCAGTTTCAAATAGTTCTACTGGCAAGTTCTACCAATGACTGAAGCAGCACATGACAGACATCTAACAAAAACATTTGTAGAGCATGAGAAATAGGGAACATCTCCCAATTTGTGAGATTAGCATATCCTTTACACAAAACCCCAAACAGTACAGGAAATATGTATTTTAGATCAAGGTCACTCATGAATTCACATGTATAACCTTAAACCATTTAAATACAACAACGTGTCTCTCTCTGTGTATAGGAAACACCCCAACCCTCCACCCCTGCGCTTGTCAAAAGTTTGTGTTAGACTGCTTCACTTTTATGAAAGACCTACATTCGTACCTGTTTTCCCCAAATGAAATAAATCCAAAGAGGAGTTTTTGCTTTTTTCTTAAAAAAGCTGAAAAGTGAAAATAGCATTCAGCCTGTGTTTTGCAGTGAGCTGTTATAGAGACAGCTTGCACTTGAGCAGTGAGAGTGACCTGCCAATGTCCTTTCCTGGGAACTACACTCAGCATCTCAGTATCAATCAAGCTGCCTTAGCTTTAAACTAGGTCTGTGGGCATCTGTGCTTTATTTTGACTTATTTTATACATCCTTTAGCAAGATGCACCCTAAGGTAGCAAAAAAGCCTAAGAGAGATTATTTTGGGGGTCTGGGAATGCTCAGACATTTTTCCATATGAATTGCTGGTAATTGCTTCTTTGCTTTACACCATTTTGGCTTACAGAGGTTTCATAGGAATCTTTGACTCTCAGATAGCAGGGGAAAACCATATATACATATACCCACAATTGACCTTGAACAACTTAGGGGTTAGGGGCACCAAACCCGTGTGCAATTAAAAATCTGCATATAATTCTTGACTCCTTAAAAATTAATAGCCTACTGTTGACCGGTAGCCTTATTGATAACATAAACAATTAACATATATTTTGTATGTTATATGTATTACATACTGTATTCTTACAATAAAATAGGCTAGAGAGAAGAAAGTGTTACTGTGGTGCCTGGGTGACTCAGTCTTTTAAGTGTCTGACTCTTGATTTCGGCTCAGGTCATGATCTCATGGTGGTGGGATCAAGCCCAGGGGTCGAGCTCCACACTCAGTGGGGAGTCTGCTCAGGATTCTCCCTCCTCTTCCTCTGCCCCTCCCCCTGCTCATGCACTCTCTCTCTCGCTCTCAAATAAATAAGTATTTTTTAAAAAGAAAACATTACTAAGAAAATCACAAGGAAGAGAAAATACACTTACAGTACTGTATTTATTGGAAAAATTCACGTGTAAAGTGGACCCGTGCAGTTCGAACCCATGTTGTTCAAGAACCAACTGTATTTAAAGCATCACTGATAAGTCAGTTTCATCCAAGGAATGCAAAGTTGGTTTAACAGTAGAAACTTAATTGATTTAATTCACACCTTAATAGATGATCATATCATCATATGCAAAAAAATATGTTTAATAAAATTCAGTATCCAGTCATGATTTAAAAAGATGAAGAAGAAGGAAAAGAAAAAGCTCTTAGTAAGCCAGGAATGGGGAGGAAACTTTCTTAACCAAATAAAGGGTCTCCAGAAAACCTGTAGCCAAAACCCTAAATAATGGTGACATATTGAAACCATTCCCTTTAACATCAAGAATAAAGTAAGGATACCTTCTACTGCTACTATTCTTCCTCAACATTCTCTGCTGGTTGTCCCAGACAATGCAGAGTGTAAGAAAAAGATATTAACAAGCACCCAGATTAGAAAGGATGAAGGGACAGACCGTATGATAGTCTACGAGACCATGCAGTATCTGGTCCTACTCTGACTTCATTTCTCTGTGTCCTGCCCAGCCTTGCTGCCCTATTGCTGTCTTTCAAAGAAGCCAGTCAAGCTCCTGCCTCAGACCCTTTTTACTTGCTGTTCTCTCTGCTTACAGCGCTACTCCAAAGTTCTCCAAGGACTCACTCCTTCAGATCCTTGCAGAAATGTCTATTTCTCATGGTGGCTTTTTTGGACCACCGTATTTAAAAATTAAACCCTTCTCTCTTCCTCTTCCTTCCAGCATTCCCCTTCTCTCTTTCTTACTTTATTTCTCCAAAGCACTTCTTGCCATCTAATGGCTGTATGTTTTATTTGTTTATTGTCTATCTCGCCCTAATAGAATATAAATTCCATTTCACTGGGGATTTATTTTTTTCTTTTTTATTCACTGTTGAATCCCCAGGATCTTAAAGAGTGCCTGGAACAGAGGAGGCATTTAATAAATATTTATTGAATAAATGAATAAAATCTATGTAGGAGACTCTAAAGATTCTATTATTAGAGTGATTAAGAGCTTAGAAAAGTTGCTTAAAACAAAATCAATATGGAAAGTTACTTGAATTACTCTACAACACAAATCAGCTAGAAAACAATTTGAAAAAAATATTTTTTATAAAAGTAACAACACATTTTAGGGCTTGTAAGGTAAAAACTGTAAACTATTGTTAAAAGCATAAACAATGTAAATAAATGGATAAATATATCATGTCCCTGGATAGAGACTAGTATGATAGATTTCATCGTTCCTCAAACTGATCTTCAGATTTGAAGCAATTCCAAAACAATTCCAACGGGATTCTTTTAAAAGAAATATGACAAAGTCCTTTTAAAATATAAATGGAAGACAAAAGGGCAATGAATAACCATTTATCACAAAGAAGAGGAAGACTGAGGACTTTCTGTTAGGGGCGCCTGGGTGATGTAGTCAGTTGAGCATCCAATTCTCGGTTTCGGCTCAGGTCATGATCTCAGGGTCCTTAGATTGGCCTCTTGTGCTCAGCGTGGAGTCTGCTTGAAATTCTCTCTCCCTCTCCCTCTGCCCCTTCCCCTACCCCCGGGCACTCTCTCTCTCTCTCTCTCTTTCAGATAAGTAAATCTTTAAAAAAAAGAAATCATTTTGAAGCTATTGTAATTAAGACAGTTTGATATCAGTCAGATAAGGGAGAGGCGAGTAGAAAAACAGAACTGTGGAGAGCTCACACATATTTAGAAAATGGATCTATTAATGTAGATCAGCGAGTCAAGGATGTACTTAATTTTAATGTAGTTGAATTTATCAATATTTTCCTGATAATATTTGTGCTTCTTCTTTCTAAAGAAGTCCTTTAAGATTGTAATAATAAAGGTATTCTCCTAAATTATCTTCTAAAAGTTTTATATTTTTTCCTTATATTTATATCTTCAGCCTATTTGAAAGAGATTTTGTGCATGATGTAAGATAGGGTCCATTTTTAATTTGTTCATTTGTTTGTTTTTCTGCAAGGGAGAATTAATTGTTCCAGTCGGTCTTTGCCTAACTGATTTGCAGCGCCCATTCTGTTGTAGTTAAGGTTTCCACATATGTGTGGGGCTGTTCCCTGGGCTCTCCATTCTGGTTTACAGAAATATGAAAGATGAAGAACCTATAGGGTTTTACACTAAGTGAAATAAGTCAGACAGAGAGAGACAGATACCACATGACTTCACTTATATGTGGAATCTAAAAAGCAAAACAAACGAACAAACCAAACAGAAACAGACCCATAACTACAGAGAACAAACTGGGGGCTGCCAGAGGGGGGTGTGGTGGGGGAATGACAAAATAGGTAAAGGGGATGAAGAGGGAAGAAGAAGAAGAAAAAAAAAATGTGAAGATTCCCTACCCCATTAGTCATAGAAATGCAAATTAAAACTATTTCCTCTCCACTAAGTTGTCAGAATTAAAAAGGTGGATAATATCTGGTGTTTACACAGATATGAAACAACCGACATGTTCACCCATTGCTGGTGAGGGTTTAAACTGATAAAATTATTTTTAGAGAAGTTTGGTATTGCCTAGTAGTTTTGAACTTTCTGACCCAGCAATTCAATTCCTAGGTATCTTCAGAAGAACTCTCCCACATGTACACCAGGACACATATACAAGAATGTTCACAACAACATTGATTGCTAACTAAAAACCAGGAAATAAACCAAACACCTGTCCCCAGTTGCCTGACTAAATATATTCATCGATACCATGGAAGACACATAGCGGTGAAACCGAATTAACTCCAGTTACATGAATCAACACGGAGAAATCTCAGAAATGCACCATGAGTGAAAGAAGCAGTCACCAAAGAATACATAAAGTATGAAGAATAGGTCATTTAGGGACATATACAGTACTCATGAAACTATAAAGAAAGGCAAGGAGATGATTAATTTTAAAATGCAGAATGATGGTTCTCTCTGGGTGGATTGGGGTGAGAGGGAGATGAGATCAAGGGGTTTTAACCTGTATGATGGGAACATGGCTTTTTAAAAATTACTTATTCTTGGGCGCCTGGGTGGCTCAGTTGGTTGGGCGACTGCCTTCGGCTCAGGTCGTGATCCCGGGGTTCCGGGATCGAGTCCCGCATCGGGCTCCCTGCTCGGCGGGGAGCCTGCTTCTCCCTCTGACCCTCCCCGCTCTCATGTACTCTCTCTCTCATTCTGGCTCTCTCAAATAAATAAATCTTTAAAAAAATATAAAATAAATAAATAAAAATTACTTATTCTTTATACCTATAAGATATGATTTTTCACATACACGTGATATGTTTGACAATAAACACTTTCAAAAAGGAAATGACTATAATACAATATAATAAATGCTACCTAAGAATTATTTTTTAAAAGGTATCATGGAAGGAGATTAGAATAATGGAACAGTTGCTAAGAAAGAAAATCAAGGTTTGCAGTGGGCATGGTGAGCCAGGACTATCAGGGCTAAGGGAGTTGGATGGTTTTGTGGTTTGTGCCAGGACACTGAGAGCCAAGTGACCCGCCCTGCTCACAGGACAACGGACTGGGTAGTCAGAGGACACAGGACCCCAGGTAGTCCTAATGATGCTCTGGCAATTTTATTACCTAATTTTTGCGTGTGTGGCCTTCCAGAGGAAGACCATTTATCCTTCCGTGTGCACTTATTATTAAACTATCACTCTTTCTTTATTTCAACATAATTTCAAAACAAGCTAAAAGTCTCACGTTCACAGAATCATCTTCACTCATTACATTTTCATTTGCTGGCTTTAGATAAAACCACCTTAAAGTTTTCCAACAAACATCTCCAAAGTATACCATAAAATTAGTTCTTTCTTATATTGCCACAAAATGTGGAGAATCTTGATTTTTGTTGTTGTTAACACAAAGTTACTTCCTCATCATCCCTAAATTTAGTCATTTATCGCTTGGCTTAGTCCTTGCAGTAAGTAAAGTCAGTTCCTCCCCATTCCCTTGAGACTGCAGTAAACTTAGTTTGATCTGTATCAGAGGACTATTTAACTTAAAGATTTCCTTCTCAAATTAAAAAAAAAAAAGTTTACAAAATCTCAGTTGTTTTTCTCTCTCCAAAGACAGGTTCAATTTGGTACTGGATCCGTTTTTGTTTTTTGTAAATAATCTGCGTGCCTCAACACTGTCGATTAAGACAGTTAGTTGGTACTAGTTTTTACACATCAGCTTCTCCAGCGTTCTCCAACACTGTGCCCTGAAGAAGAGGATATGACATCATAGTTCTATCTCCCTCTGTCCTGGCAACCTGTCACTCTCATCCAAATCATGTGGTACAAGGCTGTCCATCTGACTTCACTTATCTGCCATCCACTACTGCGGGAATAGCCCGATTGTATTGGACTACATTTATGAACCATGAGTTCTAATGATACCGGAACCATCCTGGTGATTCAGCTTCAGGCCTTCGTTGTTTGCTTGATTTCATTCAGAAGCAGGGTACAGATGCTGTGGATACTGACTGTCAGCTCCTTAGAGCTTTTTTCTGAATTCACATAGTCTTAGCCTCTTATTTTTCTGGGAACTCTTTTGGGATAGAATGAGCAGAATAAACAACAAGGAACGGAGCTAAGCCCACATTCTGATTCTGAGAAAACCCTTCCCCTGTGGCAAGAATTCAGGCATGGGGGCAGAGTGGGGAGGAGAAAGAAAGAAGCAAATTGTTCTACCAGCTCTCTACAATTTTGAAGAAAATGAGATATTAGCAGAAAAAGAGATTCCTTTAGCACATTGGTACATTTTCAGCTGAGGATTCAGGCTATCTCTCTCTCTTTTTTTTAAGATTTTATTTATTTATTTGACACAGAGAGACACAGCGAGAGAGGGAACACAAGCAGGGGGAGTGGGAGAGGGAGAAGCAGGCTTCCCGCTGAGCAGGGAGCCCGGTGGGGGGCTTAACGACTGAGCCACCCAGGCGCCCCCAGGCTATCTCTTCATGGCAGATTAGCTGATGTATTTACTGAATCTCCAGCATCCATATTTAGCCACTTACAATAATAGTCTTTGTAGCATGGACATCATCACGGTCCCAGGAAAATCTGGAAGGAAACTTGAATTGGTCAAGTGATAAAATCTACTCTGAAAAAGGACAACTTCTCTTCATGATTTCCTTCATTTGATGCTAAAAACATGAATAGGTGATTTTAGTCTCTGGGGCTATTTACAAATAGGCTATGTCCAAAGCATTTAAGGAACAATCAATGTGTGTTTAGCAGGAATTACATATTGCTGCTGGTAGAAATACACTACAAAAAAAAAAAAAAAAGTCTCTGATATTGCATTGCTAGGAACCCTATCAAAAATTATTATGAACTAATGCAATGGAAAAAATGTAAACCAGGCATGAAAAATAAATTCATTCCATTGGTAGGTCCTATATTAAATCCAGAGAAGTCTAAATAAAATCAGGCAATGAACATGATGAAAAATGAAATTTATCCAATGCATAAGAACCAAACTACAAACTTCCAAGTAGAAATCTTAGAATATGAAAGGCAGTGACTTACTTTCTTAAAGCTCAGTTTTTGGAGCTTTTAAAATAATAAAATAAAGACTGATTTTATTACCTTATACTCTATTAAATTAAAAAACAAAATTATCTGCCATTTTTCTTAAATGAACAAAACCAATGTCATACTTATTACCACATGCTACTCTGTGGAATTCCTTAGAGATTCCAGTTTTAAAGTGCTTTTAATTCCTTTTTCGTTTAGTTTTCTTGGAAGTTTGTATTTGGGGGAAAATGTAAGACAGGAGGCGTTTAAGAAACATTTACTGAGCGGCCACTAGTCAAATGAAATCATAGGTTCCAATGCTAGATTAGACACAGAGGTTAGAGACGAGGGCACAGGAAAAGGGAGTAGAAAGGAATGGATGTGGTTAGAAAGGGGAGGGGACACTGATAAGTATGGGCCCTAGACGTAAGCATTGTGAAGCGACGATCATTTTCAAAGGTTATTTGAATTCCTAAAAAGTTGGTTAAGGACAGTATGCGGCCCCCTGTGCCCTAATAAAGCCAGCTCTCTCCCCTACTTCCCTTCTCCCCTGGGAAATTATGGTATGCACTGTCTTTTTTTCATTTTACTATTTTTGAACAATAACAAAAAGCACTGGGGGTGTGTTTTGATTCTGCAGCTGCCGGAGCATTGTTCTTGTCCACTTGATGTGATGATGGATACTGAGTTCAATTGCCGTGATCGTGATGACATCTGGCAGGCAGCTTTAGAGAGACCTCTGGGCTATGCGTGACACAGGACATGTTTTTCTGAACCAAAGGGAAGCACGTCAAGGTTTTGTTACCTCACCTTTTGAAAAAATGTCCTGTCGTGGATACAGAGAATGACTGGAACTAAAAAAAATGTATATTGAAAGAGCTATGGGCTATTTGATTACAAGACACAGAGTAGTGGAGGGTAGTTGTCACAGGGAAACAGAGAAACTGACTTGTGGCATTGTTGTAAAAAAAAAAAAGAAAAAAAATCCAAAGGAAATGGAATTACTCTCTGGTGTTGCCGTGAAATGAGACAGATGAAGGAAATCTTAAAAATACTTAATAAGGTGTAAGAACTCGAGGCTTTTCTTCATTTGGGAAGGCAATATTGATCTATTTTTTTCGAAATGGTAGGAAAAGAAGAAGGACCCCAAACCTCTTCCACATTTCCTAGATTTATTTTTGGTATTGGCGTGGAAATCAGCCAATCCACATTCCAGATAGAGCTGGCGGGAGCAAGGACTCACCTCACACATGGGACTGCTAAAAGAATTTTTAAATGCCAGATATCTCATCTTCCCCCAAATATCTCTCCCACCAAGTGTAAATCCCCAATATTAGTATTAATAATGAATTAGATAGGTATGTCGTCTCTGTACGGTCACTTGACCCCTCTCTAATCAGTTTATCCCAAGAAAATGATTTCTAGGAGAAAACAGGACATTATCAAGCCCCGTGGAGAAGTTAGGCCCTGGGCCAAAGGGTGATCTCAGTGCGTGCCTAGGAAGAGAGCAGTGGTTCCTGAGGGCACTGGGTGGGGGGATCCGTGAACGCTACCAACATTGTTTTGCATAGTTTCAGTTCCTCCATCGCTCTCTAGTAAATTATAAATTTTGGAATTCTGTATTATTCCAGTCTTTTGTTGTTTTCTTTTTTGTTGTTATAGATATTGATTTTTTTTATTTTTATTTGATTACAGGTGACACAGTGTTACATTAGTTTCAGATGTACAACATAGTGATTCAGTATCTGTACACATTATGCTATGCTCACAAGAATAGCTCCCATCTAGGGACGCCTGGCTGGCTCAGTCGTTAAGCGTCTGCCTTCGGCTCAGGTCATGATCCCAGGGTCCTGGGATCGAGCCCCGCATCGGGCTCCCTGCTCGGCGGGAAGCATGCTTCTCCCTCTCCTTCTCCCACTGCTTCTGTTCCCTCTCTCTCTGTGTCTCTCTCTGTCCAATAAATAAATAAAAAAAATCTTAAAAAAAAAAAGAATAGCTCCCATCTGTCCCCACACAACACTATTACATTATCATGGATTATATTCCCTAAGCTGTGCCTTTTATTCCCATGAGTCACTCATTCCACAACAGGAAGCTTGTATCTCCTACTCTCCTTCACCCATTTTGCCCGTCCCTCACCCATCTCCCCTCTGGCAATCATCAGCTTGTTCTCTGTATGCAGAGGTTTGATTCTGCTTTTTGTTTGTTTATTCATTTGCTTTTTTAGAGCACATATGTTTTCACTCCTATGTGGAATGAAATCGTGTGGTATTTGTCTTTCTCACTCTGGCCTATTTCACTTAGCTAACACCCTCTAGGTCCATCCATGTTGTTGCAAATGGCACAGTCTCGTGCTTTTTTATGGCTGTGTGATATTCCACTGTGTGTGTGTGTGTGTGTGTGTGTGTGTGTGTGTGTGTACACCACATACATACATACACCTTATCCATTCATCTGTTGATGAACACTCAGTTTGCTTCCTTATCTTGGCTTTGTAAATGCTGCAATAAACAAAGGGGTGCATATATCTTTTCAAATTGGTGTTTTCGTTTTCTTTGGGTAAATACCTACTAATGGAATTATTGAGTCATATGGTTTTTCTATTTTTAATTTTGTGAGAAACTTCCTCCTGTTTTCTACAGTGGCTGTACCAATTTGCATTCCCACCAGCAGTGCACAAGGGTTCATTTTTTTTCCACATCCTCAGGAACACTTGTAATTTTTTGCCTTTTTAATTTTAGCTACTCTGGCAGGTATAAGGTGATACGTCATTCTGGCTTTTATTTGCATCTCCCTGATGGTTAGTGATGTTGAATATCTTTTCATGGGTCTATTTGCCATCTGTATGTCTTCTTTGAAAAAATGTCTATTCAGGTCCTCTGCCCATTTTTAATCAGATTATTTGTTTTTATTTGGTGTAGAGTTATATAAGTTCTTTATATATTTTGGATATTAACCCCGGATCTAATATATCATTTGCAAATATCTTCTCCCATTCAGTAGGTTGTCTTTTAGTTTTGTTGATGGTTTCCTTTGCTGTACAAAAGCTTTTTATTTTTATGTGGTCTTAATAGTTTGTTTTTGTTTTTGTTTCCCTTGCCTCAGGAGACATATCTAGAAAAATGTTGCTAAGGTAGATGTCAGAGAAATTACTGCCTGTGTTCTCTTCTTTTCTGGTTTCAGGTCTCACATTTAGGTCTTTAATCCTTTTTGAGTTTATTTTTGTGTAAGTTGTAAGAAAGTGGTTCAGTTTCATTCTTTTGGATATAGTTGTCCATTTTTCCCAGCACCATTTATTGAAGAGACTTCTTCCCATTGTATATTTATTCCTTCTTTGTCAGAGATTAATTGACCATATACTTATGGGTTTATTTCTGGGTTTTCTATTGTGTTCTATTGATCTTTTTGTCTATTTTTGTGCCAGTAACATACTGTTTTGATTACTGCAGCTTTGTAGTATATCTTGAAATCTGGAATTGTGATACCTCCAGTTTTGTTTTTCTTTCTTAAGATAGCTTTGGCTATTTGAGGTCTTTTGTGGTTCCATACATATTTTAGGATTATTTGTTCTAATTTTGCAAAAAAAAAAAAAAAAAGCCCTTGATATTTTGCTAGGGATTGCACTGAATTTGTAGATTGTTTTCAGTACTATGGATATCTTAACAATATTCTCTAATCCATGAGTATGGAATTTCACTTGTTTGTATCCTCTTCAATTTCCTTCATCAGTGTTTTATAGTTTCCAGAGTACAGATCTCTCACCTCTTTGGTTAAGTTTATTCCTAGGTATTTTGGGTGGGCGCAATTGTAAATGGAATTGTTTTCTTAATTTCTTTTTATGCTACTTCATTATTGGTATATAGAAACACTACCATATATTACTCCAGTCTAAGAAGGAAAAATTTCTCATCAAGTTTTGCTCCTGGGAAATGAAATCTAGGCTTTATCAGGGGGGATAGTAAAGAAATCACACAGCGCTATTTTAGATCCTGAAAAAAGCATTCCTGAGCTTGAGTTTCCATTCAGATAAGAAGTGGCCAAGAGCCAGTTCATTGGTTCTACACTAAAAACCCCCAGGTCATGGAAAATCTCCAGTAATGACAGTTTCTTCCTGCACATTATCAGGTATGGGCTCCACCCTGCTTTCTGTTCAAATGGCTTAGTTGCTAAAAACACACACACATACACACAGACCCCAAAACAAAACAAAACAAAACAAAAACTAAAAAGGAACCTGTGAAAAGCATTTGCTTGCCTTCTCATTAGGCCTTAATTGTGTATCTAAAATGAGGCCAGGGCATGAAATTCCCCTAGGTGGGAGTATTATAGTGGAGCTAGATGGTGAGGTAGTGAACAGGTGCATAGGTGAGGTATTGAAATGGTATTGAGAATTTTATGAGTGTAATCATGCATATATATATATATATTTGTATATATATATATACACACACATACATGTATGTCTGTATATACATATGTATATATAGTACATGCTCTTTCTGTGGGAATGAGTTCATATTTTTCATCAGCTTCTCAAATAGAACCATGATCCAATGAAGGTTAAGAACTATCATAGAAGATTTAAAATTTTGAGCAAGTGACTGCTCTGAGGAGAAAGGACGGTAAAGGGAAAATTTATAATGGACAGTTTAATAATGTCATCTGGTGCAACACTAAATAAAATGACACTAGAATGTACAATTGTCATTAGTTTGTGGCATATCGCCAATATGCACAGTCCCTTGGCTCCTGTGTGGTATACAGAACTACATCTTGATGTAATTTGCACAATGTGGGGCATTTAGGGGAATGGATGCTGATTAGATGCCTTACTTAAGGACACTTCTCTTAGCAGGAGTTAGGAGTGTTCTTAAAGATGGTGGGGTCCGAATAGTGTATTTTAAGGGAAGAACTTTGGATGAAATAAAAATTCCTACTCCTTTCACGTTAGTTTAAATGACTGCCTGTCTGATGCCTCGCACTAAAATATAAATGAATTATAGAATTTCTAGCCACTTAACTCCTCCCAGACCTGTTCATTTGTGTTGGTTTTGATGATTAAAAGAAAGCTGGTATAGTTTTAGCAGAAGGTGCAATAAGCATATTGGTCAAATCCTGAATAAAGTTACTTATAATATCATCCTCCCATCTTTCCCCTGGTGTAGCATTTAATATTCTAACATAACAACATTTCGTGATTATTATACCCTTTAACAGAGGTTAAACGGGAAAATAATATGAGGACAGATATGAAATTACTTATTATCTATGTTTGTAAAACCACTTAATAGAAAACACCAGTGGCTTACTTTTTATTTACATTACTTTTCATTTACATTGCTTTTCATTTAAAAGGGAAAAATAAAAATTTTGGGAGTTAACAATTATTTAGTAATGTAAGTTTTATTCTAAGTAATTATTTCCAATTAAATTGTTCTATACATGTGAAATAAAACAGAGATTCTGTGGGTAGCATGGGTATTAGAAATTCACTTCAAAATACGCAAGTTTGAAAAGAAAACCAATTTTATCTAGACAGTCAACTTGACAAATCGGGGTTTGTTGACTAATTTAATAAATAAGCCAGAAGAATTAAAAATAACAATATTTTGAACATTTTACTATAATGCCATCTCTTATTCAATAATTAAAAGCATCATTAATGCTGAATGGATGTTTTTAACAACTGTATTTTATAAGCATTTCTTTATCAGAAAATATAGCTTAGTTTTTTCCAACTACTTTTATCAAAAGCTTTAAGACCTAAATACTGTGTAGATAAAAGTGTTTACTTAGCAGTTATTGCATGATGATGATATGCACTACCATTCAATGGCAACATACCTTAGCTACTTAGTTTCCCAAGATAAATGTGTTTTCCCAACAATTCTTCATTTAAAGAAAATCCACACACATAAGCCTATCAAAAGATAAGCAAGGAGCCAATTATGACCACTACTGTTAACTGTATTTGGCTCTCACATTTTATCCTATGTGCAGAGTGAATAGAGTAATATGGTTGAATCAAATGCTAAATAAGTAACAAGTTATTAAAGAATTGGGGGGGATTGAGTGGCTGAGATGACATTAAGATAAAGGTATTAGAGCTTAAAGAGTTGGGGGGGGGGAATGCCTCTTGTCTAGTAAAAAGTGGCAGAAGGTTTCTAGCTTTGCAAGATCTGGGTCAGCCGTAAGACTAAACTCCCACATACTTGTAGTTTCAAATATAGGAATAATTATATATAGTGCTTTAAATTTTAAGAGTGCTTTCAAGCACGTTGTTGCATTTGACCCTCACAATGGGCTTTAGGCATTTTGAGGACAGGGTCTATATTTTGTTCGCTGCTGTTTTCACTGTGCCTCATATAATGTAAGTACTCTGTAATTTCTGAATGGATAAATGAAAGAAAGGTAAAGTGATTGGTCAAGACCACCAGTGTGTAGAGGAACTTGGGTTCACTCTTGGTTTTCTGATTCCAAATCCCTTGTCCCTTTTATAATTTTAGTTTGCTTTCTTTTTTCTACTGAGAAATAGTCAAATCTCTGTTGTGTTCGTTTTCCATTTCTTTCAGATTTCAAAACAAAATCTTATGAGTTCTTTAGAATTCATAACCTCTCATTTAATAGTCAAGTTAGGTAGTTTAAATCAGGTGTCAACAAACTTTCTCCATAAAGGGTCAGTTAGTATTTTCAGCCTTTTGTGCCATATGCTCTTTGTTGCAATGCTTCAACTCTGCCGCTGTGGGATACAAATAATCATAGACGAACGAGTGAATGATTGGGCGTGGCTGTGTTCCAATAAAACTTTATTTATGAACACTAATATTTTAATTTCATAGAATTTTCTGAGTCACAAAACATTCTTCTTCTTTTTATTTTTAAAAACTATTTAAAAGCGCAGAAGCTATTCTTGGCTTGTGGGACCAGCAAAACGGGCAGCTGGCTAGGTTTGGTTCACAGTTCTGAGTTTGCCCATTCCTGGTTTAAATAATGATGGGAAGAAGAGCTCAACTTCCCTGGGTAGAAGTTAATTAAAATCTGTCTGACCATTCCTACATTTGGGAATTTGGGTATCAAGGAAAAGGATATTTATTTTCATTTTCTGGTGGTTTCTCTTTAATGCCAACTAAGTGGCAGCAGGTTAGAAAGCTCTTGATGGGACAGCATTATGTCCTTTGGGGCACTGAGTGACAAATGGTGGCAGGGTCATAATGAGAAAAAGAATTTTCGAAGTATGCTTCTGTCCATTTCTACAGTCTGGTGATTTGAACTTGGTTCAGGATGATGTCAATGTTCAATCTATTCAGGACTACTGGAAAGGAACTGCAAAAGGTACAAAAGGAAAGTTTTCCTACCTGAAAACACAAAACATACTATGTTTATTATTTTTTTGTTTTTTTTTTAAAGATTTTATTTTTTTATGTAACAGAGAGCGAGCGAGAGAGCGCACAAGCAGGGGGAGGGGCAGAGGGAGAAACAGACTCCCCACTGAGCAGGGGGCTCAATATGGGGCTCATCCCAGGACGCTGGGATCATGACCTGAGCCGCTTAGCTGGCTGAGCCACCCAGGCGCCCCCAAACGTACTATTTTTAAAAAACAAAGTATTTTTTGTTTGAAAACTAATGTGTCTATCCTGGCATATTTACAATCAACAGTAAGAACAAGTCAAGAGACTAATATATGCTCTGGGGAAAACATAGAAATCATGCTCTATTTCTATAGGGAAATGAGGAGTCTATTCAATGAAAAGGGTATCGAATGCTACTGAAGGGAAGGAGAAGGAGTGGTGGAAGAAGGGAGAGATTTCCGAAGTTAAAGGGACAAGAAGATAAGGCTTAACCTGATGCAGAAAGAAAGGCGCTGGCTTTCTCCTTGGCTGTGCGTTGCAGTCGTGTACTGTTATAAGTGCTTGTTAAAATGCTCATGCACTGTCAGGGCATGACTATAAAATAATCTGCATGAAATTACATGAAAAATGGAAATTGAGGATAAGAATCTTTGCATTCATTCAATCACAGCTCTCTGTGGTTAGAGGGAAGCTGAGAAGAGAGCGACAAAGTTAAAGTCCTAATCATTTCATTATAAGGCCCCAATTTTTTGTCAGTTTCAGATATGTTTTCAGTCCCATTCATTCACTGCAACTCTCAAGGAGCATAAGTTTATCTCATCTTGGTGAGGAAAATTAGAATCTGAAAGGCCTGAGGGCTCAGTTTTCGATTATTTCCCTCGTTCCAGGGAGGACATACCTGTTTGGATTAAAAACCTGCTGCTAACTAGACAATTACTTGTCATCCTGTTGAAATTGTTCTACATGTGGAACGATAGCACCATATTCCAGTGAGAACCTGGTTAACCATTCTCGTGGGAAACATACATTTTGTGTGAGAAACCAGCAGGCATCGCCTCCAAACTGACCTTTGATCTCATGGAAAGACTGCTGTTATTCCAATCCGCAAATCAGGACAGGCTGAGCTCTATCAAACATTCCTGCTCATCTGACCTCAAACTTTTGTGGTGGTTTCACTCAATAGGAGGTAAGAGATGAAAACATGGCAAGACACAAGTACTTTTCAAACACTCAGCAGAGTCTGAAAAGCTGCATGCCCAGTACAATGTTTATATTTAATTTTTGAGTGTTTACTTGATTCTTGTATGTAAAGCCTCGACCCTTCAGTGTTGATTTTGGAAGTCATATAAATAGTTCAGATTAGTTCAGATTTCTTCTTGCCATTTGCAGATGTTCATTTCTGAAGAATTGATGAGGGCATACTTCCTGTGTGTGTTGTAGAGGTTTCTGTTTCGTCTCCTTTCTCCTTGAACTGCAATATTAGACTATGACCCCCGGGTTTTGTCTTCTTGAGCAAGTTGTGCATCTCCTCAGGAAAGACTTCATGAACCAAAGGGCATTTACTCCATTTTTGCACAAGTTCTGGTTTGCAATGACAAAACACACTGGTTTATGTTGGCTCTACCTTTAATTGCTTTGAAATTTTGAGATAGTCACCAAATATCTTTCAGCTTTTTCACCTGTTATGTGAGCTACATTTCTATCAGAACAGGCTTGGTTTTGCTGAGGTAACCAATATGCCCCAAATTTCAACTGTATAGAAGAGCAAAGGTTTTCACATGTCTCTCATGGATTAGCAAGAGATCTTGGGTCTGAGTAGTCAGCCACTTAGCAATTTAGACTTAGTACTTCATTAAATGCTACCCAAAGCAACCAACACATGCTACTAGTATTCAGTTTTTAAGCCTCTTCCCAAGACCTTGAGTTTATTAAGTACATCATATGCTTCCAATTTATTTCAGGTAAGGATTTACTAAATGTTTTGCCACTGAAAAACCCAGAATGCCATCCTTTAGGCCTCCACTATAGTTTCATTATGAAACACTTCTTGGTTCCTAAACCAAAGCTGTATATTTTAGTATGGTGCTCTACCCTAGTTGTATATACTAATTTCTACATGCTGAGACAGTGAATAAGAACCAAAAAAGTTAGTGGCTTTAAAACAACAAAGGCTTATGTCTCACTCAGGGCACATTCCTTTAAGTGCTGGTTGGCCCTTTACTCATTGTGGCCCTCAAGGATCCAAGCTCAACAAAATATAACCACTGTGCCAAGCACTTGGTTGCTACTGCACCAGTGAGCAAACAGAACTCTGGAGGGTCTCACACCAGCAACGAAACACACAGCCTGAGAGAATCACATGTTCCTTCTCTTCAGAACTCAATGACGAGAAGAAGTACCATTCCCTCAGCAAAGTACTTGTGGGACCAGATGGGGCAACTCCCAAATGTCTGATGAAAAGCACCGATGGTGATCACAGGCTGGTCCCTTCTAGTCATAAAATTACATGATGATATTATTCTGCCTATGGTTCAAAGAAATCTTTGGGTGACAGCCCTATGTCACAGAGTGATAATCATTATGCATGCATTAAACAATTTAATATTTAGAGAAATATTCCTGGATCTGTAAAGGCTGTGTAAGTTTCAGCACCTGAATAAATGAAGATAGCTAATCATGACTCTCACAGAAAGTATGCTAACTCTGTTTGCATTCAGCTCATACCTCCTTAGTTATTCCTTTTGTACCATGGTTTCTCTGGGACAAACGTAGTCAATTCCAGTGAAGCCTGAAGTCAAGGCTAGGAAAGTTACAACATTTTCAGCTCGTTCTCCTCCAGTGTGTTGGCCAGCATTGACAGCAGTGACTTTGTCAGCAGTCAGTTATTCCCCTTACTTCCGTTTCCCAGAAGTTCTGAGGTGATTGCTGAGCCAGCACTCAAGAACAGAGGCAGTTTTGTTTGGCAATAGTGTAAGGTTCACTGATTGATGTTCAACCTGGAAAACCTATACCTTCATTGTGCAAAAGTTTGGAAGCCCATATTTTGAGGCCAAAGATGGCTAGTACAATGGGTAGCTAGGAATACTCTCCAGTTCTGTCATCCCATTGTCCTTGTGCTGCAGGGAAATGGACATGAACAGGAAATGAGATAAAATAAATGTCACATTCTGTGGTTAAACATGCAGATGGTAATAGTTATTAAATTTCAGGTAAAAATAGAAAATTTTTTCCCCAAACGTGCCCCCACAAGCTTGCAGGCAGAGTAATGCAGCTAATCACTTTCAATAGGACAAAATACAGCCTCAGAATTTGGGGAAAGGATAGACTGGGCTGTGGTAGAATATTTGATGTCCGTGTGGCCATAGCTGTGACCTGTTTTGGAATCTTCAAGTTCCTGAAATCTCACATGTTCCTGACTTACGATTACATCTCGCAGAAATTTCGTCTTCCAGACTAGGAGTTCTAGAGTCATCTTTGATAGCCTGGCTCTGCAGCCTTTCAGCTATAGAACCTTGGGGAATTATTTAATCTCTCTGTGCCTCAGTTTCTCCATAAATAAACATGTTATCAAATCACCTAGTCCATAGTAAGTATCTAAACCACCTTAGCTTGTGGGTTTGGAAATCATCAGTTTCTGAGAAATATGATAATATCCAGGGCAACGTTACTTTTAAATTGTGAATAAAGAAAGTTCTCAAAGTTTATTAATTTAAAGATGTCCTTGGAACAGATAACAGCTCCTCCAGAGTTTTTTGCAAAGGTTTGACTTTAAAAGCCTCAACATATTTCTGTGTTCTGAAACTTAGCAGGTGTGATCACAAAGAGTCAATTTCAGAATTCTCTGTATCCCAGAATATTCTAAAACATGGAGGTCATGTTTCAAATACTTGTCTCAATATTTTTCTCAACCTTCTTTAGGAGAAAAGATTTTTCTATTACTGAAGAGCTGCCCTCAACATTGAAACAACTCTTCCTAATGAAGCCTAATCTGAGAATGCAGTCTTAGACCCTTTCCAGCTCTTATAAAGTAACTCCATGACTGAATCGGAGATATCTCTCTTTCCAAGACATAATCCGTTATTGTATTTTTGGAAATACCCATAGAATTCCAGGAAGAATAGAAGACTGGGGTGGGGTGTGGGGGGGGGGGGGGGGGAAGCAATTTGAACTTAAAATCAAGTAAACTCTTCCTTTTAAAATTTTGTAAAAGATATATAAGAGAATCCTGTGTAGGTATATTACTTGGAATGTAGATTTGGCAGCTGTGATAAAGAAGGTGGACATTTAATATTAATTCATGTTGAGGTCTAAGCCACACGGCAGTTTTGTCCACAAAGTCAGCAAGGGGTGCCAGGTCCCTTCATCTCCTGTTTCCTTTATCTGTAAGATCTTGCCCTCATCACTATGGTATAAAACAACTCACAGCCAAGTCCTCATTCCAGACACCAGGAAAGAGTTAAAGAAAAGGGAAGTCACACCCGTTCTTTTAATGATGTGTCCCCTTTAGAGAAGATGGGCCACTCTTACTCCACCCCATTGGCCTTCACTTGGTCACGTGGCCATGGAAACGGGCAAATGTTATCTTTATCCTTGCAGATCAAGTGCCCAAACTAGGAACTGAAAGAAAAGAATAGATACTGGAGGAAAAGGAATAGCCTCTGCGTGGGTAGGAGACTCAGACGCTAGAGCAGAAGCCCTATATGCGTCTGATATCCACAGTATTTTATGAATTACTCCTTGCATATGTGTGTGCATTATGAATTAGAAAGTTATTCCTGATCCCCTCTGAGGAATCACCTAAGCTGTGTCTAAACCTCAAAGTTTATTAATTTGAGGTTTGCAAAATGGGGCAATCACATTAACTACAAAAAGGCTCAAGAAATATTTGTTGACTTGATGAATCTTAAATCAGAATTTAAAAATAAGTGAAATAATCTTTAAAACCAACTCAATGGGGCACCTGGGTGGCTCAGTCAGTTAGGCACCTGCCTCTTGATTTCAGCTCAGGTCATGATGTCAGGGTCATGAGATGGAGCCCTGCCTGGGCTCCCATGGGGCTCTGCTTGAGATTCTCCCTCCCTCTCCCTCTGCCCCTCCCCTCCACATGCTTGTGCGCGTGCTCTCTCTCTCTTTCTCGCTCACTCACTCTCACTCTCAAATAAATAAATGAATAAAATCTTAAAAAAAAAAAAACTCAACCATGGAGTTAACATTATTTTTGTTTTCAAAGTAGGCTCCACACCAGGCAGTGTGGAGCCCTATGCAGGCCTTCAACTCACAGCCCTGAGATGGAGACCAGAGCTGAGATCAAGAGTCAGTCACTTAACCAACTGAGCCATGCAGGTGCCCCAAGTTAACATTATTTTTGAAAATAGTTGATTTTTTTTTTATTGCTTATAACCAGTGGTTAAAAATGGAATGTTTTCTTCTTTACCAATACCTGTATCCCTTGGAGAAAGGTGCCTGTTTCCATTTTAAAGTTAGATTTCAGAATCAAAGGGACTATTTATTTCTCAAATTCAGGAAATGCTTCTCAGGCTATAACAGTCATGTTGTATGATAGTGTGTATGTGTAGGTAAAAGAAAGTTTGATGAGAAATTTGGGTTTGGTTTAAAGAATAGTAAAGAAAGTGAAGCCAGAAAATCTTTAAAGCCTTGATATTAGGACTAAACAAATAAGGAAAAGTCAAACGTCCATTCACTCAGTCAATGTGTATTTATTGAGCACCTACTTTGTTCTAGACTAGGAGCTGGGTATACAAGGATAATAAAGGTAGACAAGATTCGGGCCCTCAAGGCTTTGCATGCTGCTGGGAGAGACAGGCAATAAACAAGTAAACACAGCATATGTAATAATGGATAAGACAATGGTAACTACTTATGAAATAAATACATAATGTATTTTGATAAATAACAGGGGACATGTACTTTAGATAAAGCAGTTGAGGAAGGTCTAAGAAGGCAACATTTAAAGAAGAGACCAGGAGGAGAAGCCACCAAAAGTGGAAAGAGGAGAGAGAAGAAAATTTCAGACAGAGAGAGCAGAGATCTGGCACAAAAAATAGGTTGACCTGTTCAGTGTAAATGGTAAGGTTCATAATAAGTGCCAATATATTTGTTTGCAGTATGACTCTCTGAAAAGTATCCATGGTTAGAATTGTTACCTACGCTACCTCATGGTTCTTTCTTTTTATTAGTTAAATAATAGAATTTAAAAATAAATGTGATTGATGAGCACTGGGTGTTATACACAACTGATAAACTATTGAATACTACATCTGAAACTAATGATGTACTAGATGTTGGCTAATTGAATTTCAATTTTAAAAAGTAAAAAATAAAAATAAAAAATAAACCAATAGGTATCTATTATAGATATTTAGGTATTAAAGTTTGATGGCCAAGAGGTAATATATGTAAGTAGAAGCCACTAGAATGAAGTATTCCAGAAATGAATAGAACAAATTACTAAAAAGAGAAGAGCAAAATACTAGAACATGATTAATTTTAAGTTTATTTGGGAACTCCTGGCTGTTGCCAGTTTTTAACTGAGTACTCCTAAAACAGATCGCACCTGAATGTTATGGACATGCTGTTACTCCCATATTTAGCTGGGGATGTGTTCCCTTTGTAATTGGAAGAATTATCCATTCCTAGTTCTGCTGGATTTAAAGCAGGATTGTTTTCTCCATCTTGAACACAGGGCTCTTGTCCAGCTCGAATCCCCAGGGGGAGGCGCGCATCTATATCGGGAAATCCCATGGATTGCTGTGGCCTCAGCCCTTCCGTGCTTTCAGTGCATCCCCCTCACTTACCGAACAGATGCTTGAGATATGGTTTGCAATCTTGACCACCCCCTTTGCGTGCTGACCTTTTCTTTCTTTAAATATTAAGGAAAACATTTTGCAAATTGTATCAAGAAGGTTTGCTTTCCCAAATTTACTCAGTAACATCCTAAGTCACCAAATCATCTTTCACCCTGAAACTCTTAAAAGGAAAACCTAGAATTATGCTGAGCGAAATAAGTCAATCAGAGAAAGACATGTGTCATATGATCTCACTGATATAAGGAATTCTTAATGCAGGAAACAAACTGAGGGTTGCTGGAGTGGTGGGGGGGTGGGAAGGATGGGGTGGCTGGGTGATAGACATCGGGGAGGGTATGTGCTATGGTGAGTGCTGTGAAGTGTGCAAGACTGTTGAATCACAGATCTGTACCTCTGAAGCAAATAATACATTATATGTTAAAATAAAAGAAGATAGCAGTAGGGGAAGAATCAAGGGGGGGGGGAATCAGAGGGGGAGATGAACCATGAGAGACGATAGACTGAAAAACAAACTGAGGGTTCTAGAGGGGAGAGGGATGGGAGGATGGGTTAGCCTGGTGATGGGTATTAAAGAGGGCACGTACTGCATGGAACACTGGGTGTTATACGAAAACAATGAATCATGGAACACTACATCAAAAACTAATGGTGTAATGTATGGTGATTAACATAACATAATAAAAAAAAAGGAAAACCTAGAGAGACTTGGTGATGAAATTTGTTTTTTTTTGAAAGATGTTCTAATTCTTTTGTCCTTTAATGGATGATCTGCCCAAGACATGCATACAGAGCCCCTGGGCACAGACGCTCCGGCCCGTGGAGAAGGCGTTGGACTTTTCCTGCAGCCCCAGACACGGTGGGATGCGTGCCCGTAAGCACAAGATCAGCAACCAGAACCAGAAGTGGCTTTGGCAGAGAGACTTTTCTTGGAAGAACTTGCCTATGTTTTCCTAATGAGGAAATCAAAAAAAAAAAAAAAAATGAAGCTGAAATGTTTCTGTTTTGGAAGCATAATATATAAGCTTTGGGGGAAAAAATCACGCAAATGCAGAAATGTACATGGAATGCAAATTGGCTTTTGCCTGGAAGGAAATCTCTTCAAAAACCACGATGGTCATATGGCATCTGATTGACTGATGCGGACTAGGTGAAAAGGGGTGCCACATGTTTCCTAGGGGACCTATGTTGGGACTGCAGCTTGCCCGGCTTTTCGCCACCGGTTCCTGCTGCTGTGTTTGTGAGAATCGCTGGCCTGGAGGGCGCTTGCGCAGCACAGCTAGTTTTCCTCTCTTCCCTTGTTTATGATTATGTTTAGCTCCTAATCAGGAAGGGGCTGAATATCTTTTAAAAATATAGCCGATGTGTTTGTAGATCCTGATCCTCAGGGAATGAAGTCTTAGATAGAAGGTGGTTACAAATTACATAATCAGTTTTCCACCAACTTTTTCCAGTGATTTCCACCTCTATTTTGTGTCCTGAATTTCTTCTTCTCCCCTGCCATTTCTGTTTTCAGATCTTCTGTCCAATCATCATGGTGTAGTAGCAAAGGCGTGCTAGACTTGGAGTCAGAACACTAGTCATGTGTGATTTGGAACAGGTCGCTTCATATCCATCAACCCTCATTGTCTAATTTATAAAATGAATTCTAACACTTGCTGACCTCTCAAGGATACTGTGAACATCAAGTGGGTTTGATTATGAAAGTGTGTTGTAAATTGTTAAAGGGTTAAACAAACGTTGGTTTTTTCTCAGTTGTCTTATTTTGGCTTGGGGGAAGAGGGTTTATTCTCCATTGTGATTTTTTTGGATGACAGTGAAGATAATAGCCATGAACATACCGAAAGAGATCAATGTCCTATTTCCCTGTCAGCAGGACAAAGTCTAGCTTTAGGAGGATGCCCTATATACTTCCACATGCACAGGAATCACCTGGACAATCTTGTCAAATGCAGATTCTAATCTGCAGATCTGAGTGGGGCGGGAGAATCTACGTTTCTTCAGTCACCCAAGGGATGCTCATGTTGCCTCCTAGACTGCACACTGAGGACTGGTGGATCAGAGAATGGGGTGAAGGGAGAAGGTAACACAGGTAAAGGGAGTGATGAAGACAGAGCCTTCTTGTCTGCTGCCCCTTCCTCTTGGTACCATACCAGTGAAACGAGTTAGCAGAATAGTCACTTGTTAAGAAATCTTTCTGTTAATACTGTTAAGGATCTGAACATGAGTTGTTGTTCTGAACAAAGCATATTTCCTGGGGAGTAAATCTAGTGCAAGAGATACATGGAAGAAATTGTGGCCTAACTCAGAACATACCAGCCCTGCTCAGGATCTTCTACTTACATGGTAAGAAACGAGGGAAATTCAGTTTGTAAAAGAAGTAGTCTGTATTCTGCCAACTGGGAACCGATCCAAGGCTGATAAGATCATTAACCCCTGTGACCTTAGCTGTATTTAAAGAATATTCTCTTGGGACCCTAGTATAACATGTCTTGATTGGACATTGTAAACTAACATCCTTGTCATTCTCATTTAGAAGCAAATGACTTCCTTCTAGCATTTTCACAGCCATTTGGTAGCCTGCCATGATATTATGCATTGTTCAAAATAATTTTCCATGTTACTGAGGTTGATTCCCCTGATTTATAGCCATTTGTGAAAGTTGGCTCTCCAAAGGGGTAGAAAAGTCAAGGAGAAAATAACTTTATTTCTTTATTTATAAAGAGCAGATGGTGAGATTCTTGAAATACAGTTAGATTTCTGTAAAGGAAAAGGCTTATGATACATAGCTCTCGCTGACCCAATTCAAATGTATAACCATTGTGCTTTTCTTTTTTGACACAAAATGATATCTGACTCTTTGTTAGCTACTCAAATAACCACTCCTGAAAATGTGCCGTTGTGATTTGCAAGAAAGGTACACAGGCATAAACTTTGTTAGGCACTATTCTCAGAGGTTTGCTGCTTACCTGGTCACTCGGCTTACATTAGCGGAATCTTGCTTAAAATTATCTATAGAGGAAATATAGGGAAATATCTGTTTATACCAATAACTGATGGCATCCTTTAGCTCACTATTCGACACTGAAAAAAGAAAATCGGAAGGACTAATTTTGTTGAGTGATTCTCAACTATATAATGAGAACTCTAACTTAGTTCTCTACTTTGGTTTATTGTAGAGTTTTTAAGATCATTAATATGCAGAGTTAAAGAAAGCAGAAATACTCAATGGTTTGGTTCTATTATTTATTTCCTATTTCCTTTAAAAAGATTTCCTCAGGGGCACCTGGGTGGCTCAGTCGGTTAAGCATCTGCCTTCAGCTCAGGTCATGATCCCAGGGTCCTGGGATGGAGCCCCACATCAGGCTCCCTGCTTGGTGTGGAGCCTGCTTCTCCCTCTCCCTCTGTTCCTCCCCACTGCTCACTCTCTCCGGCTCTCTCCCTCTCTCAAGTAAAATAAATAAAATCTTAAAAAAAAAAAAAAAGATTTCTTCAGGCTCTTAGCTAAGTGTGGCTAAAGGGCAGATCTGTGCCGTGTTGCAATCTAGTTGTTACTGGTACCCAAATCCATTTCAAGTTCGACATTAGGCTTTTATTGCTCTGGAACGATCACTTCCAGCTACAAGGATTTTTAAGAGGAGTAATGAATTCTCAGTCTTCTAGTCTGTAATTGCTCAGAGGTCAAGAACTGAGTCTTCACCAAGTCTATTTCTAAAGTTTTAGCTTTCTCTGTTCTTCACTACACAGAACTTAAAGAGGTGCCTTATCCCTCTAAAATGCATTGTGGGACACTTGCCAACAATTTTTTACTACCTGGGATGGCCTCTCCCTGTCAATGTTTCATCGACTCCGAGGGTCAGTGACTTCGCTGTCCTTCTGAATTTGCACTTAAGTGGCTTCGCAGCCCAATGCAGCTTGGTAAAAACAGAAAAGACCCATACTGAGTATCATAAGCGTTTCTGCTTTACCCCAAAATAGGAATTGCCTGCTATCTTCTTTCAACACAGGCAGATGTCCCATGTACCTATAGAACTCCGAACTTGCTAGATCTGTTTGATCAGGATTGGTGACGGGACTGCCAGCGAAACAAGTAAGAGACAGTCCTGAGCATGAAGACTCTCGGACACCCTAGTCTGTGAACACCAGGGCGGGGCAAGGAATTCACCCTATTTATTAGGTCCTCCTGAGCCACATAGCAGTCCTAAGGGGAATGTAGATGTAAATGGTTTTAGGAATGCCCCAGTTATTGAAATGCCAATGATATAACCTCTAATGGGTCTCCTTAGCCCTTCAGGTAAAATTCTTAAGGAAGGAGAGTGGATGACATAGCACAGGACGGTTCAGTGTTTATGCTTAAGAAGATCATATCAGTGGGGCTCCTGGGTGGCTCAGTCGGTTAAACGTCTGCCTTTGACTCGGGTCATGATCTCGGGGTCCTGGGATACAGCCCCATGTCGGGCTCTTGGCTGAGTAGAGAGTCTGCTTCTCTCTCTCACTCTCACTCTCACTCTCCCTCTGTGCTTTCTCTCTCTCAAATAAATAAATAAAATCTTAAAAAAAAAAAGATCATATCAAGTACCTTCCTTAAACCTATCTTCAAAGAACAACATGACACTCATTACAGTTCTGGTTTGGGTCCTCAAACTCCCTCCACGTGTTTCCGTCCTTCCTGTTCATCCAGCTTCCTACTCACTAAGGAATTCCTTAGCCACTTGAAGGCAGGGCCTTTTCTCATTGATCTTTCATGTTTGTTGAGTGAGTGAGTGACTGCCCATTGAATTAGACTGGGATTTGCTGAGCAGGGTGCTTGTTTAGGGTGGTGTCTAACGTGCTGTGGTTACCTATTACTGTGTAAAAATGAGGCATTTTTCCACCATATTCATTGAGATCAAGAAAGCAGTGTGGGTGGAAGTATTTGGTGTTCTTGTGGCTTATGTACCATACTTTCACTTTCTGGATTACATGCTGCAAATACTGATAAACCTAATTGAATATTTGATATTGCCGCCTTTCTACTTTCCCCAGGGAGGAGAGCTTCCTTTACCAAAATAGACTTCTGTTCCTTTCGGTTCACCTGGAAGTTATTTCAGTGTTTACTGGGAGTTATTTCAAACACCTTCTCTCCATTTCTCACCCACTGTCTACTGATAACCACAGAGTTTTGACTGAAAGAAGGAAAGATGCTTCAATTTAAACATTTGATGATGGTAGAATGGTCTACAAGTGATCTCACACATCTACCAGCTGAATCAGCAAAACAGATATAAATCAGCAGGAAGACTGTGTGGATCTCGTGAACCCTGCAGGAATTCTAGATTTGTGGAGTTACAAGTACAGTTTACAAATACACAGAGAACCAAAAGGGTTTCCTTCTGTGCTTTTCTTATTCCTTGTGTCCTCTCCACCCAAATGTTCTTGCACTCACGTCAATAATTCAAAAATCTAAAATCAACATGAATTCTATACAAGATAAATACAGTGTGTGCAGTTAGAAATCGTAGATCTAATCTATATTCCATGTTACAACAGAAATAAATCTTAATCATATTACTAATTCACGGACTCACCTGTCTTTCATGAGTTCTAAATAAGAAAATCCCTTAGCTTTTCTGTGGAACCAGGAATTTAAGAGGAATCCTGTTAAATAGGGTGTTTAGTCATCCCTGGGTTATGCATGTGACTTACCAGAGAACAGAAAAGCAGACAGATTTCCTGTTTATAGTTTGGCATTCCAGACCTAACCATTTCAAGAGGAAAGACGGGAAAGTTCAATGTGACGGCATATTTTAATGGCGTCTCATTGCTCCTCATTGTCTGTGAAATTCTGAGTAAAAGAATTCACCTATCTAGTCTGTGTAAAAGCTAGCATGGACCGAGGCTGCATGAGCAGGGTAGTACGGCAGAATTGTGAAGTGGTACTCATTCGTGCCCTCATTTACTCAGCAAACATTTATAAAGCCTCTTCTAGGAATCAATCAAATTAAGAAATTCAAATTTCTTCACTTGAGCTTTCAATCAGAATTAGAGATTTAAATACATGGTTATATTGCATTGGAAACACAGTGGAGGGAATTCTTACTCTCCTCCTTGGAGGCAGGTCAAGGAAGTTAGCATGGGATCAATGTCTCTTGAAGGTGATGTTGGATGGGAAGCAGTGTGGGATGCATATCTCTGTCTACATGGAACTTCTAGAAATTGGGGAAGTTATTAAAATAGAAAAGTTCACAAATATAATAAGGTTATTTCAATATTAAAGAGCCAATCCTATTAGATACAGTGATATAAAATGTAGAAATAAGTGAAATCTTAAAGATCATCGAGATCAGCCCCTCCTTTTAAAGACAGAGAAACTGGTGCTTTGCAATGGAAATGAGCTACAGAAGGTCACCCAGCTGCACGACAATAGAACTGGATTCAAGCCCATGACTCCGGATGCTGAATAATACTCCATTTAATAGTATCTTATAGGATCTGTTTCCCTTTATTAATGGAATGAATCAAAGTTGCAATATATTTGACTTTATTCAACTTTTTTTCCAATATCTATTCATTTAGGAGCCTGACAAATAGGAAAGGTTCTACATACAGTCATTATTTGGGGGTACTTCTCATGCATACACACACACACACACACACACACACACACACACACACCAAAACAAAAAAACCTATATGCTGAATAGAAGGATTTATATGTGTGATGTAACAATGGACATAATAAGAATATTTTACATATGAATAACGCATTACACTTTACAATGTGCTTCATATGCGTGAAAGTTTTCTTCCCCCACCAACTGTGTGAAGTAGCCATTATTGTCCCCATTGTACAAATTAGGACGTGGCAAGTGGCAAAGCCAGGGTTCAAATCCTTATGTTCTCGTCCCACTTGCAGGATTCTTGCTGTTACATTCCCATTGCCTCTCTAACACATGAAATATGCAATAGATGTCTTGCCCCTTCCCGTATCAGGTCAATAACTAACAGTCGCTGGGACCTAGCACTTTCCTGCAAGCCTTCATGGACACAAAGCAGTTCAGGATTTGGGGTGTCACCTTCAACAGCAAACTATCAAAAGTTTAGAAAAAAAAGTAAAACCAATGAAGCACTGAACTAGTAATTAGTAAAAGTTTATTGTGTATACACCAAAAAGACAGTTTGCCAACCAGGAGCACCCAAACCAAAACATGGAATGATGCTCAGAGGTGTATTGTTATAAAGCAGTTCACATAATATGGAAGCAATAACTGTTTATTCTTCACAGTGACTGGTTATAATATTAGAATTTTCTTAAATGAAAGGGAATTGGTTAGTGGTTACCTCATATCAGTTTTGGGGTACCATTTAAGTTCTGCTTATAATCATCACAGGCACAAGCAAGAAGCAACCCAGGTCAAGTGAGCCTCCCTTGTCTTGTAAAATGAGCTAAATTAAGCTTTTATTGTATGACTGAACTGCTTTTGTTTGCTCAGGGAATTTTCAAGTCTGGTCTCTGTGTTTGACTTTAACAGTGCAGTCTAGGGGTGCCTGGGTGGCTCAGTCAGTTGGGCGACTGGATTCTTGGTTTCAGCTCAGGTCATGATCTCATGGGTGGTGGGATCAAGCCCCACATTGCTTCATGCTCTGCCAGGAGTCTGCTTGAGATTCTCTCCCTCTGCCCCTCCCTGTGCTGCACACCGCCCCCCCCCGCTTGCTCATGCACACTGTCACTTTCAAATAAATAAATAAATCTTAAAAAAAAAACAGTGCAGTCTAGCTGAGGGAAACGGGATTGAGATGAATAAAATATGGTATAACACAAGATAAGTTTTAATAAAAATCCAATTTTTTAGATTTGGCTGGCTTTAAGTGCAGTAGGTATTCTCCAAATGCCAAATTACATTATGGAAATACAATACAAGCCCACCAATGATTTATTTTGGAAATTCTAAATCTGAATGCTATCATTAATTTACTCTACATTATTTATTTTTAAGATTTTATTTATTTATTTATTTCTGTTAGAAAGAGCAGGAGGAGGGGCAAAGTGAGAAGGAGAGGGATAAGCAGATGCCAAGGGGAGCGTGGAGCCTGATGTGGGGCTCCATCCCAGGACCCTGAGATCATGACCTGAGCCGAAATCAAAAGTCAGACACTTAACCGACTGAGCCAGCTAGGCTCCCCTACACTATTTATCTTACTTGATGCAGCTTACATGCATTGATGTTGCATTAATAACTTGAAAACAAGTGCAATTATAGAAAATCAAGAATAACTATACTCTAATGTCAAATGCAAGATGGTGCAAAAATTCATGTCCGTCTTTAATTCCAACAAAGGAATAATATTATTTGGTCGTAATGAATGTGAAACTTAGACTTGTCACATATCTAGTTTTCAGAACCCTTTAACTACAGAAGCATCAATCCTTTGGTGTTGCTGGGCTATTCACTTTGTACCAGCAGACCAATTAAAACTGTTGCATAGGGGCGCCTGGGTGGCTCAGTGGGTTAAGCATCGACTCTTGATTTCGGCTCAGGTCACAATCTCAGGGTCATAAGATCAAGCCCTGGATAAGGCTCTGCATTCAGCGGGGAGTCTGCTTAAGATTCTCTCTTTCTCTCCCTCTGCCCCCCCTACTCTCTTTTTCTCAAATAAATATAAATCTTTTGAAAAAAAGAAAAAAACTGTTGCATTGCAGTTGGTTACTAAGGGGAGGACTTCAGATAGTGCCCAAATTCCGATCCAGGTAACTGAGATCTGAACACTTTGCATGTCATCACTGATTATTTTAATAGCAAAATGTGCAAGGTGCTATTTCAAAAATTAGTCCCATACTACATTTTTTGAGTAGTTTGAACTTGTTTCCTAAATTCTGCTGAAAATTAGTTTATATTTTGCAGCTGTTTTAGCATTACTTTATAGCTTTGTTTTCCCTGTTGCTCCACATTTTGCTATTTTGAAACCTTCACTTTTCCATATGTCATGGATAATGGCCAATTGTGTTGCCTTCTGGTGGAAATAAAGATAAGAAGTAAACAGTTGCTTTCCTAACAAAAGACTTGATTACATCTGAGTTGATTTTACCATAGTATTTTCACTACGTACTGTTATTTTGTGTCACGTTGGGGACATTTTGTACTCCTGATTTTGATGACCTTTCGCTCCGTTTTAATGGATGGCAACGTGATACTAGCCTACATTAAATTTCTAACTTTGGAAGACTTTGGCACAGTGGTTCCCAAACTGGCCACACATTGGAATCACCTGAAAAATACTGATGCCTGGGTCTCACCCGTCACCCATAGATTATGACTTAGTGGGTCTGTGGCACAATCTTCGTATTGGGATACTTAAAACTTCCAGACGATTCTAATGTGCAACCATATTTAAAGAGGTACCACTTAGTTTAGAAGAAATATTCCCAAAAGCTAAGCCAGAGTGACTTAGTGAAAAATTAGAAATATTACAGTCAACATGAAGCTAAAACTGTTACTGGTGAAATCTAAGTACTGTGCTACTTCCAGGCAGTGGTGTGCTAGTAAGTAGGTTTCTTGGTTGTTTTTACGCTTATGTAAATACTATTCTTTTTTTTTTTTTTTTTTAAATTTTTTTTTTTTTTTTTTTGGGGGGGGAAAATGAGAGACAGAGAGCACAAGAGGGAAGAGGGTCGGAGGGAGAAGCAGACTTCCTGCTGAGCAGGGAGCCCGATGTGGGACTCGATCCCGGGACTCCAGGATCATGACCTGAGCCGAAGGCAGTCGCTCAACAAACTGAGCCACCCAGGCGCCCCTATGTAAATACTATTCTTAATAAATTTAGCTACATTGTGTGCAAATCAGTATCAGCAGCTCTGAGATCTTGTGAATTCTCTTCATTTTGAGGTAGAATAAAATGACCTATTTGAACGTCATGTATGTTACTAGGTAAATAATAATAACAAAAGACATTTCTCTAATGCTTTTCCAATGCCAAGGACATTACATATTTTGTTTATCCCTCACAACTCGTTGAGGTGTGTTCTATTATTATCCCCATTTTTACGATAAAGGAGCTGAGGGACAGAGAGGTTACTTGCCCACTGACACGTAGCTAGTAAGCAGCAAATTGGAATTTGAACTAGGCAGTCTCATTGCTCTTAGCCCCTATGTTCTTTCTTTCTCTCTCTCTCTCTCTTTTTTTTTTATTATGTTATATTAATTACCACCCCATGTTCTTTCAAAAAGAACTTTTGGTTCTATCAAGAAGAATTGAGCATCAAAATTATATTCCGAGATGATTTTTTAAATACTGCAGAACTCCAGCTCCCTCCCCGACTTCTGGTTGTTTGAAAATCTTTTTCAAATCTAGCAACACGTAGCACCTGCTGAAATGATCATTTTGTCTTTCTCATTATCAGTTTAGTTCCACTTTTCCTGTTACAAAAACAGAAACTGCTCATGACTTTTGTGTAATAGAGCAATTATGTTTATTGAGGAATACATTTTATTGCAAGTCGTATTACTACAACCTCTAAAAATAGCACCACAGTTTTAAAACTCTCCTTTTTTATGGGTTTATCTGGCTGGAGCCAAAAAATAAATAAATAAAAAACCACACCTCGGTTATCATGCCTCTCAGACACGTGTTGATTAAATGCCCAGGGGCAGAAAAGGACTTGCCAAGTATAGCTTTAAAAAATTTTTCTGTTGTTGTTTGGAAATAACTTTAAACTTGCAGAAAGGTTGCACGAACCAAACTGTTACAAAGAAAAGACATATAGGTTCTAGTCAGATTTGTCTTTTAAGTTTTACCCCCATTTGCTCTATCAGTTGCTCTCACTAATATATATTCACACACACAAATACACATCATTTTTTTCAGTTTTTTAAAGTAAATTGCATATATTATGGCCTATTACCCCCAAATACTTCAGTGTGTATTTCCCAACAATAAGGATATTCTCTTGCATAATCCCAGTACACTTCTAACCTAATTTGTCATCTATATTTCAACCTCTTTTTTACTGGATTTAGTCATCACATATTTTGAATGTAATTTAATCTAGAAGATTTCCACAGAGCCTTTCTTTGTCTTCTGTGACGATGACATTTTTGAAGAATTCGATCAACACCACCCTCCTCTTTTTTGATAGAACATTCCTCATTTGGAATTTGTCTGGTATCTCCCCATGATTAGATCCAGATAGGGATTCTGGACTGAAAAACTACATAAGTGATGTTCCCTCTCAGGGTATCACATTTGAAAACACATGTTCTTCTGCCCCTCTTTGGTGATGTCAGGGCTGATTACCCAGTCAAGGAGTTGCCCAATTTTTCACTGCATAGTTAAAACTATTATTTCTCTTCATAACTAATGAGCAATCTGTGAAGAGATACTTTAAGACCAAACTAATATCCTTCTCCTAATCAAAATTTCCCTCTAGATTTAGCAACCACTGGCAGTTCTTGCCTGAACTACTGTGATACTTGAAAAATGATGACTTTCCATTTCTAGCACTCCTTTCACATATACCGGTCAGCCCATGGTATTCTGCTATAAAGAAGACTGTTCTCTTTCTCTCTATTATCATTATGGATTCATGGGTCCTTATTTTTCCTTCAGTGGCTTATAAGTTATTATTTTTTTCTCAATTATTTTATTTTTCAAATTGTCTCAGTCTAAACCAAGGGGAACACCTCCAAGCTGGCCTCCATATTTTGGCATGCTTCTATTATTTTTTTAAACCCTTCCTTACTTTCTGGTGTAACAAGATATTTCAGGCTCATTTTGTACCTACCTTGACCCCACATTAGAATTAGTTGTTTCTCCAAGGAACTCTCATTCCTTTTAGTGGGGAATGACATTGGACACCAAAGTCTGGGCGGTAGGTGGACTCACTCCTACTGAGGTGTCATTGCTTCTAAGCTCTTTGGGCAGATAGATCTGGGAAATATATGGGTATATATACACATACACATAAATACATGTATATATACACACATAAATGAAGGCAGATATGCATACACAATTACACACACATATGCACATATATGCACATGCCTTGGAAACCACAGATTTACATCTATTCCAATCCATTCTCACACGATTCTTTCTTGCTTCCCTCATTCCATATTTGTATGTTTCTCTTCCACAGTGAAAATCCTGGCCCCTAACAACATCAGCACGTTTGTCATTTGCTCAATCATACAATACATCTGAAAGAGTTTCATTATTACTTGGGCACAGTAGTCCCTATTCCTGCCTGTCAAAAATCAACTAGACCCAGTAACTCAATGCCCAGTTATTTATCCAAAAGAAAGGAACTCATATGTCCACCGACAACCTTGTACGAGAATGTTTATAGCAGCTTTATTCATCAAAATATGTTTGGCCAAAATGTTTTGGCCAAAAATATTTGACCAAAAACTGGAAACAGTCCCACTGTCTTAAGAATGGATAAATGAACTGTGATATATTCATGCAATAGAATACTACTCAGCAATCAAAGAGCAAACTACTGCTGCATGCAACAATATGGACGAATTTCAAAACCACTATGCTGAGTTTAAAAAGGCAAACAGAAAGAACACATAATGTCTGACTCCATTTATATGAAATTCAAGGACAGGCAAAAATAATCTCTAATGGCACACTTTAGAGATTTTCCAAGAAACAGACATGTTTCTAATAGACAGGTGTGACCAAGGAGACAAAATAGAGTAAAGGTTTGGCAAATGAGCTCTCTTCATTCTCTACCACTTGGGGACTTTGCACAAGTTATTCTATACTGTTTCCTCTTTTATAAAATGGGGATAATAATAGTATCTACCTGATAGGGTTGTTGTGTGAAATTATATTAAATATGGCAACATGGCATGAAAATTGTCTGGTAGAGAGTCAATGAGCTTGGCACACAGCACACATATGACATTCGGTAGCTGTTAGCATCAGTATAGGACCTGTGTTCATGCATTGCCCTATACAAGTATACTGCTGATCCCTCATTACAAACAACACTGAGGAAAGCAATACAGAAATATTCAGTAAGAAACCATCCGGTTTTCCATATTCTTTGACTTACTAATCCCTCTCCTGGAAAAAGTATTCAGCACAATCAGATATATACATGAAGGCAATTTTTGCCAAATAATCTGTGATAACTCCGAACTGGATATAACATAAAAATAGAACCGTTATATTATAGAATCATAATAAATTATGGTATAGCACCTGTTGAAATGTGGAAGAATCTTTGTTAAAGTCACTTTTTGTTAAAAAGCAGAATGTAAGACAGTATGAGCACTGTGGTTGCAGATGAGTATGATATGTTCACATGTGCAAGTGATGGCTCATACCATGCAGAATGGGAGCAGTTGTTTTCCTCTCCAGGATTTAAAAAAACTTCCTGGTTGCCTTTTCATTTAAAAAATGTATACTTTTTTTGAATTAAAAATAATATTATTTGTATAAAACCCTGCATATTAAAGAAAAGTGTGATGTAAAACCCAAACGGTAGAAACCAAATGACTACTTCATCTGGTGGAGGTGGGACAGGGCAGGACACAGACTGGGAAGAGGCATGAGAAAACTTTCTGGGAGTAAGGAAATGTACCATTATTTTGATCAGGATGTGAGTTATAGGGGTGTGTGCATTTGTCACAATGGCTTGAACTCTACCCTTGATATCTGTGCATTTCACTGTCCATAAATTACCCTTCAATTAAAAAAAATATTGGCAGCAGTAGAGGCTGCCCTTTTAGCAGAAATAGAACTCTGATTTAAAACAGCTCCTAGTTGTAGTTTGTCTCACTTCTGATCTTCCTCCCCACCACGCTGGGGCTACTCAGACCAATACATTTACTTCCTTTTACTATCCAGTTACTTGCTTTACTATCATTTCGATATACAAAGTACAACATAGGTTAGAATTTCACAGATAACTAAATGACATTACCAACTATTTAGGTCTGGCCAATATACATACTTTAATAGAGTAAGGAAATGCATACAAATTGAAAATGTTTAAACAACATTGAATTTTAGATTAATCCTCAGTTTAGGCCTTTACCTATTTGATCTATTAGGACAAAAGCAAAAACAAACAGATAAATTGCAGAGTAGTCGGGCCTTGCCAACGAAAACCGTTGATTTCCAACATCAAATGATCAAATATCACTTCAATGAGGAAACAATTTTCTCAGACCTTCTCATAAATTCTGGTGCAGACCACGCCCTTCATTTTACATTCCTTAAGAAAAGAGAGAGATTCATTGAGTATCTAAAACTCAAACTAGGAACAGCGAATTTGCACGTAGCAACAGAAAATAAAAACAAGCTCATAAGATTAAGCTTAGAAAGGAGTAGAACATCAGTATGTCAGTCTCTGACAATTCGGAATTATGACCATTGAAATAGGAGAAACAGTTTTGAAGTCAATCTATGTTACTATGAAAGAATTTTCTTAAAGTGGCAAGTTTTTATGCATAATTTGTGTGCATTTAAATCTAAAAGTGGATTTCAAAACTATATGCATATTTGCATCATCTGAGGAGCATTTAAAAATACTGATGGTTCCTTCTCCCCCAAGAGATTTGCATTTATTTTTTATTTTTTAATTTTTTTTAGATTTTATTTATTCATTTGAGAGAGCGAGAATGAGAGAGAGAGAGAGCACATGAGAGGGGGGAGGGTCAGAGGGAGAAGCAGACTCCCCGCTGAGCAGGGAGCCCGATGCGGGACTCGATTCCGGGACCCCAGGATCATGACCTGAGCCGAAGGCAGTTGCTCAACCGACTGAGCCACCCAGGAGCCCAAGAGATTTGCATTTAATTAATCTGTGTTGGGGGCCCCATATTGGTATTAACTCCCCATGAAAATCTGTTTTGTAGCTAGGGATAAGAACCTCTAAACTAAAGGAAAAAACATTTAAAATAACATGAATCTATATTCAATGTATGTATTAGTAAGCACAGAAGCTAAAACTTAAAAAAAAAATCATTAGACGGCATCTCATGGAACCCTGCTCATCCTTCATTATCTGCTGACTAAAAGGTCTCCTATGAGCTGAGCTTAAATTATTGACATGGTGTAGTCGAAGTTACTTTGGATTCTTGAAAGCAAAACACTTAGATATCTATAAATACTCTCTAATTGAGCCGTTCGGGGTTTGTTTTGCTTTTAAAACTTAGACTTGCTTTTCTCTTTGTGAGTCCAAATTGGTAAGATTTACCCATACTTTCTTTGACTTTGCTGTTATTTTTAGGTGTTGTTATTTCTAAAATAACAAATGGGCTTTGTTATTTCTAAAATCTTGGACCTGTACTTAAAGTACTGTAGATGAGTCTTCATGGTTGAACTATCATCTAACCATTAGCTCTGACTTTATCCTTAGCCATTCTTATCCATTGGTATTGCAAAGAAAAAAGAATATTTTGAAAATAATATAACCAATTTCTCTATTTAAATACCATATTTTTGTATTTAGAAGTGAAAATACTCTTACCACTACCATTTTCCCATCCACCAACTTTCTTTTTATTGTCGTCTCCTTGCCATCCCATTTCTGCACTTGATTCAATGAGCCTCTTGACGAGGTTACAATGCTCTGCAAAGACAAATTCACATAATTGAGTTGCTTGGACTTTGGTTGATTAAGGAAGCAGTTCATTCAGTATCGAATTGTTTTCATAATAGATGTCTCATGAAGCACATTCATTTTCTATTTCATTTCATTTCATTTCATTTCATTTCATTTCATTTCATTTATTTATTTTTACAGTAGGCTCCACACCCGACGTGGGGCTCCAACTCACAATCCTGAGATCAAGCAAGGCTCCCCCAAGGCACATTCATTTTCTTTTTATTTTATTTTATTTTATTTATTTATTTGAGAGAGAGAGAGAGCACACAAGCAGGGGGAGCAGCAGGCAGAGGGAGAAGCAGACTCCCCGCTGAGCAGGGAGCTCGATGTGGAACTCAGTCCCAGGACCCGGGGGGATCATGACCTGAGCCCAAGGCAGACACTTAACCGACTGAGCCACCCAGGTGCCCCAGTTTTCAATAGAATGGGGTAGTCTACCCTTATGAACACTAACAGAAATCATCCTCCCAAGCTGGAGAACGAGCCAACTTTGAAGAGAAACATTAAAATTTACCTTTGTTTTCCTGTTGTCAGCTGTGGTTTCTTCAAATTCCTGACCTAACTTAAAGGAGATCTCCGTATTTTTAAACGTACTTTCAGTTCTTATAGTTATAATATCTCCTTTCTTGCTGATGATCACACGGGGTTTGGCCAAATTTCCCAGTTTTCTGGTGGCTAACCCCACACCTGTAGATCAAGATAGTGTTAGAATTACGTTGACAAAGAGATGTACCTAGAGAGACTATGCATGTCTGCATTCTATGCTCAGGTGTGGAAATCGCAGGTAGTATCACTGACTACTGAGGACCTCCTCCCATGTTTCACCACCTAATGGAAATACATGTCCATCGGCTTAAATATTTTAAGTTTTATTATTACAAGAGTAATGTCTGCAGATTTTAAAGATAAACGTGCTTAGCCTAAATAGTGCAAGTCATCCCCTCTTACCACATCCAATCCCACAGTCTTTGAAAATCACCAGTGTTTTGTATGAATCATTCCAGACATTTTAGTTTTTACATATAAATATTCTAGGTATTTTTAAAATGCAACTATGACAGATACATACTGTTCTATGAATTTTTTCTCCTCAGTAATACATTATGTATATAGAAAAGAACTCTCCCCACATCCTTTTTTTTTTTTTTTAAAGATTTTATTTATTTGACAGAGAGACACACAGTGAGAGAGGGAACACAAGGAGGGGGAGTGGGAGAGGGAGAAGCAGGCTTCCCGTGGAGCAGGGAGCCTGACACGGGGTTCACTTCCAGGACCCTGGGATCATGACCTGAGCCAAAGGCAGACGCCTAATGACTGAGCCACCCAGACGCACCTCCCCACATCCTTAATAGAATCATATTTCTGAAATTTTGTTGTGGCCCCTAAGTTTAACTGGTAGGGAAAATCTATCCATCTCCTTTCAAGATCTGTACCATTACACGTAATCATAAATAAACTAATTTTTTAAAATGTTCGCCATCTGAAAAACAAAACAAAATTAGACTCTCAAGTTTTATTACTATTATTACTAAAACTATAGAAATACAGGGAAAAGGAGAAATGTCAAATGAGAGAAATAAATGAAGGAAAAACTACTTTCATATAAATATATGAATATATATATTATATATAATCTCTGCAGTTGAGCCTGAGAATTTACACTATACCAAACCCCGAAGTGATCTTATGCATTCTAAATTTGAAAAATGACAGAATTAGGGAGTCCTTCATTGAGGCTCTTATATTTTGCTTCTTCCTCAACTGTAAAGACAAGTCCATAAATCTAACCAACCTCATAGTATGGATTTGTACCCATAAATTCTCATAGTGTTCTGGGCAATATGACACGATTTTGCTCATTTTACCTAAAAATACAACTCTTCTCTCGAGCTTTCTGAACAGCTAAGTAAAGTTACAGGCCGTTTGTCAAGCATAGCAACCTGGGTCATTGGCATCACTTTCTAGCCTACTTAAATAGCTCTGGAAATTTCCAAAGACACTTCATACCTGTTGTGCTCATATCATGCAACATTCTCTAGAAATAGTATAAGATGAAGTTGATAAAACTATTGACTGGATTTTCTGTCTTTCGTTCATGGCTCCAACTCCAGGAAAGTAGTGTGAACTTGTGGTTTGGCTAAACACCAAAATTTTAAATTGAGGCTTTCTATTAACTTCAGTATTTTCAACTCCTTATCTTATGAGCACTTCAGCTTTTATAAAACGAACCTTCAGGAAAGCCAGAGGATGGGTTGCCTAAGCCTCTAAGATTTCTTTCCTCTGAAAGCAAAGCCCTGCTGATACGAAACTACCTTTGAAATCAGTGGGAGTTCCACGCGATTAAGCGGCTCTTAGGTTAAAATCTCTTAAAATTTCCACAAACAAAATGCAATAAACTATTGGAATGACACAACAGAAGTTTAATTGCAGAAAAGGATTGTACTTGAGCCTGTGCAACTTCCCCAGAGTCCTGAAAAAGGAGTTAGCAGGAAATAGTCATGCAGCTTTCACAAAAAAGGATCTTCCCAACCAGAGCTACAAGGAACGTTTCTTACCCAGAGCTTTCATGTAATCATCGAAGTGCTCACTGGAGACAAGTTTCCAGGTGCCCAGGAATTTGTTGCTCATTGTGATGGATGAGAATTCAACACAGCTCTAGGTGAGATTTAGGAGACTCAAATGAGATGCTAAAGCCTCAGAAGATCTTTTCAAAGATGTCCAAAGCACGTGACTCTCACAGAGACCCAATGGGGAAAAGCAGTGTCAGGACCGGGCAATGAATCACCCGTTAGGACAAAAGAAAGCCCACATAATGTTTCCGTTTAGTGTCCAAAAATTTTTATAAAGATGAGAGTACTATTTGAACCTTCAAAAAAATTTTTGGTCGATCTTAAATTTTTAAGAAGTGCTTAGTCTTTAATGCTTTGGAAAAGACTCCAGAACTGAATCCTATACCAGACTAAATTATATGAGCATGAATGAGAGAAAGTGTGTGTGTGTGTGTGTGTGTGTGTGTGTGTGTGTCTGTGTCTGTGCGCGCGTGCGCACGCGCATTCAGGCATCTTGGTCACTCTCAATCCTGAGTCTGCACAATTAAGAATTCTTACTGAAAGAGAAGAAAGAGAGGAAAATGTCCATGAGTATTGTGATAACCGCCTCAAATATGTTGTGGGAGAGAAATGCAGGGAAGCAGTGTGAGGAAGTATTCATAGGTAAGGGAGGCTTGGCATAGTTCACATATCCCAGGCAGGCAGAGTAGGCAGACAATACGGTCAGTCTATTACAGCAGAGCACAGAAATCGTATTCATGGGACGGCTAAGAAGGAGCGCTAGAACACGATCTTTGGCCACAGCAAAGATTTTCATCTAAAAAAAAAAAAAACCTTAAGTCCAAATTACGCAGGTTCTTAGTTGACACAACAACTCTGAGTTTAAGCCCTTTCAAATAAATCTTCAGTTTTATAAAGAGAAAGATTTTCTGTATAAATAATACTAATGTGTACTGAGAGCTCATTATGGGCCAGTCACCCTGCTAAGTGCTTATTACAGATTATTTCATTTAATTCTCTCAACACCTCCAAGAGTTAAGTACTATTATTACATCCATTTTACCAATGAGAATGTTAGGTAACTTGCTCCCAAAACTTGAATGAGGAGAGGCAAGGTTTGAACCTGGCATTGTTCTCCAGCCCAGACTTAGGGCCATTATCTTACCCTATTCCCTTTGTATCACATGTGCACAGTGGCCTTGGCCAAAGGTCAGGTGATACTGACACCACCATGTGACTAAATAGAGATAGTCCTTTCTGCCCCCAGATCAAGAGTGGTGAAAGTCAAGAGATGAAGCATCCAGGCTACAAGTACAGCAGAGCCGCAGTCTTTGACTGGGGGGAGCAGACATAAAACCACTTCAAATGTAAGTGTTGCTCTTGGGAATACCTTCTTGCCGCCATACCTTTTCCTAGTGGTTTTCTGTATTGGCATCAGTCCTGACTATGAGACGAGCGATATTACTAGGTTGTTAATATTTGTACACAGGTTGGCAGTCTTCACAACAATGGAGTATTTTCCCATGATCATAACAGGTAGAATTGCTGGCTTTCTGGGCTCGGGTTACCAATGTCATAGTTGAGCCATAACCATTGCATTTATGTCCTTAGGGTCCAAGTTGGGTCAAAATGTGGAATCATATACCATGAGTCCGAGTCTCACCTTACATTACTCGTGCGTGGATAACTCAAAGTGGGAATGAAACAGTGACTAGAAAAATTCCTCTGCTAATCTGCTAACCCAGTCCTAGACCCAAGAGAATATAACTGGAGGAAAGACATTGTACAGGGATAGAAGAAAAAGCTATTAAAAAAAAGGGGCTTTGGATTAGAGAATGTACTATTTTCTTTTTTTAAAGATTTTATTTATTTGTTTGTTTGTTTATTTGAGAGAGAGAGTGAGTGGGAGGGAGAGGGAGAGAGAATCTGAAGCAGACTCCACGCTGAGCACAGAGCCCGACCCGGGGCTCAATCCCACAACTGTGAGATCATGACCTGAGCCATGACCTGAGCCAAAACCGAGTCAGTTGCTTAGCTGACTGAGACACCCAGGTGCCCCAAGAATGTGTTATTTTCTTATCCAAAACCTTTAATAAAAATAAATGATGATATCAGTTGTGTCCTCAAAAATATTTTTTTGTGACCAAACTTTATTGAGAAGTGTAGCATTCAACACTTAGGTGTTTTGCCTAAATTTGTGAAGGACTCTTAAACCACCCAACTTGAGCTGAGCCCTTGTATTCAGAGAGACTGATATAGGAGAGCTGTATGAATTTTCAGCAGTCCCTGTATTGCACATAGGAATAGCTGTAGAGTTAAAATATAACCATTGAGCTATGTATTGGCAGGGCTTATAACTTTGAAGCGATTTTAAATAAAGAAAAGAACTTTCTATTTTAGCTTATCAGCAATGTATCTGACTGCTGGAATGAACCAGATGTATTCAGCCAAAGACAAAATTCTGAGGCTCACATGTGAGTCAAAGGCACAGATCAAAGCAAAGAGCAAAGATCCAGACTGAACCAGGCTTGAGACATTAAGTCACTCCTAGCTAAGAAATTCATCAAAATCCTAGTGAAAAACAGTGGATAATAAACACCAGAACCATATTATAACTAGATACATATATTTAGACTTGAACTAAATATTTGTAAATGGATATACAATAGTCTGTTTACAATATGGATTCACTTTTCATAGATTTATTGCCTATGTAAATTCTCATGATAAGGGGAGCTACTTGAATCATACAATGAAAAGAACACCCAGAGGTCCAAACAAAATAAAGAAAGCTTGCTATATATAACATGTCATGTAAATATTCCTCACATATTATCTTCAAGCTACATCCAGTTATATATTTGAAAAAGTGATAGCCAACCACCCTATAGTAAATGAACAAAGACTTCATGATCATCCACTTGAGTGCTGAAGATCTGATTCCATTTTAATTGCAAAAATATTGAGAGCCTACTAAGTGCTAGGCACTGTTCAGGGTTAAACATCATTGAACAGAATTCCATACCCTTTTGGAACTTACTTTCTCTATTAAAATTATTATATTTGTAAAATAGAAATACTGTGATCATGATTGGTGGCATGAAATAATGTGTAAATCTATAAATAACATGGTCATTTTTAAAAAAAATAACTGAATAAACAAAAATGGACTTTAGAATTTTTACTTCCTTATGATAGATGGGGAAATCAAGCTAACTTTCCAACTATGACATCCTAGAAAAAAACAGATGGTTTTTTTTTTTTAAATTTTTCAAGGCATCAGAGAGATAAAAAGGCAGAGAAAAATTAGGATTTGGGTCTAGGATTTGGGTGAAAAAGGCAAGGCCAGAGAAACAGTCCCAATATTTGGGGCTGCTGTGGCTCTAGGCATTTATGAACCCTGCAAAAGGCAGATGAGAGGCAAAAGTCTGAGGAACGTTTATGACCATGTTATAAGGTTTAGGGGAACAATGAGGGAGAATTCCTGGTTAATCGCCACGATTTGGTTTGGGACTTTGAAAGGTTGCAGCATAGGGAAAAAAGTGAATTAAATGGGCCCATGCTAATATCAATTCAGTTCTTAAAATTAGTTTAGTGTGATCTGGACAGCCAGTGAATGTAGCTACCAGTCAGAAACAAACTCTCTCCGAAAGAAGATAATGTCACCATAAATCTAAATTATTCCCACAACTTTTCATGTACATTGTTAATCAGAAATAAGTAGAGGGGCACCTGAGTGGCTCAGTCGGTTAAGCGTCAGACTCTTGATTTTGGCTCAGGTCATGATCTCGGGGTCCTGGGATTGAGACCCACATGGGGCTCTGTGATCAGCATGGAGTCTGCTGGAGATTATCTCCCTCTCCCGCTGATGATCCCCCTGTTTGTGCATGCTCTGTCTCTCTCAAATAAATGAAATCTTAAATAAGTAAATAGAGCAAAGAGATAGGAAAATACGCTCAAAAAGCGAAAGAAACAGGAGTTCACAAAACTAGATGATCGACAGAGCAGATATTAATAAAAACAAGCATGTTATAGAAAATATCATCAGAACCAACAGTTTTTTTAAAGACTAATAAAATTGAGGGGCACCTGGGTGGCTCAGTCAGTGAAGCATCCAACTGTTGGTTTCAGCTCAAGTCATGATCTCAGGGTCGTGAAAGCGAGCTCCGCATTGGGCTCCCTGCTCTGCAGTGAGTCCGCTTGGGATCCTTTCTCTCCCTCTGCACCCCCCCCACCTGCTTTCACACTTGCACGTGCTCTCTCTCCCTCTCTCTCAATAAATAAATAAAATCTTTTAAAAAAGAAAAAGACTGAGAAAATTGTCAAACTTTTAGCAAGATGGACTTAAAAAGAAAGAAGGCAAAAGTTATTGATTGCAGGAATAAAAAAGGACATATCCATATATCCTAGTCATTAAAAATTATAGTTATATAACTTACAGTAGTTAAAAAGATCATAAGAAAATAATATGAACTACTTCATGCCAATAAATTTTCAGATTTAAAAGCAATTTTATAAATTCCTTAGAAAACACAATTTACCAAAAATAATACAAGAAGTAAAAATGTAATTACTCCCAAATCCATTATTATTGAATCTATAATTAAAATTTCTCTCAAGAAGATACTCCAGGCCCATAAGCTTCACCAGTGAATTCTTACAAATATTGACAGAAAAAATAACACTGATTTTACACAAAATCTCCCAGAGAATAGAAAAGAAAGTACTAATTTCCAACTTGCTTCTACCAGGGTCTTTGCACATGCTCTTCTCCTTTCCTGGAATGTCTAACCACTCCCATATGGTTAATCCTTAAACCTCAGCTCAGTCATACTTGCCTACCTTTGGGTTGACATCCTTTAGATTTCAACTCAGTCATCTTTCTTAACCTTTTTCTAGTATAATATCATTGAACAGTTACTGCAATGGCAATTTTTATTAATTTTGGATATCATTTGATTAATATGTATATCGCCCACTGAGGTCTTGATTCCATATAAGTGGGGACAACATATGACTTTCCTCGTGTAGTATCCCAAGTCCATAACACCATGCATGGACACGGTCAATAAATATTTGTTGACTGACTGAATGAAGAAAATACAAGATTTCCTACTTATGGGGGTTATTGTTTGCACTAACTCATATAATATTGTGAAAGCATCTAAAATCAGTGCTTATGATCAACAATATTATTCTCCTAAACTTCCTTCCCTCTTCTCCCTCCCCTGCCTTTCCTTTCTTTCCTTTTTCATACCCACTGGAAGCAAGAAAAGGCACTGGCTGTGGGTCATATCTAAGTGTGAAACTTAATCACAACACTCATTCCTTCATTTGGTCACTCTTTCAGTCAGTGGTAAAAGCAGGTGATTCTTTCCATGTTCAGGATGACATGATCGTAGTATACCACTAGGAAAGCACATGTAAGGTAATTCCAAGATTCATTGCACATATTCTCACCTGCATGCGTGCAGACAGTTCCTCAACACAAATTGATTGAACTGAACTAGCAGGGAGGGAACATGGTGAGTGAAGAAGCAACAGTTCCTGCCCATATGGGCCTTATAGTCTAGTTAGGAAGATAGACATTAAACAAATATTCAGAGACATATTAGAATATTCAATTGTTATTTTCCTTTTTTCCCAATTATTATTCTCTATCATTTGCAGATGGAGGTAGTGAGGATACCATTAAAGAGCCAATGAACCATTATGATGTAGAAAGATCCCTTATGGAATTGTTTAGACACCAGATGCTATGAGCCTGATGATCTGATTTATCTTCAGAACTCAGCCACTGAGGCATCTGGTGCCCCCCAACAGCTATTTGACAGAACGTGACAATAGCACTTCAGGCTGGATATCTTCCTATTACAGGTTTCTTGTGTTTTTCTCTACGTTTAACAATACTGAGATTATAGGGGCGCCTGGGTGGCTCAGTCGTTAAGTGTCTGCCTTCAGCTCAGGTCATGATCCAGGGTCCTGGGATCAAGCCCTGCGTTGGGCTCCCTGCTTGGCAGGAAGCCTGCTTCTCCCTCTCCCACTCCCCCTGCTTGCGTTCCTGCTCTCTCTCACTCTCTCTGTGTCAAATAAATAAATAAAATCTTTAAAAAAAAAAAAAAGAATACTGACATTATAGTTGCTTTCTTAATGCAAATCATGTCTTAGTCACCAGTGGATAGTTGACCTTTTGGTTGCTATGGTGACAGTTGCTGTGACATTTATGCTGCCCAAAGGTAGTTAATAGCTTTTCTTTTGTTGAATGTCAATAAAGAGAGGGAAGTGGTTTTTGATTCCTCCAAACAATGCATTAGCTTTGTTTTTACTAGACTTCAGGAGACATGGCTTCTTTTTCAAAATCTAGTCTAAGATTTCAAATCATTATTCCTAATAGAACACCTGAGAATTAAAGTTCCTCATTCACTGGGGAGGAAATAGAAGACAATTTCTGCATTTCCATTTCTTTTGTTAGTCATTATAGCACATACCAAGCTGGCCACAGTTTTTCTCTTCGATTTGCATTTTTTCCCTCTTAGCGAGAAAGTGACATTCACGGCATTAAAGAGGCTGTAGCATAAAGAGCCATCAGAAATACTTTTTAGGACTCAGCCATCTGCTCCCTTACATCTGATGGGAGAAAGGAATCCCTGAAAAATAATTCACTTGCAAAGCATAGTGAGAAGCGTCTGTGTCTAGCTTTCTTTCATAAAGAACAAATATAAACTCATAAAAGTTGAAGTGATTTTCTAATTGTGTGTTATATAGGTAGCCTACATTATTTCCTACTTTATTTCTTGATTATATCTTATAAATGCTTTCAATAATTGAGATGGTAAAAAGGCCTTGAGAGAAAACATTATTTACACACACGTATACACACACACACACACACACACACACTGTATTTTCTCTAAGTATTCAATTTAGAAATCTTAAGACTTTGGGATTAGGTTATTTCCTGATATCTTACCCTATTTTCCATCTAGACAACTCTGTCAAGTAGATAGACTCCATTTTGCAAAGGAGAACACCAAAGTGGCTAAGCAGCTTGCACATGCTCACATAGGTGTCCACAGCAGAAGCAGGATTCAAGTCCTGCTCCCACTGGTTCTCAAACCGCATTCATTCCACTTCACTGTGTTGTGCCTCTGGGGTAACAGACAAGTCCCATTCTAGCATGGGGTGGTGTCTAGATGGTTCCTCCCCAGGCTTGTCCCTCTCCAAAAACTACACAGGATGTAGCTATCAAACTTCAAAATGGACAAACTATATTTTTCCTAAACTTCAATTTAGAAATCTTACCCTGTAGCTTTGGGATTAGGTTATTTCCTGATATTTCATCCTAATTTTCCATCTATTCTTGGTTATTGTCTTTGGAATAGTCAGTTACCTTGTTATGGCCAGTGAAGAAAAGCATGGACTTTTATGTTTATTGCATTTTTGTGCAAAAAGTATGACAATTAAATACACTAAGAATGTTCAAAACAAATAATTTTGTCAGTGATTTACTAAGTAGTATCGGGTAGCAAAAAAAGAAATCTGGTGAATTATTCTTTGGTAGTAGTATTAATCATGATTTTAGTATGACTGATCTTTGGATAATTAATACTTCCCCACAAACTTCAATGTGGATTTGAAATATGATGGAATGTGACTTACTACTAAGTCATTTAGGTTAAAAATATTCAAAAAATAAAATATATTTTCCTGTGTGGCTTATAAAAACTACTCTCACTTCCTTTATTTCAAATCCCTTTGGAAAGTGAATAAATAATGGCTTTTTATTGCTTAGGTCACTATAATGAAAAGTTCCATTATTTCCAACACAAGTTAACAAGTGTGACATGCTATTATATAATTACAGAGAGATAACGATAAACCCAGTACAACTTGACAAATACGGCATGTTATCATTTACTAACAGATAGACAATGACTTTTGAAGACAAGTCAGATATACCAGGAGACTGATCATGTGAAAGTCTTTAGCAAAGTCTTTAGCAAAACTTCAGTGAATTTTTTTTCCTACAGAAATTTTGACATGAGTTGACTGAGAATAAAAGTAAAAGCAATAGGGTTTCAAGATGTCGGGCTACTTATAACGTCAAAAGTTGTGAACTCCCTGCCTAACATGGTGCTGTGTTCCAGCACCTAACTTGGTTTTGAACAGTTGTCAGAGTAAGAATTTGTTGAGTGAATGATTTCCTCAGGAGTAGTAGGTTTGATTCAACCTAAAAAAGTATTAATTATCCAAAGATCAGTCATACTAAAGACTAAACATCAGGCTTTTGTTTCATTTAGGCTCTTTGTACCTTGAGCTGTGGCATAAAGAGAAGAGAAATAAGTCTTGAAAATTCAGAACTATATTATTCTTTTCTTAATTATGCCTCTGTAAGGGCACCTGGGTGGCTCAGTCAGTTAAGCATCTGCCTTCATCTCAGGTCATGATCTCAGCAGGAAGCCTGCTTCTCCCTCTCCCACTCCCCCTGCTTGTGTTCCCTCTCTTGCTGTGTCTCTCTCTGTCAAATAAATAAATAAACTCTTAAAAAAAAAAGGAAAACTGCAAGACACTATGATATTAAAAAAAAAAAATTAGGCCTCTGTAAATCCGAAGATTTATTTTTTAAAGAGTTTATTTATTCGAGAGAGAGCGAGAGAGCATGCACGTGAGCGCAAGTGGGAGGAGCAGAGGGAGAAGCAGACTCCCCACTGAGTGGGGAGCCCAACATGGGGCTCATTCGGGCTCAATTAGAGCTCAATCCTGGGACTCTGGGATCATGACCTGAGCCAAAGGCAGACGCTTAACCAACTGAGCCACCCAGGCATCCTATAAATCCAAAGATTTAAATGAGTAAGTGCCTAGTGCTTTTTAGAATAGTATCCTCTTCCTGAGGGTTGCTAGAAACGCTTCAACCCCTACTCTGAGGGGCACTGCTAAAGTGGCTGTCCTCTGTATGCACCTTGCCAACTGTCCTCTGATTAAAGAACCATTGGCCCATGTTCCTCTTTGTGCAAGGACACGTTGGGGGTTGAGAGGCTGACTTCTGGAGAAAAAGCATGGTTACATTTTGTATGCACTTGAGTCCTTTAGGAAGGATGGGCACAAGTCATGTGGGAATGACTGTCACTGCCCACATCCAGCAGCTGTGTGGCCACCACCAAGCCCATCACTTCAGGTGCACAGCTGTATGCTTCTGGTTTTAATATGACAATCCTAGTTCCTTTCCTTGACCCCCTTACTTTCCTTGATTCATTTCTTGCCCCAGGCCCATGCTCAGTGCTTTTGTATATTACCTTTCAATTTCATCCTACTAAGGTGGCCATTCCCCCCAGGTTGCCTAGGGCAGTTCCCATTTATGCCTGTTGTCCGAATGTAATTACTGATACAGCCCCTTTCCACTATATATTTTTTTAAGATTTTATTTATTTATTTGTCAGAGAGAGAGAGAACATAAGCAGGGGGAGCAGCAGGCAGAGGGAGAGGGAGAAGTAGGCTTCCTGCTGAGCAAGGAGCCCGACTGGGGACTCAATCCCAGGACTCTGGCATGACCTGAGTGAACCGAAGGCAGACGCTTGACTGAGCCACCCAGGCATACCCCCTTTCCACTTTAGGCAACAAATTACATGGACGTTCTACTTAAGCACATCTTAAACATAACTCTTAGGACTCATTTTTGATCAACTACTATCTATTTTTAAATTTAAAGTACAACATGATATTTACATAATTCTTCGTCTTTCCTTTTTTCCTCCCCTCAGGTTTTCAGACTTTACACTTTAATTTTACCTATATTACTCTCTTTTGCCCTAAGCCCTGAGAGTACTTCCTGGCAACAGTCCTTAATGAGATTATTAAGGGACTTTGTGTAGCTCTAACAAATATATTCCAACAAGGCATTTAGAAATTCAAGACTGGCATTTAACATAATGTCATTCTGCAAAGACTCATCTGTAAGTAGTGGTGACAGATGCCCTAGCATGATTATTTTAAATGGGCTTATAGGTAAGTAAGACAATAATTATTTTAAATGTTCTTCCATAATAATTCAACCACAGTGTATGAGGTTCAGGCTCTATTTTGTGTTTCATCTATCCCAATGACTTTAAGCAGAGCCGCCTTCTGCAAAAATCAAAAGTCAGCAATGTTGGTGTTCAGCATCTGTGGTGCCCAAAGTAGTTTCCAGTGATTGTATCTCCAGTGTGTTATACCCTCTCTGAGGTCACAGGAATTTCCACAGAGCACTCTTTGACAGAATGTCTTAACCTAAATGGAATAGGTCCACTGGAGGGAACTCAAGGACTATGGAAGTCAGGTGGACAGAGGCTTAAGGGGACTTCAGTGCTCTTATACTCAAACCACAAGTAAGTAGCTTCTTACCTCACCAATTAATCCGCTTCTCCCCAACCCTCACTATCACACAGCTCCAAAACTGCACTTAATTTGTTGGTTTTATTGAGCAAATTTATGTTGAACAATTTTTTTCAATCACCGGCCCTGAGGCATATCTTCTTCAAGTCCCAGCTTCCTATTAGTGAACAAGTTTCCACTGATGTAGACACTTCCTTCATACCTTTTCATAAATTCGAGTACTGACAGTTTTATTCATGGTATATGCCTAAAAACAAAAAGGGATCTATTAGAGTTGGCAGATGACAGTTTAAACTTGCTCTGTCCCTCCTTCCCCAGACTCTCAATTCAGGATGCACAGCAACTGAGTAACTTGAAAGGCATACATCAAAGAGGAGTATCTAAAAAATTCAATTCATCGAAAACTCACCACTACCATTTTCCCATCTACAATTTGTCTTTTGATTGTTGTCTCTTTGCCAAGCCATTTTTGGACGTGAATCATCGCACCACTGTTTAATGTTATGATGCTCTATAAATGCATAGAGGAATCAGTTAGAAATAGTAATTCACTACACTCTAACCTACTGAAAACTAGACATCTACTTTTTCATTTCTGTTTTGACATTCTTTTCCCCCAAATTCCCCCCTCAGTTCTTGTCATAATTTAATATCAAACTAGAGAAGACTCAAGAGATTATTCAATTAATGCTCTTCTTCCCCAGATGAACAATACCTAAACTGTTTGTGAATAATTGTTCTCTTCTATATGCTCTTTTATACAGTGACAAAGAGAGATCAGAAAAAAGTGAAAACATGTCAAATTTTTTTGGCCCTGTTAACCATCAGAATAATTTGCAAAGGGATTGGCTTTAGAGATGTTCAGCAGTAATCAAAAAAACAAGCCCAACCTGACTTGGTAATTAATCAAATTAGATATGAATGAACCATGCTCAACCACCTTCTCGTTTTTTTTCTGGGTTATCTAGTTTTTTTCTGGATTCTTGCACCAGGAAGACTTAGTTCTTACCTTTACTTTCCGGTTGTCTGCTGTGGTTTCATCAAATTCTTCCCCCAGTTTGAAGGAGATCTCCGTATTCTTGAAGGAACTTTCCGTTTTGATGTTCACTTCATCCCCATTGGCACTTATACTGATTCTCGGCTTCGCTAACCCTGCCAGGTTCCGGGCTGCTGTGCTCATCCCTGTAAGGCAACATGCCTTCATTAGACATTTAGGAAGTGCTAACAACCATTTTGGGAAGCAATTTAAAGAGAATACATACTTTTCTCCGTTCAGGTTTGGGGTAATGTGCCATAATTTCTTCAGTGCTCACTGTGATAGTGGGGTTGAGCCAAACAAGCCCATTCAGAAGGTATATCTAGTAATTACACTTGACATTTTGAAAAGCTAAATTCACTTTTTGAGGCTATTGTGCCTCATCTAAAATCTTCCAGACTCGTGCTTCATCTAAAATGTGTATCTGTATGGTGACTTTCAGGGGATCAGAACTCATGCTTTACCTCATGGGGTGTTATAACAGCAGTGCAGAGGGTGTAATTATCCCCGTTTTAGAGATGAATACACAGTGTCCTAGAGACGTAGAGAGGCTTAGTCTAGGTGGTGTGTCTGTTAAGTAGCAGAGCTGAGATTTAAACACAGGTTTTCTAATAGTCTAAGAATTTTAGCACATTAAAAAAAAACAAACTAAGAAACACAATTTTTGGAGTATCTAAACTACTCTAAAAGATCATGACTTATAAAGTCCAAGCTCCAGGGCGCCTGGGTGACTCAGTCGGTTAAGCGTCCGACTCCTGATTTCAGCTCAGGTCATGATCTCTGTGTTGTGGGATTGAGCCCCGTGTCAGGGTCCCTGCTCAGGGTGTCTGCTTGGGATTCTCTCCCTCTCCCTCTGCCCCCCACCCTGCTCTCTCTCACTTTCTCTCTCAAATAAATAAATAAATAAATAAAATCCTTAAAAAAAATAATAAAGTCCAAGCTCCTCTCTTATTTGCAGATTACATTCAGATCTGGCCAAATAAAGAAGTAGACAACCTAGACAATTTGGCTTAGAGCCTGGCCCTGTGGCTGGGAGTTGTCCACTGTCAAACTTGATTCCCGTAATGGGTAGGCAGAAGAACTGAGTCTTCTCTCTCAGTATCAATATCGAACTCGATTTCACATTTAGATTGTGGAACTGACAAGACACACCTGACTACAAAGAGGCAGCATTAGCTGCGGATCACAGAAGAGAGAAGAGTGGGGTGGTTACAATGCGGGCTTTGTCACGTGTGAGCTTGGCATGTTACTTCCCTTCTCTAACCTTCCGCTTTCTCAGTAGCGGAGCATGGATGACTGTAGTACTTGCCTCCTAGGTGTGCCAGGAGGTGAAGGGAAAGGAATTAGCATGGCGGTGGCACACAGTAGGCACGCAGCTCTTCTTCTCTGCCTAAGCCCAGCTCCCAATCAAACCAAGTGCTACTCTTGCCATAAGCCCAAAGTTTCCTAATGCCCCCAAATTTAAACTCAAAACAGGCGAGTCTATGAATCCATGAAGAAACAGGGAAACATGTTTCTTTTAGCTCCTGGAGAAAGTGAATACTGAGTGTGAAAAAGGGACAAAAGTTACATTATGAACACAGTGACTTATTATGCTTTGATCATTTCCGCCAAATTTAAAGAAAATTCTTGGCTTTATATACAGTTTATTATTGCAAGGGACTTCTCTTAATTAAATCCTAAAAATTACTTAATCAAATATTAAATAATTACCATTTTTCTAGCATTGGTGAGAATAGTTTAGTTGCTATAGGTCTGAGTCATTATAATTAATGTTTATTCAACTTGAGGATAGAGCTAAAGGATGAACAGGGTTTACACTTCTGAGAAATATTGTCTCTTGATGAATAACAATCAATTGTTGGTGAGACAATCGATGAGTAAAAGTGTTCCATTTCTCCAATAAAAAATTCAAAATTTTTCAAAATATTTTTAAAATATCTCCCATATGTATGAAGACTCTAAATGTTAACCAAATTTCATTTGTTGCTATTGTTCTTTTGAAGTCACAACTTAAAGCAAACCTTGAAACAAATTTAGCTGATAAATTTAATTATAGATATGATTATTACCTGTAAATTTGAAGCTAGGAAATGCTATTAGTTGAATTGATGAAGCTAGAGATAAACTCTATCCAGGGCTTAGGATGAAGAAGCATTTTCAAAAAGGATAAATGGACTTAAATACACAGAAAATGACTAGAAGGAAGTATCTGTGAGCCTCGTATTCCAAAAAGAGACAATTATTACTAGTAACAAAAAAAATCAAAAGCAGATACATAAACTTTGTTAATCTTATATGACTATTTCCTAAGATCACAAAAGAGAGAATTGTAGGAAAATTCATTGTAAAATGCGAACCTAACCACATCACAAAATGTGTTGCCAGTTTCCAAATCTTGTAAGGGTATTTCTTACCCAGTTGTTTCATGTATTCCTCAAAGTTTTCACTGGAGATCAGCTTCCAGGTTCCCAAGAAGGGCTCAATCATGATGGAAAGCTTGCTGAGAAGAGGCAGTCACAACCAAAAGCCCAAGAAACTTAGGGAATGCAGTGCTACCAGTATCTTAATTTAAAAGGCATCTTCGTCATGTGATTTTTCTGAAATGACCAATGGGCAGCAGCAAGACCAAAGATTCTAGTTACCAGCATGACTCATTTTATTTACCTCCAAATTGAGAAACAGAAAATCAACATGTAAAGTTGAATTTAAGTCAATGATTATAGCTTCTAGGAAAGAGATTTACACCAGCAAGTCACCTGATAAATATTATTTGTGGAATGGAGACAATTTTCAATATATCAGCCCTTTGAAATTTGAGTGCTGAGTCAACTCTGAAGGAATATCCCAACAAATGTCCAATAAACACCTGACTAAGGTTGTTTTCCCACCTGGTAACAGAAGTACATCCTCACTTTGTCCATCTCAGCTGTTTTTTGTTTGGACACGTCATGGTGCCAGAGCACACTCTTCATTAAAATAATATCCTCCCCTCCCCTCCTTGCAGGGTTGATGAACTGATATTAGTTAATGTAACTGAAGTGTCTTCAGTTGCTTGGAGTGAGGTATAGAGTATTATTAATATTATCGTTGTTGTTCATCAAGAGTAATTGCCCACTGGGAGGAAAGGTGACAATTACCACTGAATGGTGTTTTGTGACGTAAGCCCTAAAAAGGAGGTGGAGCTAATGCTTAGAAAATTCATCTTTTAGGCTTACAAGGTGATCTTGATTGTTAAGATACTACTTGAAAAAAAAAACATCAAAGATATGGCTTGAAATTGTGAGGGGAAGTTTTAGAGAGAAAAACAGCATTTTGGTATCTGCATTCTAAAAGACAAAGGCAGTAGAATTTAAATCTCTGTACAATGACTTCTGAAATCATCTTCTGTAACCCACATAATATGGGCTTTGCAATTTTGCCTTTACTGAAAAGGATTAGATTCAGAGGCTCTAGATTTATATCTCAGCTTTGAATTCCAGTTGTTTTGAAAAAGGCTGGAAAATTAGGCACCAGAAGAAGAATATTCATACTATATTCTGCCTGTGTCAAATATTTCTTCCATTCAAAGAAATATTTAAATCATCTGTTTGTGGAAAAAACAAATTTTTAAAAAGGTTGATGTTTTGGCGCCATAATGTTATAACTTAAGTGGGATAAAGAATTTCTTTTGATGACAACATGTGAAGAAGAAATTTACAATGCAGTATCTTTAGAGATGGAATAGTTACTAAAATATTTGGAGGGCAAAACAGGGGAAGCAAAAACTCTAGAATCAGTTTCAGGTAACTGAGACCTCTCCCCAAAATACGTGCCTTAACAGTTGAAAGTATACTCGGAGGTGATGTTCAAATAAAGAACAAACGATCAGATCTTGCTTTACTGGTTCTAGATGGGTATTTACATTATCTGCTTGAAAGGATAGCACGCCACGCCACCATGGCTATATACATCTGCCAGTGGGCTAAGGTACATTAGTATAATCATCCTTGCTCCAATTTCCCTTCCATTGATTGATTCAGAAATCAACCCTTGTGGTCCATTTAGAGAACTCAGTTGTCCCGTGAGACAAAAGGGAAAGTAAAAATTCTGGCCTCCATAAAATTCCCTTACCCCTAAAAGAAAGAGCCAGAGGGACCGTTTCTCTTCTCCTCTGCACATTTTGCTTTTTTGTATGATATTTAGGGCTCCTGCCCCACTGTGTTACCAATTCAAAGATGAAGCCAAAACTGAGGATGGCAGAGGGGAAAGTGGGGAGGAACTAAGACCATTTTATTTCTGGAATTTTGAATTTGTGAATTAATAAATTTCATTATTATTTAAACCACGGTGTGTCTGAGTTTTTGTTACTTGCAGCTTAAGCCTTTGTAATATGCCTTAGTAAATAGCTTTACCTAAATGATTAATTTGGACTCTCAAAGCAACCAATTCCATGTATCCTATGATATTGGCCTCATGCATAGCAACTCCCACCTTTCCAGGTCTGACTCAAACATTTCCTTCTCTGTGAAACTTGTTCAGAGCTAATTGATCCCTAGTATGTAATACAATTAAACTCTAACAGAAGTGTATTGGAGAACATTTCTCATAGTATTGGAAGTAGTTATCTTCCAGCTGTCCCCTGAATTATTTTACAAGTGCATCAAGCAAAGAAAATATTTCTTACTCACCTCCACGTCCCTAAGACAGTGCCTGGTATACTGTAGGTGGTCAATGAATGTTTGACGAATGAATGACAAAAGCAATAAGCGGTGTTTATTTCATTTTAATTGACAGTTCCCTTCATTACTGATCTTAGTCTCTCTAACAGTGACTATAGGCAAGCTTGTAATACATTGTTCTCTCCCGACCTGCTCCTGTAATAGGTCTTTCATTACCGTCATCAGATGGTAGAGGGATTCTCAGACTTTCTTTGTCTTTGCTCCGTGTCTCATTATTACCATACAAGTCTCTCTTCTCAACTAAGAAAGTGTTCTGCTAGTTCTGCTGCTTGCACCACTAGCCTTTAGCTTTTCTTGTTTGATTATCAAAACAAAACAAAATGAAAAACACCATTCCCTCAAGTAAAAAATTTTTCAAGTGAGAATGTTCTTTTTTTTTTTTTTTTTTT